>NC_141196.1:11255257-11787757 GCF_054491065.1 Syngnathus leptorhynchus | reverse complement strand
TAACTGGTAATGTATTATTTTAACAACTTTTAACGTTTGCAATTTGGCATTAAATTTGAATGTACAAGACAGAGGAAGTGGTCCCCTTAAAGATTTTTAAATCTAAAGTGAAAGACATGTAAACCTTCCTTAGAAAATGTCGAATCGCTCTAAAATGGCTGGCAATGAGTTTTGGTGTGGCAAGAACCAAAGCAGTTATTTTATTTTGCTTTCTTGTAATGCTTTATGAAAATAATTCAAACAATCAATTAAAAGGAAAAACATCGTGAACTTTGAGGAGAATTAGTTGTTTGTTACTCTCTATTTTGTTGTGCTGTATATAGTATGAATTCTCATGTGTCATCATTTCCCTCATCAAAATGCACCTACTAACTTCCTGCTCTGTTTCTTCTTTAGTGGCCAGGAACTGTCTCAGGAGATCAAGTCATTCATCAGTGGCGTTGACACAGTTCAGGGTCGGAAGCTCAGCGTTCGAGAACACGCCCGCTGCGCTGTGCGTCTGCTACGCTCAGTCCCAGCCTGTCGCGGAGCTGTGCTGGAGCATCTGAGGGGTGTCTATGACGAGCATGTCTCAGTCTTCCTGCACCACCTGGAGACCGAGGGCGATGGCAGTTCTGGTATCAGCTCAAATCTGGAGGACATCATTCAGGTGGGATGATCTCAAATGTTACAACTAAGTGAAAAATCTGGCACGTTTGTTTCACCCTTAAAACTGCGAGGTGAAAAATTGGACCGGCCCAAGAAGTTGGGTCAAATTGACTCCAATTAGTTTTAGATCCAGGTTCCTCTCATTTTCGAAAAAAAATAGTTTTCCGAACCTGAATTTGGGTTTTGATTTATTGCAGGAAGTTCATGGCGTACTTTCAGAGTTCATTCGCCTCAACCCGCGGGCTTGGGCCCCTCTGGTGTCCAGCTGGGCTGTGGACTTACTGGGTCAGCTCAGTAGTAAACATGCCGGTCGAAGGGTGGCCCCCCACTCCTCCAGCCTCAATGAGCTTCTTCAGCTTTGGATGTCTTGCGCAGCCACTCGCTCCCTCATGGAGGCCTACTCTCAGTGTTTAGCCGCAATGCTGGCCTGGTGCCCCGATGCCTGCGTCGATGCGCTGTTAGACACCTCGGTCCAACATTCCCCGCATTTCGACTGGGTGGTGGCTCACATTGGCTCTGCCTTCCCCGGGACAATCATCAGCCGGGTCCTGGCCTGTGGACTCAAAGATTTCTGCTCCCACGGCACCAAGGACCAAGGGCTGCTGGTAAACGGGGTGGACAAAGGCAGCCGAGTGCCGAAGATCGGCTCGGTGGTGGGAATCCTGGGACATTTGGCAGCGCACCACTCTGACAGCATCAGGAAAGAGTTGCTAAGGATGTTCCAGGAGAGCCTGAGTCCTTCCAGTCCCATGTCTCCTACTTCGTCCTCAACCTCCTGGGAGGGCTCTCCTCAGCTACGTCGAGCCGCCGTACCGTTTCTCCTTCAGCTGGCCGCCATGTCTCCCAACCTCTTTGGTGCCGTGTCTGCTGAGCTGGTGGATCTGCTGCGGCCACCCATCTTGCTCCAGTTGCACAGTTTGTTGCAGGGAATCCCAAGAGAAGAACTGGATAACATGCTGAGCTTAGCCGTCCACCTTATATGCCAAAGCCCATCAGGGGGTGCGCGGGTTCTTCGCTTTCTGGCAGACACGGCCACGCCGGCTTCGGTCATCATCTCTGGTCCTACGCCATCCCCTCACGAAGGTGTCAGAGAAGGTTGCGATAGCCTCCTGCAAATGCTGCTCCTGCATCTCCACAAGTTGGTGTACAACCGCTCGGACGGGGCGGACGGACATCCCCATCACTCGGCTTCCCCGCAGCCACCGATCGTCATCCCGTTCTTGGAGGAGCTGCAGACGCATGTCGGTGAGCTGTGCGCCGAGACGCTGCGACTGGAGAGGAAGCGGCACCTCTGGCTGCATCAGCTGCTCTGCCTGCTATCGGTGTACGGTGGCCCCAGCGTGGCAACCGAGGCCCTCTGTCAGCTTCTCACTCAGGCCCGCAACCCGGAGGAGTTGGCTCTCGCCTGGCAGCTTCACAACACGCTCTCGTCCTGCATGGCAGGGCTAATTCCTGCGGCCGTGGCCCACTGTGTGGCCCAGATCCACACGCACACCTTGGGACCCCGGCAGCTGAGGCAGCTGCTGTTAAACCTGGCCACAGTTATCCAGAGTCAAGATGAAGACAGAAGAGGAACACCAGATGCGCAGTCCACCATGGCTGTCCAGATGGGATCCGCGGTTTCCGTGCATCTCCACGATTTCAGCCCCCTACTCCTGCACGGCGACCCGGCCGTGTCCCACGCTGCGGTGCGGCTCCTGTCAGCCAGCCCGCTCCCTCGAGCGGCCACCCCGGCACACCTGCTCCTGCTCTCCCGCGCCGCTGTCGCTCATTTCTTCCTCGCTCTTCGGAGGCGAGGAGAAGTGGGGACGGCGGGGAGGGATGGGGGGCAGGCAGCCGAGGCCGTGAGCTGCTCCGTCGCGTTGCTGTCGCGTTTTGCCGCGTACTCCCCTTTTACTCTCAAGGCAGTGCTTCAGCAGTTGGTAGAGGGAGTGCTGCATAAAGGCAACGCCGGACTATTTGGAGGTCAGATTGCAGACATGTCGGGCGCTCCTGTACCATCCCAGTCGGTATCCCCTGAACTGGGAGCCTCCTTGCTGGACATCAACTGTCGTTTCGGTACGACCGTCAACTTTTCAGGAAGCGTGTGGTCTGTGTTTCACGCCGGGGTGATCGGCAAGGGATTGAAGATGCGTACTGCTTCACCCCAACCTGACCCATCCGGGGTGACCCTGGTGAGTAAAGTCACTCCCGGGATTAAAAAGTGCCCCATTTCCAACAAACAGCTCCGTTTTTGCCCCAATTTATTTGACGCCCAAAGACTAAAAGAGTTGAGTTGAGTTGTCTTGCCTCACCTTTGCTTTCTCATTTCTTTAGAACCTCCAGACATTGCTGACCGTCGTGGTCCAGTGTTGTAGCTCCTCCGGTCTCAACGGCTCAAGGCCACCGGCAGACCCTGACGAACCACCCCCCATCAACGCTGAGGCAGCCAAAGTGGTTGCTGTCACGCTGGTGGAAAACGTATGTCCGGACGTGGCCAATGGCGAGCTGTCGTGGCCTCCGGAAGAGCACGCCCGCACCACGGTGGAACGAGACATCCACATTCGCCGCTGCTTTGAGGCCCACCCTGCCCTCTTCACGCTGCTTCAGGTAGTGGCAGCAGGACGCCCGGCTCTTTGTTACTGCTCAGCTCTGCTCAGGGGCCTCTTGGCCACCCTGCTGGCCCACTGGGAGGCGTCTCGCGAGGCCTCGTCCACAGACTCCCCGTGGCACCTGCGGGCCTCCTGCCTCCTGGTGTTCTGCATGGGCGAGGGCCAGCTGCTGCCTCCTGTGCTGGCTAATGTCCATGAGGCTTTCTCCCACCTTGCGCCTTTTGAGGTGAGGCTCCTGCTGCTGGCAGTGTGGGAGTACGTGAGGGCCAATGGTCCCATGCCTCAGAAATTTCTCTTCAATCCGGACAAGGGTCTTTTCTGCAGAGATTTCTCCCGGGACGGTGATGTGGCGCGATACGTGTCACCGATTCACAGTGTCTTGCATAAGAACATTGACAGACTGGGACACCTCTGCTGGAGGTTTCAGCTCTGAGAGAAACATTGGGATATCCATAAAGGGAGGAAAATAAATGTAACATTGCTCTACGAGTGGACTTCGATTCCCCTGTCATTGGAATTTATTTACGTTCCTACGTGTAGCTGTGTGCATGTATGTATATCTTTTGTATTCGATTTTTAGACTTTATACTTTTCTAATGGGTTCTCGCTGTGATAAAGAAAAGTGTACTGAAGATTGACTCACCTGCACTTAATCCAAGAAAACCGGGCAATTGCATATTTCCTTCTGATTCAGGAATTTAAATCTCTCGTTTTTACTTTAGCTCATCAGTATAAATTGAACATTGAGCATTCTTTCACACTTGGCCTACATGCTTTAAAAGGTTCAAATTGCAAACTGGGATTTGTACCACTTGCAAAAAAAAAAAAACGCATAGACGACAGATGCGCCTTGAATTCAGTATTTTGCTACTTTAGCAACCATAATTAGATTGTGATCCTATTTTTTTTTTCATGAGAACCAGACAAAAAAAACTTCCAGAAAGATGTGAACAAGGTTTTTTTTTTTAAATAAAGCTTTCCAAAACATTGTATAAGCAATGCTCTGTATCACATGATCATTTAATTTAATCTATTTTTGCAGGGCTTTTACTTGAGAACCAAGAAAATCAACCAACCATGACAGAATTTAGGCACCGTGTGTTTAAAATGTGTTTTTTCATGCCTGCTTGTGTCAAGTGTGCTCATACATTTGATAATGTTAATTGAAAATATGGGACATTGTTCTTCACTTCAAGGGGAACCGAAAATGGACTATAACCTGAATTTGACCTTTAAACCTTTGAATGCACTGTTCAGCGTTTCAATACTTTTGCTCAACTTGATGTTCTCTATTAAGTGCCTGAAAGCAAAATTCACATGTTTTATGGATGAATTAACCAATACATGTCCAGTCCCATTTGAATTAATATACAAACAGTTTTACATTTTGACGTCATGTGAAAAGCTCACAAGGCTTGACCTCAGAGTCCCACTGGGTTCATATTCAGAATAAAAATGATTTTAAGCAAATCAACTACAACAATAACCAATGAAAACTTTGATTTGATCTTTATAAATTCTTTAGTCGAAAAGCTTCGGTCTGAAGTTAAAAGTTTATAAATGCCCGAGCTCCACTCGCCATCTCAATTACCCCGGAAGAGTATCACAATACCAATCCGCGGCAATAACCACAAAATATTACATTTGAGTCACATGAGGAAACAAGAAAAAAATTAACAACCATCCCTAAGGTTAAATGTCAGTCATGTGACTGAGCCCTCTGCCACTATTGTGACATTAAAATATAATTTGAAAATAATTCAAAGGCAACTATTGTTCACGCATGGATTTAGGCGATGACGTGTCGTTGCCTGAGAGGATAGATAGATACACGGTGTCCAAATCCACATTAATCTAATCTCACGCGGAAAGACGAGACCTCCCGGGTATGTGACGAGCTGAAATGACCGTAAATTAGAACCACTACAAATTAAAGAAGCCGTTTTGTTGGTGCTTATAATTCTCATTGTCACGATAGATTTACACGTGAATGTTTTGGACAGTGAATAATAATCATCCACGACTAAGAGGCGGAGTTGACCAGGGGCATAATCAAGATGGCCGCCTTCACCGAAAGGTAAGACTAACGGTCGCGCTTTATCATTTATGTATCTTGTTTTGATACATTGTGCTTTCACCCTTATCGAGCCGCGTGGAGTTGTAATAGGAGAAGAAGAAGGAGTGACATTAATGTCTCGCCATTTACAGACCACGAGATATTCCCTCCCTCGCAATTGAATAAACCGTCTCATCCGTCAACCTGTGCCTTTGGTAGGAAGCTTGCTAACCAGTTAGCTCGACAAAACGGACACAGTTAATCGAGCGATAGAGTCAGGCGGTCTTCCAGTACGTATACTTTGTCTTTTTGTTTGATTAGTCTCATTTTGTGTGTGATCGTTTTAATAGTTTCAAATAAATTGGAAGAATGGCAGTTAGCATTCGCCATTGCTCTAGCTGGATTGGTAGAATTAAAACCGATGAAGCGCCCCTGATTCAGTGGCTGGTAAAACGGATTAGTTGATTTCTTAACTTTATGGATGCCGGTTGAGTGGTTTATTTTGAAATTGACTTTAGAATGCGATCTCATTTGAAATCGTTAAATCGTGTAGCAGGGATGTCTGTCGGCTATCAGGACAATCTACCACCCACACACCCAGAGAGAATAAAAGCTAATGTAAAGCATTTAATGAGAAGCATTTATGTGTTTAATATTTGTCAGCGGAACTTCCCGAAGTGTTTCACATATTTAGAATGCTGCGGTTTGTACAATTTTCATTCTATTGCCGTTGCAAGAAAGCGCCTTCCTTCATTCATTCTCCGAACCGCTTATCCTACGAATCGAGGGGGGGAAAAACCCAAAAGATTTATCGGTTCATGGATCAAAAGGGCTTTGCGCAATTTGGGGGCAACGAACCACAAGGTTCTGTCACACTGGTCATTTACCTTTTTTGAAACCGAGAGCTCCTTCTTCCTGGGTACTTATTTATGGAGAGGGCTACCAGTTTGACGCACACTTCTAAAATAAATTGCTCAAACACTTATCTTATTAATAATGACATACATTGATGTGAAAATGTGAATCATGATGATTTCTTAATAATTTCCTACAATATTTTAACAAGGTAAGGAACAGAAAAAAAAATCAACATACACTATTTTATTTCTACAAACGTAGTCCCTGCGGACACAAGATACGTGCTTTGTTCATTAATAAGGGAAACTGTTGATGTTTCCACAATGGAAACAACACTAATATTAAAGACAAGATAGATATTGAGCATGGTACCTCTGCAACTCCTTCTGTGTTAGGAATGCTCTGCTGTAGATGTTGTGGATTGTCAGTAATAAACAGTGTCTTTGTTTAATATTCTTTTAGGGATCAAAAGTTAGACATTGGAAGATTGCAATCACCGAACCAGTCATAAAATGACACCATATGCACAAAGTATAGGGGAGCCTGACCATTGAGTGCGCTCTGAGTTTCTGAACATTATTTCCTGTGACTAAGCCTTAATTTGGGATCTAGACAATGCAGCAGCAGCATTCTGACCGAGTGTCAATACTGGTGGCCTCGTAGGCCAGTAAGAGGACTTACTCTGCCACCGTAACAGATTTTAGAGCTTAAGCCATCAGGAGCTTCCTTTTTCTTGATTCCCAATCCATCTGGAGCTTCCTTTTTCTTGATTCACTTTGTAGGATGGCACCTATCTTGGCGCTCTGGCTTGCTGTATGTCTCAGTGGGGCACTGGCTGTGGAGAGAGCCAACTTCAAAACCTGTGACCAGAGTGCCTTTTGCAAGTGAGTGAACACATCGAATAGGGTTCTGGAATCATGCGCTCACAGTGTTTAAGTACATGTCCCTCGTTTTGTGTAACATTTCTTTCGAATGTTATTAACAGACGTCAGCGAGCATTGAATCCTGGCGAGTCGCCCTATCGAGCCCTACTAGAGACTATGGAGCTAACCAATACTAGACTTACCCTGCAGCTCAAGAATGACAAGAACAAGGTACGGTGACCCAGCCCAAGGACACCGGGCCATCGTAGTCGACACTCCAGAATCAAATCTAAATTTAAGAACTGTCCATAAATTATACCCTTGTTAGAAAATAATGCTACCAATATGTTTCCTATTGTAGTTGAAGTTTGAATTGCCATGCATCATACTAAAACTGTCTTTTTTTTTTTATTATTCCATTTAATTAATGCAATGGAGGCAAACTAATAGAAACATCTCTAAGTGTGAGTCATGTCGCTTCAAACTTCAGTGATTAAAAATCAATGATATGTAAACATGTTCATTTGAATTTGATTAATTGTTCATCCCTAATCAACACTACTAAAATAATGCACATTTCATCCTGTCTTAAAAGACATTAGTTTGCATTTCTAAATCTACTGGAAGCACCCACTGTAAAAATTCGACATCTATTTGGGTTTAATCTGCTAATCCGAAAGACATTTCAACATGAATATGATTATTAGAGCATTCTCTTTCCTGCTGCGTTGTAGGTGCGTCTGCTCCTGGAGCTCTATCGTCTCCAGGGAAATATAACGAGGGTGAAGATTAATGAGCTGAAGCCGCTGAAGCCTCGTTATGAGGTCCCCGACGTGCTCATCAGAGAGCCGCCTACAGAGCCGTAAGTGTCTCGTGCTGCGGTTGCCTCCTGCGAGGAGGGAGAGCTTTTGGTACGTCGCTGATATTTATATTGAGGATTCTGCAGCAATCAATGAAAGCAGTGCAAGGTTGAGATCTTTTTTTTTTTTTTTTTTTCCCCACTTTAGGAATATTTCTATTTAGTTCTTGATTTCAGATTTATTGATCCCGACTAAATCCTCTAAACTTAATGTCTGCATTGTTCTCTTGTCCCCCCCCAGCCTATCTCTTTTGTCTCAGGACAAGAATGGAGTGGTTCTGTCACTGGGGGCGGAGTCTCAAAGGGTCATTGTCAGTGCACAGCCTTTCCGATTGGACATTATGGAGGGGCGAGATGTGCTGCTTTCGCTAAACTCGCGTGGCCTTCTGGCCTTTGAGCACTTACGGCTACGCAAGGACACGTGAGAGACCACGCTTACTCGCACGCTTTCACAAATGCCTGTCCGACACAAACACCTCACTTATTGGTTTTTGACTACATTCGTGTTCATTTGAAAATTGTCTGACTCGTTCTGTCCTCTTCTCCTTATCGCCCTAGTTTCTCCTATTTAATAACAAGAACATTGGCTAGTGTGTGGAATAATGTCAAGGGTGTATTCTCTAGGTAAACAAAATGCTCTGTATTATACTCCTTGTACTAATTTGTAAATAGTAACACACTCATGGAGTCTCTATAAACCAAAGTCTAATTTTACCTCTCAAATTAGCAAGGAAACGGAAAGGGGTGAACGTTGTGCTTTTGATAGATGCTGTTGATTGTGTATTTGGAAGTGCAATGCATTTCCTGGTGATAGATACTACACAAGTAAAAGACCGTTTATCATCTTACGCAGGGTTTCCAATCGTTATGCAAGGATTTCGCAAACCTGTAGTCCATGCAAATCTCACTCAGCATCATTTTCAAGTCAACTGTTGAAGAATAATTTGAATATTTTTAATATTTTAAATACATATTATATTCATACATTATCTGTACCGCTTGTCCCCATGAGGATCGCGGGCGTGCTGGAGCCTATCCCAGCAGTCATCAGGCAGTAGGTGGGGGACACCCTGAACTGGTTTCCAGCCAATTGCAGGGCACACACAGACAAACAGCCCTTCGCACACGCACTCACACCTAACATATATATTTAATTTTGTTTTCAAAACTGAAAGCAGTTTTGGTTTAAAAGCATTGTTCCAAATTATCCACACCAGTGTTTGAATATAGGGTTTTTTGTTTTTTTTTTATATAAAAAAAATACTGTTATCATGGAGAGGTTTGTTTAAATGCATTCAAATTGTTACTTAACAATCAATGAATTGAAAATTATTATGAGTGCCATTTGCATAAACTACAAAAATTCAGAAATTTGGAACATGATGTATATCTTAAAATAATTGAAGAGCATCCCAGTCATTAATTATTATCATAATCATTATTTTGCATGGTGTCACTTAGGCCAGTATTGTTCAATTTAATTTGACACAAAGAACTAAACTTGCATGGGATTGTTTGCTTTCGTGACAAGCCAGTAACTTATAATGATTTTTTTGTTTGTTTCCACAGTTTTTTTTGTTTGTTTAGCAAACAAAACATGCATCATATAGAAAAAAAAAACCATACACAGCCAGCGAGGACTGAGTCGGGGACCTGACTGGTCTCATACCCTCAGCCTAATGCGTGTAATCAAAAAATGATTAAGCCAAGAAGCTTTAAAAAGTTGTCACTGTAGGAGAGTTAATAACAAAACATCACTACCTGTGGAAACTTGACATTCAACCTCAAGCAAAGTGGATTCTATTGTCCGTGATTTGTAAAGGACATCCAAAATACCGCAAAAAAAAGCACGAATCTCAGCTTACACATGAAGTCAACCCCATTCGTTTCATACTTCTCAATCAGTCCGGAATTTGAGCTGGAGACGCTGGTAAACAAAGTCGAGGCCCAAAAACTCTGCCAAAGTCAGCATCTTCTGATAGGACCAAGCAGCAACGGTTGCCCAGACCTTTAGCTCACCCGTCAGCGCTCTGCGCTGCCAAACCAGATGTGGCGGTTGTGTGCGTTTGATCTCCCAAGTTGAATGGAGCAGCATCTGTAGAATAGACTTCATTTCCCACAATGACTTGATAAAATGTGTAGATATAAGGAAGAGGTTGCATGGTTTTCTGAGGTCCTATTAGACAACTTGTGGTGACTGTGGTGGCAGCTGTTATCCCCCTGTGTTTGACCAATATGTAATTGCACTGTACATCCTCTAAATAATGTCCTTTCCAAAATGACATACCTCTTCGTCTCCTTTTGCCATATTCCCTTCTATGCTGTTGCATTTTGTGCCATGGAGCAGACAGACAGACCAAGAGCCTGAGGATGCAGATCTAGACGATGAGGTGCTACACACAAATCCAGTCCCTCCTACAATTTCATCTGGGGGGAAAAAAAACAATTCTTCTCTAAAAAGATGTTACTTCTTTCCTCTCTTTCTTTGCAGGCTATTTTGAATGAAAAGGTTGAAGACGGCATGTGGGAAGAAACATATAAATCATTTACAGACACCAAACCTAATGGTAAGTTTCAATTTGTAATAGTGGTTCTTAGCACTATCCACATACACAAAACTGGGGTGCTTTAAAATAAAAAAATAAAACAAGCCATTCATTTCAAAAATAAGCTTTTGTGGTTGAATTTATTTCAGTTGGACTTTTAGGCTCTGCAAAAGAAGGAAGGTCATCCAGTGTTTGGAAATTGTAGTTTATCACAATACTTTGATCTTGTGCTTAAAAAATACTCCATTAGAAAAAACACCAAATGGTAAAATAAAATGAAGCATTCTCCCCAAACCTAATAAACTCACTTTAAAAACAAATGAATACTAACTGAATCAAAAAATCAAATGGAAACTAGCTATCGTAAGTCCTTGTTTCGCCTCGACCCTGTTAAATTCTTCTTCTTTTGTTGTGCACTCACATTACAGGTCCAACTGCTATCGGTTTAGACTTTTCATTGCCAGGGGTGGAACACGTCTATGGCATTCCAGAACATGCAGACAACCTCAGACTTAAAACTACAGAGTGAGTTGCAAACACAATGGTTATGATGATGACTATGCATGGATTGGGCTTGGTTGAAACAATGCTTATTTTAGCGCTAAATCTAATTTGCCTGTCTCCACCTCTTAGTAATGGCGATCCATATCGGCTCTATAATTTGGACGTGTTCCAATATGAACTGGATAATCCTATGGCACTTTATGGTTCCGTGCCTGTTATGTTGGCCCACAACATCCAGCGGACCACAGGAATATTTTGGCTCAATGCTGCTGAGACTTGGGTTGACATTAGCTCCAACACCGCAGGGAAGGTTTGTGCCTCCTCCCATGCTTGAAGGCTTTCGTAACACGATATGGATATGTGAGTGTTGATGAGCTTGGTGCCAGTTTAGCCGGTCTCATTTCTTTGGTTGTCCTCAGACTGTGTTTGGAAAAATGCTGGATTACGTGCAAGGCTCCAGTGAGACCCCACAGACGGACGTGCATTGGTTCTCTGAAAGCGGCATCATTGATGTCTTCATAATGCTCGGCCCAACACCAAAAGATGTCTTCTCACAATACGCCTCCCTGACTGGTAAGATTATTATGTGAACTGTCTGTCATGCTATGATCATCATTCACCCAGTCGTCTTCACTTCATTTTCCTCCCGGGATGAATACAATGAATGAGAGTACTCAATGTGTTCTAACGTTGGTCAGGCACCCAGGCCTTCCCTCCTCTGGCCGCACTGGCCTACCACCAGTGCCGCTGGAACTACAACGATCAGGAAGACGTAGCGTCGGTGGATGCGGGCTTTGACGAGCATGACATTCCCTATGATTTCATCTGGCTCGATATTGAGCACACGGACGGGAAACGTTACTTTACCTGGGATACCAACAAGTTTCCCACACCCAAGGAAATGCTTCAACGTCTCATGGATAAAAAGCGCAAGGTACCAATGTTTGGCCACGACAAGACCACAGGGGCTGTAAATGAATGTGTTTTCGGTGAACTCCTGTTTATCGAGACCGACCTGCCACGGTGAAAATATGTGATTTACTGAGACCATTAAAAAAAAAAAAAAAAAGGACACACTTCTTAAAATACATGTCAAACACATTGTATTTATTTATGACCACAAGCAAAAAAGAAATTGGCGCAATAGCAGGGGCATGAACAACTAACTGATTTAGCAGGTGTCTCAAGGTACTATCAATTCCAAACTGATTTTGCCAAATATTAATTTCCCTCTCTATGTGTAATAGATGGTAACCATTGTAGACCCTCATATCAAAGTGGACAGCAGCTACAAGATCCATAATGAAATCAAGTCTCAAGGTTTCTACACAAAGAATAAAGATGGCGCCGACTATGAAGGCTGGTGTTGGCCTGGTAAGTAAGAATAAAAAAATTTTATGAAATTGGATGTTTAATGATGCATCCTTGACCGAATAAGCATACCTCATTTACTTTGGACTTGAATGATTTTGTTCAGGCAGTGCCGGTTATCCAGATTTTAGCCGTGAAGACATGAGGGCTTGGTGGGCCAGCATGTTTGCCTACGACCAGTATGAGGTGAGACCGGTGGCCTCCAAAGTGAAGTGGAACAAATGGGGCAGTCTAATACAGAATACAGACAAATGAAGGCTTTCAAAACTAGATGGCACAGTGAAAGCACGTGTCTATATTTAAAGGTTTCTAACACCGACATTGGTAGTATTATTTAGCCTTTCAATGGCATTTCACATTGTGTGTTAGCATTAGCATAGAGTAGCAGCAGTAATAGTAGGAATAATATCACGGTTTCAGTGAGCCAGTTTTCTCAGGCACTCCTGTGTCCAGGGCTCAATGGAGAACTTGTATACATGGAACGACATGAATGAGCCTTCAATATTCAACGGGCCTGAGATCACCATGCACAAGGACTCAAAGCATGGAGAGTGGGAGCACCGTGACCTGCACAATCTTTATGGCTACTATGTGGTGAGCAGCGTTGACTTAGAGAACATGATCTAAGCCAGCTCATCACTTGTGATTTGCATGTGCCTCTGATTGTCGTGTTTGTTGCAGCAAAGGGCCACAGCGGAGGGCCTGATCCAGAGATCAGGAGGAGTCGAAAGACCTTTTGTCTTGTCTAGAGCCTTTTTTGCTGGGTCACAGCGCTATGGTGAGCCTTTGTCTGTTTTCATTGCCTTCCACTAAACCTTCGAGTACTGTTTATTGAGGCCACAGTAGTGAATTATTCTGTTTCAAGAGTGTTTTTGTATCTCTAGGTGCTGTATGGACTGGCGATAATGCTGCTGAGTGGGGTCACCTGAAAATGTCCATCCCCATGTGTCTGAGTATTGGTCTGGTAGGAATCTCTTTTTGCGGTGGTAAGTGACACTGTCCCAAGTTATCTTTGAAAAGTATGAGTTCTCAAAAAGGTGCTGAAAAACCCACCGGCAGTTTTAACGCGGTCATGCCCTGTAGTAATGCCGTAACTAAGTACATCAGTAACTAAGTAATAAAATACAGTCCCAAATGACGATTCAACCTTTCGTTATCTTTACAGTAATGCAATTATATTTAAAGTAAACCCTGAATGCTAATGTATGAAATAAATTGACAAAGATGAAAAATAAGGACATTTTTTGCCTTAATTATAGTTATATAAAGATAGTTTCACTCGTTTTTATTTCATGAATGAAAATGTTTTTTAAATGTTCTTAGTTATTTCTTTCGATTTCATTAACCATACCATTAATTATTAGTAAATACCATTGGAACTGATTTACCTTTACATATGAGGGCCATTTTTCTTTCTGCTTGATGTAACCAGCCAAAATTAGAATGACAAGCAAATGACGCTCGCAAGCAGCATTGCGACGACATTAGCGCTGAACTAATAGTAGTTGACAGCCAAGCGGATTTGTGGTCAGTCACGGCGCCACGCCTCTTCAAACTCACGTAAATACTACTGTGTGGGTGCTGCTACCTTTGGCTTGACTATATTTTCATTTTACTCTACGGTGGTGTTCTTCTTGTGAAAATGTCACAACAAACCTTGGTTTTCGGTGTCTATGCAACAAATTCTCAAAATCCTCAATTATTTTGCCTTATCTTGTCCTGTAGCTGATGTCGGGGGTTTCTTCAAGTCTCCCAGCTCCGAGCTGCTGGTGCGCTGGTACCAGACAGGAGCCTACCAGCCGTTCTTCAGGGCCCACGCTCACCTGGACACTCCCCGTCGCGAACCATGGCTTTTCGGCCCAGAGAACACTGCTCTGATCCGAGAGGCTGTGCGCCAACGCTATACCCTGCTGCCGTATTGGTACCAGCAGTTCTACCACACTTATCTTACTGGGAATCCGGTTATGAGGTGAGCATTTAGTAGCCACTTGAATACATTTTAATTGAGTCATGGTTTGCTTTGGATGTTTTTAATACTTGTGATCTCAATCATTGTTTTTTCTCCATCAAATGCCTGATGAAACTTATGTCCAACTGTCTACTAGGTTTGAAAACTACAGTGGGAACCCACAGTGACGTTCTTTTTTTTTTTTTTTTTGTAGGCCGCTGTGGGTAGAATATCCTCAGGATCCTGCTACTTATGCTCTGGATGATGAGTTTTTGATTGGTGAGACCAAATGTCGAAAATTAATTCCGATTATTGTACTTCTGAATAATTTTATTCATACATTTGAGTTTTGTTTTAACAAGTAACACGGTTGTCCCAATGTTGGCACCGAATAAGTCAATCTTTTGCAAGTGTTTTAAGCACTTTCTATTTTGCCATAGGTCGAGACTTGTTGGTGCACCCTGTCACTGAGGAGGGAGCCACTGGAGTAACTGCTTACCTGCCAGGAAAGGAGGAGGTACAGAAATCAAGTTTTTATGCCATGTCGGTTGACTTTGTGGTGTCCGACATCTTACCTCTTCTGTTTTACTCTCAGGTCTGGTTTGATGTCCACACCTTCCAGAAGCACAATGGCGGCCAGAACCTTTACATTCCTGTCACCATGAGCTCTGTAAGACTCTGATCTCACACATCCTCTGTGATCACCTCTTTTATCTGTGCATTTTATTCCTTCAGTCATAACTCACTAATTGTGTTTTCTGTTTTCATGTCAGATCCCAGTTTTCCAGCGCGGTGGCTCCATTATTCCCAGAAAGCTTCGAGTGCGTAGATCTTCCACCTGTATGGAGCAAGACCCATACACCTTGTTCGTGGCCCTTGGTCGTCAGGTACGTCAAATCATTAAAGCAACATGTTGCAGGTTGTCATTTCATATTCAAAGACGTGTCGACATTTTCACAGAGAGCTGCAGAGGGAGAGCTCTACATCGATGATGGACACTCTTTCAACTTTGAGAAGAAGGAGTTCATTCACAGGAGGCTGTCATTTGCCAACAACAACCTCTCCTCTGTGTGAGTTTCAATGAGCAGAAATTATTTTCTTCTAAGTACAAGAAGACCTATCTCTTAGTTTAAAGAATATTTAGTGCCCCTTGAAATGTTTTTGTAGAGTCCACAAGATGGTGGCAAAAAAAAAAAAAAACACCTTGTTTGCTAAGTTAAGTTCCCCAACTCACTTTAACACAGTTCCTTGGCACCAAGATGCCATAAGATGCTGACAAAGCACTACCCCCGCCCCCCCTCTCCCAAAATGAAGCTCATTACACATCAACATAGGTCCTTGGCAGAAAGATGCCAGGAGATGGTGCAAAAATAGTTGAATACTGTAGGTGTGTTTTTCAGTGAGTAATTTATAGGATGTAAATAATACGTGCAAACAGTAACTATGCTTTTGGAATACTGCTGTTGGTAAATATTTTAAATGAAATTGTAATGCCCCTCAGAAACCTTGCTCCAGAGGCCCATTTCTCGACCAGTTCCATTATTGAACGCATCGTTATACTGGGGGGTAGTAAGCCCACCAAGGCTACCTTAAAGACAGCCGGTGAGTCCTTTTTTCATTTGTTTTTTTTCACTTGCTATTTGCATCAGTCTTTTTTTCCGTCGCTTACATTTCTTTTGGCCTTTCATAGATGGTCAGACGAGCCAGCTTGAGTTTGACTTCGATGCTTCTACGTCAGTATTGACGCTCCGCAAGCCCGGCGTGAACGCAGGCACTGATTGGACTGTGATGCTACAGTAACTGTTGAGAGAGTCGACGAGGGAGGAGCAGGAGGAAATGGTGACTGAATATAAGAGAAATGAGCAAGTGACTGAATAGAAGAGAAAAAAGCAACACGATTCCCCACTTGAACTTGAACACGATGCAACACACACACACACACACACACACACACACACACACACACACACACACACACTTTTATCTGAAGTGCACGTCGATACACTCGTGCCCCCCTTTTGTGTAATGTTATGTAACCTATAAAAACTGATGTCCTTAATCATTAACAAATCAAATCATACTCAGTTGTTGAGCCTCTGAAGTACAAATATACTGGTAAATGTCATAGCAAATGCTCTGTCTGATAGTGTATCACAGATTGATTTTCACCCAATGCATATTTTGAGTTTGAGGTTTTGCAATATGAAGAAAACAACTGACCTTGCTTCTCACGTTTTCAGTTTACAATTGGCATTTTCAACCTCATTCTAAATTAATGACAGATGAAGTTGTAAAGATGTAAGTATTTGCTTTGGTAAGGGATCATGGCGATCAGCTGCTTTCCAAAATGTTTATCTTTCGATCAACACTTCACAATAGAAATGCTTTTGGCTACTGAACCACTGTCTTCTATGGGCTATCCTGTTGACAAGTTTTCCTTCCTTTTGTAATTATTTGCATTTCCATTTATTTGTTTACTGTTCATTTTAATGCACTTGTGACAACGCAAGTATTATTTAGATTTATGTCAACATTTCCACATTTTATGGGTCTCAATTATCTTAAATGTTAATCTGAAAGACATACCCCTTCGTTTTCTGAGTTAAACTTTAGAATGGAAGCATGTCAGCTGCACTGCACAAATCAAAATGATCATTAGGAGTCTGATTTTGTCCCCGTTCTTTCAAATTGTGTCAGTCTGCTTTTCTATTGTTTTTATGATTGTAAATGTTGCTGCATTTTTTTTTTTGGATACATTGGAAATAGAAGTGAAGGAGCAGACTATCGTCCAGATTTGTCAGATATAGTACTTTAAAAGATGTGACCAAGTGAAAATAAAGAAGACCAATTGCTATAGGAAGACCTTCTTTGTTTTGTCTGGCCCTGAATACAACAAATTGTACACTAACCATCTAATGTAATGTATATAAGGATGTAAGTAAAGTTAGAACTAATTCATATGTTCAATGTTAGGACATAGGTTGAGTTACCTTTATAACAAAGTCAGTATAATGCTAATATTGTTTTGTGTATTTATGTGTCACCTTTTTATTTTTTGAATTGTTACTTGTCTGGCCCTGAATACAACAAATTGTACACTAACCATCTAATGTAATGTATATAAGGATGTAAGTAAAGTTAGAACTAATTCATATGTTCAATGTTAGGACATAGATTGAGTTACCTTTATAACAAAGTCAGTATAATGCTAATATTATTGGTCTGAATTAATGGAGTAAAATCTTTAAACTGAAGTATTTGTACTTTTACAAGATCCGTATCGCTGAATGAGTTGTCAACGTTTACTTTTTAAGTATTTTGCTTATGCTTCCGTCTTCGGTCGGTCGACGGAAATGTTCTTTACATTTTTTTAAATTATGATTATTATTTTTTGCCACATTAGTGGCGCACTTGGTGACGTCACGTAAAGTAACTGCTTCTGGCGCACTTTAGTGACGTCGGAGTGAGGCTTGCCATCATGGCGACGGACGGCGAAATGAACGACAATAGGGAGCTCGGAGAGCCTTCAGGTACTTTGAACTAAGTTGAATAAGGTCAAAGCAATGTTACGTGTCGGACGTAGGTATAAAGTGGTGGTTCATTCTGCACGAGTACAAGATAAACGTCCGAGTAAGATGTGTGCACGGTTTGAGGGCATCCGTGACGAGCAAAAGCACTTGTCACAAAGCGTGCTTCGTCTGCTTTTCGCTACATTGCTCATGAATTCTTCATAGTCATTTCAAGTAAGGGCCTGAATAAGAGGTCTACTTAACTCTGAATGCAGCTATCTGTCGGTGGGGGGTACCAAATGGGTATACAGTCCACCTTACCCCCCCACGCAGCCTTTGCGTAAAATGTGGGTGGGACTTCCAATATAGTGAAACCAGCGTTTAGTTTAAATGCATTTGTGACAGTCACAGACTAACAATGTGGGAACGCCGGTTGTTGCATCTTAAATATTAAATATTTCAATCTCACTTTTTGCTAATGTCGTGGAGTAGGAGGAGGCCGACGTTTTTAGTTATGCATAGGAAGTTAGAACATGTTATCAATGTAAGTTATTTAACGTTGATCTAATGGCAGGCATAAAAGTTAGTTATTAAAGAGATCTATTATGAATATGCTTTTTTTTTCTAGCCATGGAGGCTGCAGAGGTTTCCACGTTACCTCTTCCAGAGATGTCGGACGAAAATGGCCACCTAAACTCAGCCTCACAGGCAGACACTGCTTCTTTCTCATTGCCTCCAGCCACAAAGGACGAAGAAGTCGACATGCCGGCAGACTTTGAACGTCTCTGGAATACCGCACACGACAACTCTCAAGACTTCACCAGTTGGACTGACCTGTTGCAATACTGTGAGCAAGAGGTGAGAGCTTGATGTTTATATTTGATAAATGTCAGATTAGGCCTCAGACATCTTGGTTCATCAAGAGGGGTTCTCCGTCATGTAACATCAACCCATCGTTCCTGTCAGGGCCACATTGGAGCATCGCGGAGAGCCCTGACGGCCTTCCTCGGCCGCTATCCACTCTGCTATGGTTACTGGAAAAAATTTGCTGATTTGGAGCGCCGTGCGGGTAACAACGATAAAGCAGCAGAGGTAAAGACATGACCTTCTCCGTCTTGTACTTTATTGGTTTTCAGAGCCTATGGTGCTAATCAGGTATTTTGTGTTAGGTGTGTGTTCAGGGTCTTCAGGCAATCCCTCTGAGTGTTGATCTGTGGATCCACTACATCAATCTACTTTTGGGAACACTGGACATGAACCAGCCAGAGTCGCCCAAGCGTATTCGCAGGTACACACACTGGGCTGTATTTTCTCTTATCGTTGGTTGGCTCGTTCATTTATTAAAATGCTGAGTCCAAGGTGCCTATTAGGTTAGGGGTCATGACTTTTTGTATACAGCTGTAAAAAATTAATACGATAGTGAATATTAAAGAAGAAATATGTGTCCAACTGATATCCATGCTCAACGTTCAGTGTGTTTGAGGACGCGGTCGGAGCGACAGGCCTGGACTTCCACTCGGACCGGCTGTGGGATCTGTATGTCGAATGGGAGAAGGAGCAAGGCAACTTGAGGAAGGTCACAGCTGTGCTAGACAGAGTCCTCAAAGTTCCCACGCAGCACTACAACACGCACTACGAAAAGTGAGAAACGTCAGTGGTGATTGAGAAAGACATAGTTGAGTTGCACGTGGCATCTGGCGTAGGTTCAAGACCCACCTGAGCAGCAATGAGCCCAAAGAAGCACTTTCGCCGGAGGAATACGAGGAGGTGAGGGCCTTTTGCCGGGAGAGCCAGAAAGTGGAGCGTGCCGAACAGGCCAAGGAGAAAGGAAAAGAGATGCCGCCCGGAGAGGAAGTACCCGTCACACCTGAGGACACAGACTCGGTGAGGAACTTTTCACCACGCCGCACGGAACTCATCGCCATGAGTGACATCTTCTTTGTGTCTGTGTGCTTTTTGTTTAGGAGGAGCTGATGCAGAGGATTAGAGAGCAAGTGCTTCTTCGCCGGGACAAAATTTACCAGGAGAATGAAAATGAAGTTCGCAAGAGATGGAACTTTGAAGACGCTGTGAGTCACGCTCCCTTGTTTTGATACTTGGACCTCCATTGGACCTTGTCTCGTTCATAAAACACACTTCTCAACCCCTCAGTCTTACTCGAGCGGCCAAAGGGCCTCGTTCAATCATCAACAGTAACAATTGACATGAAGTTTGTTGTTTTGCGGGGCTTGAACGAATGAATGAACTTTCAATTTGTTCCAATTAGGAATGGTGATTTCATTTGAGCTTGGACAGGAACAAATTTTACACACAAGTTAAGCCATGGTCGTAATTCTGTTGGTTTTGCATTCTTTTGTCGTCATTAAGTATCTAGTTGGAGTAGCTACACGCTAAAATCAACATATAAAAAGCATTACATTGGAAAACAAAACAGATCATATGCTCCGATTTAGCAGTCATATTTACTTCTAGACAGCTTCAACACTTAAAGTCAAATCAGAACATCTAGAACTGTGTACAGAACTGCTGACTTGATAAAAGTCAGAAATGATAAAACAATGTCACAATGAGATCAAATCTTTTTAGACCACAAGGTCTAGTTCAACAAATATTTTTTCTGCCCACATTATATTAGTCATCCAAAGTGATGCATTTAATTTGTAGATCAAACGTCCTTACTTCCACGTGAAGCCGCTTGATCAAATCCAGCTGCGTGGTTGGCACTCCTACCTTGACTGGGAGCTTGCCCAGCTGAGCAAAGACCCCGAAGAAGACCGGAACAAAGGTGATTCCGTCGCATCGGTATTATTTTGTAAATGTGAACCCCGGCGGCATCCCGTTTGATACCGGGGCTGGCTATCTGTGCAGATTCAAACAAGATGGACACAGATGACAAAGAAACCACCGAGGAACCGGAAGTGACAGCCCAGATTGAGCAAGGGACGGGCGAAACCGAGGTTGCCCCTGACGACCGGCGACTTCGTGTTCTCTTTGAGCGCTGTCTGATAGCCTGTGCTCTCTACGAGGAATTCTGGACCAGGGTAAGAAAATGAATGCGAGCACGCACGACAGTTTTGTCCGATTTTTGGCGGGTGACCTCTGTTCTTTTTTCAGTACATTCAATACCTGGAGTCGCACAGCGTGGATGAGGTTCGAGCCATCTACAAGCGAGCCTGTCTTCACCTGCCGTCCAATCCTAACCTCCACATGCGGAGGGCCACCTTCGAGGAGAGACACGGTACGACGCAACATGCAAACTGTTTTTTTTGCCCGCGTGTCCCCTCTTTTCTCACCGTGCCCCGTCTTGGCCTTCAGGCGACCTGGCCGAGGCTCGGCGGGTGCTGGAGGCTCTGGATAAAAACATGCCAGGTTTGGCCGTGGTTCGTATCCACAGGGCCGCTTTGGAGAGGAGAGCGGGCCAACTGGAGCAGTCAGAAGCTCTGCTGCAGGAGGCGGTGAGCCAATCGACAGAGAAGCCCATCTTGCACGCCTTCTACTCCATCAAGCTGGCTCGGCTGCTGCTGAAGCTGGGCGGAAACCCTGGCAGAGCTCGCAGCATTTTGCAGGAAGCGCTGGAGATCAGTCCGGTGAGTGCGTCGTATCGCTTCTTTAAGATGCAACATTTTTAGAACGGCAACAATATTTATTGGCTTGTTAACTCTAGCAGGACTTACAAAACGCCACTAGGTGTCAGTAGTGCTCTGAAAACATGATGGTGAAGCTTCCTAGTTCTTCTTCCCATCAGGGTAATGACAAGCTGCACCTGAACCTGCTGGAGTTGGAGGCATCCAGCGAGCCAGGGTCCTCGGCCGAGGCGGTTCAGGAGTGTGTGACACGAGCCCTGGCGGCGCCTCTCGCGCCACGCACCAAAATCCTCCTCTCACAGCGCTGCCTCCAGTTTGTAGAAGAGTACAGCAACTCTGTCCAGAGGTCAATATCTCATTCATCAGTCAAAAAAGGGTCTTTTTATTAGATTTTTTGGGGTCTTCCCGACTGTCCCCGTCGTTTATAGCCTGCCTCTATATCCTGTGTAGTGTGCTGTCTGTCTACGAAGAGCACCAGAAGCTGCTCAAAGAGCTGGGCGGGACAAAGAGAGAAGCAGAAAACGGGTAAGGGAGGAAACGAGACAGAAAAGGCCAACCGCAAAAAGTTGGAGAATGTGTGAAATTTGGGATGCTTAAGCACATTTTTTGCACAACTTTCTGTTCTCTACGGCCACAACTAATGATCATTTTAATAATGAATAGGTCAATCTGATCCCCCATAACAACCTAGGCATTACAATGCACGGTAACATCCGTAATGGGCGAGTTTAGAATAAAATGTGCCAGGAATAGCTCAGACATTTTCTACATCAGCATAAAAAAAAGAGCCGTCTTTCAGCGATGAAAAAAATCACTCACTCCACTTTCATGGAGAACGACAGAAATCGGAAAGTCGATAATCGACTATTATTTGGATAATCCAGTTAGCTGTTGATTAATTGCTGTAGTTCTAACAAGGTCTTCGTCCCACACTGGATTAAAGTTCTGGCCACAACCACTTTATTCAAATTCCCCACAGGGATGAGGGCCAAGAGAAGCTGATCAAAGGTGATGACGCCCCAGCAGATGGCACTTCAGCACAAGTCCCAGCCACTGATCCCCAGGTCCCAATCACAGTTCCGCCTCCCCCAGCGATGACCGTGGATGTTAGCGCCCAATCCGGCGGCTATGCCGGATACAGCAACTGGTATCAGGTATGAATGGATTTCAACTGATTGTTGGTTTTGTGTTTATTTGCTTTTCCTTCCGCCAGCAACCACAGTACGGCAGTTACGGCTACCCAAACACCTGGAACTACAACCAGGGATACTATCCACCTAGCTAAAGGTTGCTGAGAACTAAGTGGGGCACCGGGACAGGAAAAAAAAAAAAAAAAAACACCAGTCCTTCCGAGTTTGGTTCTCACCAAATGTTTCCCAGCATATTTCCCAGGCAGTGTTGCAAGGCAGCCAGAGGACACTCACTCACTGACTGCGTGCGTGCGTGCGTTAGACCTCATTGCATTGTTTTAAACAGAACTATTTTTGTATTTGTCCATGAACTTTCCGTTTTGTTTGAAAGTTATTTTATAATCGAACTTTGCAAGCCATCTATTACGGGGGATCTTGTACAGTCCTGCAACAGTTTGGTCGTCCCTTGATGTACATAAAATATTTTATCATGTCTGCATATGTTTGGATCTTGAAATGCTCCATTTAAGGCAGACGGGTTCAACCTCCTCTACATGTAGTGTTTTGTAGAAAAAAAAAATAATAATTCAATTGCATGTATGTGATGTGCTTCACCGATCTATTTCCAACACATAAAATGAGCACTACAGCAATTCTCCAAGTCAGCTTTATTGAAAGTCAATTCTTGAAGTCAAATATGCAGACATACAAGTTGTCACTATATTCTGACTTATAAAAACTGGCAGAGTAGAATCTCACAAAATCAGTCAATTGTGAATTCGATTTAATGCCCTGTTAAAAGGGCAAATGGGAGTTTTCAATTAGGTTGAAACTTTTGTGTTCTGTGTTGACCTTATTGACA
This sequence comes from Syngnathus leptorhynchus, assembly GCF_054491065.1. Lineage (NCBI taxonomy): Eukaryota > Metazoa > Chordata > Actinopteri > Syngnathiformes > Syngnathidae > Syngnathus > Syngnathus leptorhynchus. The sequence continues at coordinate 11,764,428 of NC_141196.1, read as the reverse complement.
CCAATCAGATGTCTACTAGATTTACTATATACATCTTTAGTCACTGCATTCAAAACAAACATCCAGTGAAATCAACCAGCCACACAACCATTGTTTTGTTTTGTTTGGAGCTGTTAGCGGATATTATGAGTGATCATGTAACTTCAACGTTTATCATTATTAGTCCGGTTGACTATCTGATAAAATGACACTAAAGCCGTGGTGTCCGGTCCAGTCTTTCTTGCGTAAATGTAGTGGAGGTGGTGAGGTAGGCTCATGGAGCACAATGCTCCTCCTTAACTCACTTTTTGGTAACGACCAGCACAGCGGAAGGCACCAAACCTTAAACGTGGATGAATCAAGGGGAAATGGATTAGAAACAAGCAAAGGTGGCCAGAAGTGTATAACGTGCAGCTGAACAGCTAAATGTCTCTCACCTAGCTCTTTGAGGGGCTTCTCCATGTCCAAATCAGTGTAAACGTGACGAGGGTAAGGGGAGAGCAGCGTAAATTCTTGACCCTCTGGCGTGTTGCCGTTCACCTGCACGTAAACGAGCACCGCCGCCAGAGGCTCCTGGGCTTTAAACACTGCTGTGAGGGTGGATCCATCCAGCAGGCGCACCTGTTGTTAACACGGGACAAGCGGAAAAGTCAACTCGCTTTTCGAAAAATAAAGGCTGCAAAATTCCAATTTGAATCAGGAAATCTATTCCATGAAGCACCAAACCAAATTCAAATAGTGACCTGTATCCTGGACTCGTCGTACTCTCTCTTGGTTGGGGGCGGGCCCTGGCCGGTGGGTGACACTGGGCTGGGCTGGACTGAAGACGTACTTGTGCTTGAGGTTCCTCCACCTCCAAACTTTGGTGGACAAGGCAAGAAAAATTCCAGTCATGATTGTTGGCTTTGCCACAGAGAAAATGCAGAGTCAACTACCTTTTGTGCTCTCTCCTCCCTGTCTCTCGCTATCTTTTCTTTAACCCTTTGCCTAGCGGTGAAAAACCAAAGTCAATCAGCGTGACTTCATTATTTCCTCCTCCAAAAACGTCGACAGGGACCTTCACCTGGCCATCTTGTCCTCCATCTTCTCTCTTTGCCGCAGCTCGGCCAACTTCTTCATGTCGTCGTCGTGCAGCTTGTTGCGAATCTGCTGTAGCTCTTGGCCCTGCTTCCTCCGCTGCTTTTCCTTCTCCAGCTCTTCGGCGCGCTCGCGCTCTCGCCGCTCCGCCTGCTTCAGTCGCATCAGCTCCTCCAGTCTGATGCACACAGGCAGCGAGCGGGTATCAGTTTGAGAGAGGCTACATTGAAAACAAAACACTTCCTGGTGATATTGAATTGCTGGGAAAGTAAAGGCAAGCCAATCATATGTTACGTTTATGGCCATCCATAGTGATTTCTATTACGCATAGTAAAATGTCACTCTTGTCCATGATAGAACCAAGGTTCTTATATTTAAAAGAGAAAATATTGGCCAGTTCTATCAGCCTAACAAATAATCTGTTGGACCCTAGTTAATAAAATGTGAAAATACTACTCTTAATTGAGATTTTATGACACAATACTTGGGACTTTTTCCCAATTCTCTCATACATACAAATACCAGATACCTAAAAAACTAACACGACTAAAAACTGCTTTAAAAACAAACTACATTATAAAGAACAATCCAAAAGTGTTATAACTCTGCTGTGAACTCTGACCTTTTGACTTGCTGCTGTTTCTCATCCTCTGTCATGGCCTTTTTGTCAGCATCACCAACCTGTGTACCTTCTCCGCTGGCAACTGTGAGGCAACGATCCAAAAAAGGCAAAACAATGACAGTTGAACATACCACAAAGCCTTGTTGCTCACATTCTGCAACCAGAATATGCAAGTAAGTGTCCCTTTGTGTTTTCAACTTCCACGCACCTCCGGCCGAAGCGTCGTCTTGCGTGCCGGTCTGGTCATCATCCGGTGGTGCCAGAACAGAAGGCTTATATGGCTCATCAATGTCAGTGTCGTTCTCATGCTCCATTAACCTGAAAAAGAAAAGCACGCATGTAAATAGCCATCGGTTTGCACGTTTTGTAACTCGGCTCTGGTGTGCGACTCACCAGTCCATTGCTTGTTCGATCCCCTGGTTCCCGGTACTGGCCACAGCCCTCTCTCTGTAAAAGACAGGACAGAATAAGCATTTCTTCTTCTAGTTAACCTTAAGAAAAGCAGTATAAGAAAACTCCATTGTCACTCACGCCCTGTTCCGGTCAAAGCCCATCTCCAAAAGGCTCTCAAGCGTTGTTAAGTCTGCCATTTCCAGCTGAAAGACACAACACTTTCATTTCTTTACACTCATTTTTTCTCTTATGCTCTCACCTTGACGGAAGTCACGTCATCAATAAATGCAGCCAGATCAACTCAACCGAATATGGCTTTTAACTGAAGCTCGGGAATTCAGTTCAAAACAAACTTTCAAACTGATGATACAAGCCACATACAAAAAGATGAGAATTATCTTACCACAGGGTGATTGAGCGTGGCTGCCTTACGCAATAAAAGACGGTACTTAAATTAGCATTGATGTGGCTAGGATTCAAAGAGCCCAAGCTAACGTTAGCGTTTCCATACAAGAGGCGACTAAAAAGTAGCGATCAAACAAACAAATCTGAGCGTCACCTAAGATATTTCTAATTCAATGCTTGTTTATGCTTAAAAACACACACACACACCTATTCTATTTAATTCCCCTATTGCATCGACAAATGAATAACGACGGGAGTTAGCTTACTCACGCTTCCAGTGCTACGGTACGGAAGCCCACGATGGTCAGTTATTACGACAGAGGAATACAGTAGTAACCTCGGATCCCAACGCAATTCGTTTCCGGAGCGTTGAGAAGCGAAACCGTTGAGTTCCGAAGCAATTTCCCCCATTAGAAATAATTGAACATGCAATAATCCGTTCTCAGCCAGGACATATTTTTTTAATTCAATAAAGGGTGAAAAAAAAATATATAAAAAAAAATATCTATATATAAAAAAAAAAAAAAAATATATATATATATATATATATATATATATATATATATATATATATATATATATATATATATATATATATATATATATATATGTATATATATATATATATATATATATGTGTGTGTGTGTGTGTGTGTGTGTGTGTGTGTGTGTATGTGTGTATGTGTGTATGTGTGTATGTGTGTATGTATATATGTATGTATGTATATATATATATATATATATATATATATATATATATATATATATATATATATATATATATATATATATATATATATATATATATATATGTGTGTGTGTGTGTGTGTGTGTGTGTGTGTGTGTGTGTGTGTGTGTGTGTGTGTGTGTGTGTGTGTGTATGTATGTATGTATGTATGTATGTATGTATGTATGTATGTATATATATATATCCGGGACAAAGATTTCATGGCATTTTGGGTTGAAAACTGACTGTTGAGTTACGAGGTAGTTAACTTCCGGGGTTCCACTGTAGTAGGGTTTCTAGTTGTTATTACTCGAAATCTTTAAATATTAACTTTGGGCGGGGCTCTTACCCACATCAAACTTTGGACAGTTCTTTCTCACTCACTATGTTTTTTGTCTACTTGAAATGACATGAGGTTTAAGGTTGTGCAAATGTCACTTAATAATAAAATTCTAATTTTGTGGCAGACCTTAGGACCAGGCCTCTGATCCAGCAGGCTTTTGATGACTGGTATCTCGCTACATTTGTTGGCAGACAGAATTATAATCAGCTTTATTGACCAAGTTTGTGCATGCCAAATAGGGAATTTGACTCCGGTTGATCTCAGACTCTGTACAACATTGAAATGACTGACAACATTCAGTTAACTAGCAACATTTAAGTGTCGAGAGCTGGATGTTATTGCACAGTAATGTCTCTGAGTCTCTATGAGTGGTGTGAGTTCCTCAGAGCCTGGGGGAAGAAGCTGTGTCTGTGTCTGCTGGTTTTGGCCCACGGCGCTTCTGTAACGCCGTCCAGAGGGGAGTAGTTTGAACAGACTGTGACCTGGGTGAGAAGGGTCTGCAGAGATGTTACTTGCATGTTTCCTGGTCATGGATAGATGGGAGGTTGGTCCCAATGATCTTTTCTGCAGACCTGATTGTACGTTGTTGCACTCTGCGCTTGTCTTGTTTGGTGGCCGATCCAAACCAGACAGTGATGGAGGTACAGAGGATAGACTGAATGATGGCAGTGGAGAAGGTCTTCAGCAGCTCCTGTGGCAGGTTGAACTTCCTGAGCTGTCTCAGAAAGTACAACCTCTGCAGAGTCTATATGGCCAGTTCATTTCAGGTGCCGGGAGATTGTGGATCTTAGGAACTTGAAGGTGTCTGTGGTGGGAATAGCATTACTGAGGATGGTGAGGGGTGGAAGTGGCGAAGGGTCTCTTCTGAAGTCCACTGTCATCTCCACGGTTTTAGCTCCAGTTGGTTTTGGCTGCACCAGTGGATCATTCCATCATGTAATAAAGACATAAATAAATAAATAAATAAATAAATAAATAAATGGATGAATGGATGAATAAATAAATAAATAAATAAATAAATAAATAAATAAAAGCAAGAAAGACAGCATGACATCACAAAGGAAACATGTCACCCCATCCCTAACTGCAGGCCTGCTGGATGGGAGGCCTGGTTCTGAACTTCAAAGTAAAAAAAAAACAAAACAAAAAAACAATGGAGTATTTGCGAAGGAAAGGAACGTTCTTGACAACAAAATACATAATACAAATAAATATTTGGGTTGCATTTCTCATCTAGAACGATGCCATTGTAAATGAATGTTGTTTATGCTTACCTTTTTCAATAAAGGTTGAATAAAAAACATTTATGATAAATTCAGGTTATTTTATAATCTTTTTAAGTTTTTTTTTATTTTGGCCAAAATCCACAAGAATTTATCTCCCCACTGGTAATCAATGAACCCCATTTTAAAGCATAGTTTTGGTGTCACCATTATATACAAATGCTAAACATCCTCGACTATGTTTTGTCATTGCTCCATTTAACTGGCTCAATCAGTTCATTACAATTACTGATACGTAATTGTTAGGTTTATTTTCCTAAACAACTCACAAATAATGAAGAGAGGACGTTTCCGGTTTCTTGCAAAGAGAATAGGAAAGCTTAATGGTTTTCACAATTCTAATCAGCTTTTCCTATCTACCTCACTTTTATTTATTTAGAGGTCCCTAGTTACAAAATGGGTGAGGCCCCTAAAAGGATGGGGAATCAACAAGATCAGCAAAACGGCCTCTGCCCCTGACAGTTTTTTTTTATGTATTTTGATAGCGTAAACACAAGCAGACATTGACAGATAAGCTTTTTCACACGTCATGTCATCATAAAAACCACTTCATTTCTTCATATCACAAAATAGCAGAAAGGTCGTCCTCAGCCGTTCCTTCGGTCAGCTTGGGGTCGACAGCTTTCGATTCCTCATCTCCCTCTGACCTTTATTCTACAGCAAAAACACTCTTTCCACAGCAGTCACAGTATATTGTTAAGCCACTGCATTCATAAATGTATCATCAAACATAATGAAATCATTACTCCATCAGTAATAAATAATGAGCAATGATCCAAATAGTGCTTCAAGCTGCATGCCTGGTCTTTCTCTTTCTCTCTGTCTCACTCACTCTCTCGCTTTCTTTCTTTTTCATTCTCTCTCTCTCAGTCTTTCTCTCTTTTTTTAATCACTGCGCGTTTGTTGGCGCACAAACACAATGACCACAATGACATTTGCTTTTTGACTTTATGGGCAGGGTGGCTCTGTTACATATTTACAGTAATTGTAATGATTAATTTCTTTTTCACCCACCTTGCTGTCTTAAGGAACAGCCAGTCCACGCGCAAGCATTTTCATTCTTTCTTTCTTTCTTTCTTCTTTGTCACCTTTCTTTAGGACCGTTTGCCGCACCCTTACCATGTGGTAGTCACTCTTAGTGGCTTTATCAATGTAATCATTTTATTTGTTACCTTTTTTGTTTATTCGACTTAACGGCAGGCTCCTTGTTTTAGTCTGTAAGTATGGACTTCTTATGCATTCACATGAAATATATTTTAAATATTCGGTTAATTTTCTTGTTGAGCTGCAAAATGTAAACTGTAGCCTATTTGCGGTGTATTTGTATGTATTCTGTAATATAGTTTACATACCCTGAGGCGAGCTTTATGAATTCTGTCGCGCATTTTCGACTCCTACGAAGACCTTGTGGACCATCTTCACAAAGACCATTGAGTAATGTATTAAATGCTGGACAAGGGAAAAAGTTGCTTAACTTCTCAAAATCCTTCCTACTATGATATTTGTCCATAAACAGAGGTAAGTATTTTTCAATAGTTATCACAGTAAATGTAAGTAATTTAATCAACTCAACAGTTTTCAATAAGATGAAGGAAACGAGGGCGAATGTACAACTTGAATTATTTTTATTGCCCTGTTCTTTTTCCATTGGAGGACAGGGTTAAAGGTCAAAACCTATTCATATGACTGAAATCCTACAAAACTGTTCAGAAAGGATTTACATCGTGAAGTGAAAAATAACTCCAGTTATCATAAACCTGTGTTCACTATGTAAAACATTTCTGAACTTGTTGCATGTATTCACATGATTACTCTTGTCTTGACTTGTCTTCTGATCCCTTATTTTATTGGTGTCATAAGATTAAACATGTAATCTCAATGGGGGTAAAATCCAAGGACACTATGATTCTTGACTTTAGGTTTATTACGCGTGAGTCGGGTTATCACTTGAGGGCTGTGATATTATCAGTAAATCATTTCTTCAGTCAGTCTTCGCACTGTGACCACAAGAGGGCAGCACTATTTGAAGTGTAGGCAGTTTTCTTTATGGAAGTTATTACTCAAACAAGAAGCTGAGGCTCATCACAAGACATGTTGGGATTTCCCAATTTCAAATGTAGACATTTATATTTTGTTTGTCATTTCCTGTGTGTAACTTTTTTCTGCGCAAATTCTAAGGTAATCATTCAAATGGAAACCACATGGCACTTGATAAAAGGTGTAGTTGTTATTCCTCATACCTGATGCATTTTTCCTCCCATTGTCAATGGAATGAATGTTATACCGGATTCCCTTTTTCATAAATTCTGCCTGACAGCTGTGCTCTTCTGCTATGGGTCTCACCAGCTGTAACAGCATCTCCATATGGGAAAACTTGGGCTTCCAGTGGAGCTGCTGTTATCTGTGGCGGGACACCTCTTATCATCCCAAACCCCTACATACTTGGCTACATCCTAAATATCACATTTGTTGTATTTTGTTCGTGTTCTGTCAATAAAATTCATTGAAAATGCATTTTCTCCTTTTTGTTGTTCATTTATATGATGAAACAGGCAACCTGGTGCTTCGCGTCTGCCTCATTTCTTGCGTGCGTGTGCGTGTGCAGGGATACAATAATAAAATACGTCAAGAGCTGAAATTCTCAGATGTTTCTTTTACATCTTTTCAATTAAATAAAATGATTTACTGCTTTGATATTCACGCATTCTTGCATCGTGGGTAATTTTGAGTGCCCACAATGGTATCGATTTAAGATCTCTGGATATTCGGACACCCAAAAATATGACGTAACCCCTGAATAGTGTACTATAAAGGAAATAGTGTGCACATTTTGACACAGCCCAAATCTGTGGTTAATATCGACCCCCAAAAAGTGCAATCAATTGTAAGATCTTCCATGAACCATTATTTTCGATTGTAACATGAGAATGTCAAATGGTCACTTTCGCTTTCCGTACAAGGTCAGGTGACCCGGACGTCACAAAAAAGCCTTCTGAGTTATTAACCTTATTCGCAAGAACGAGTGACCAAAAAAAATCTATTAATACAACAATATAATTCTCAACTAAAGGTATGTTTTTTTAAACATCCTTGAAATTTAAATAGGTGTCTCTTCGAAGAGTGACTCGTCCTCGGAAGAACGTGTGACGCTGTATGGCTTGCTAGCAACGCTGAGGGTGGGGACAAAAACTTGCCAGACCTCGCCCAGCCATTGCTTTATTCCGACGGTCAACCCGCCAGGCGCTGCGAAACAGCCTCATCGTCACACCAGGTTTACGTCCAAGGGGGATTCTGACACAGCTGTGTCAATAACTTTCATACACTATGTTTAGAAAAACCTTAAAAAAGGACCCCGAGCTGTTTCAGAACGTGGCGGACGGGCTACGGCAGCTTTACCGGACCAAACTGTTCCCTTTGGAGGACACGTATCGATTCCACGACTTCCACTCTCCTGCCCTCGAAGATGCCGATTTCGACAACAAGCCCATGGTGCTGCTGGTGGGACAGTACTCCACCGGCAAAACCACTTTCATTCGCCACCTCATGGAGCAGGACTTCCCAGGAATGCGCATCGGGCCCGAGCCGACCACAGACTCGTTTATCGCGGTGATGCACGGGGATCAGGACGGGGTGATCCCGGGTAACGCACTGGTAGTCGACCCGAAGAAGCCATTCCGCAAACTCAACGCATTTGGGAACGCCTTCCTAAACAGGTACAGATCTACTCACAAGTTTCAAAAACGGATCAAATCCAAATAATAAAATACTAAAGTATTATAGTGTATCGTCAATGAAGACTACACGCCCCCCCCCCCCCCCCCTACACGCCCTTTTCACTCAGCTACAGGCTGTTACACAATGTTGTAAATTGTGTCACGTTTGTGTGACTTTCCCACTTTCATCACTTCCCAAACCTTTTTGTGGCAATAGTGTAACATGTCTGCCCCTCAGTTCTGGGATTCTGGATTCAAACTATAACTATCTCAGGCCTTCACGTTTGGTGTTTGCATGTTCTCATCCTATACAAAGTCAAACATGCCTCTTGTGTTAGCTGAATACTAAATAGCTCGTAAGGTGTAAATCCGAATTGTTAGCCTGAATGCCTCTCACCCAAAGTCAGCTGGAATAAGTTGCAGCTGACCCATGACCCCTTAGAGAATGGATGGAATTCCACTGTGTGTAACGTAGGTCCATTTTCCTTCCACTTTTCAGTCAACATGTCAGGTATCATTCCGCCCACATACAATGTGAACACCTGGCTTAGACACTGACATATTTGTCAAGTGGCCCCTTGACTGAAGGCAGACTTGTAGGGGATGTTTCTAAGCAATAGATTCTTACGTTTTGTACTTCAGAATGGTGCATTCTTATCACAAGCAGCAGGGAAGTCATCTCCCTTCTTTTCGCCGCCGTGAGCAGGTCTTGAGCAATGAAGTTGTTCCAGCAGGTCAAAGGTTCACATGTGTCATTGGCTGACATTGTTTCACGGTCTGAACAAGACTAACTCGGCCTGTGCGTCCCAAAGATAGAAGTTGGTGAGTCAAAGCTCATTCATACAGACTCTTGAGCCTTGAGTTGCACAATTTCAAAAATCATCTCAATCTTGTAATGTGGTTTTATCACAAACATATAAAAAGTGTGTCATGGTCCAGTAAAACCGAGGTTGACCTTTTTCCCCAAAGGCATGTTTGGCATAAATGCCAAAAGGACACCATACCCAATACAACACATGATGGCGGCAGCATCATCTTTTGGGGCTAATTATTTAAAAGTAGTATATCAGTCAGAGCTAATTAATACGGCATCATAGTTGTTGATGTATCAGGACAAGCAAGAGCAATCCAATGACAGTATTTCCACTTTCCATTGCGGTCCCTTCCTGCAATTTTGCAGATTGTTTGCCCTTTCTTCCACACTCTGCCAAACAACATCAGTCAAGCTCAGATAAACAAAATAACGCATCTCAGATAAGAGCGGCGGTGCCGGACTTCACAGCGGACGATTCATCCGACCGAGTGTATTACAGATGTGAGGGGAAGCCAGATAAGATTGTGTGTGTAAACAAAGGCCATTGTCCATCTCTGCATCATTTGTCACTGTTTTGGACGCCGTCCCGTAGTGTCACAGACCTGTGCTTTGCTTTGAATGGAATTTGCAACTCTTTTTTGCTCTGTTTGGCAACCAGCTCATACAAAGCGTTGTAGCTGCGAAGAGGGAATTGTTTTGGCCTTTTGCTAAGTCAAGAGCAATGTTTTCAAATCATTTTAATTCCTGTATGTTAATATGTTCCATGGGCGGAGGATCAGATACTAATATAAGGGTTCCGTTGTTTAACATTACTCTTTAACTAGCTGGCTCACCTTTGATTGGAACTGTTATTCATAAAGAATGGAAACACAAGTTAGTCATATGATCCTCACTCCTTCAAACTCCAAAGGTAACAACGGCTGTCTTTTTTTTTTTTTTTTTTCCCCCCCCCCCCTTCCTTTGAGCCCTTTGACGCTACTAAATGCCTCTCAGTCGTTTACACAGAAGCTTCAATTGCTTGCCCTCCTTGCCTTTGTAGTTAAAATGCCTCCACAGTCAGCCAGGGGCTGCAAATTGAGGCGCTATCAGTAAAAGCTGAGTCAGCAAAGTCCAAGTTTCGCACCGACCGGTCTGGCTTCGCCCTGCCCTTCTCCTGGCCTTTAATTCCAGGACACTGACTCTGCGCTTTTCCTGAATCTGACACAGGCACAAAGTTGGAAACAGTAGAGAGACATATTCGCAGCGGGGCTCCTCTACATACTAGGTAGACGCAAATGTCAGTAAATATATGGTTAGATGCTCACATCCAGATGATTGGACCCTAGAAACATGACACGAATGTCTATTCTGTACCTCAAGATGGCTGCCTCCACACCCATTTCCTCTTTGTCAACAGGAAGTAGGTGGAAGGTCAAAGGTCGAGAGGCCTGAACCTCACCTTCAGTCACAGGACATGGAAATTAACCCATGGTGTTATTTTAGCGAAGATGTGCAGTTGCAGGTTCTTGCACCCACTTGGTACATAATTGAGGAGTGACTGATCTCACACACTTGAAGGGAGCCCGTGGCTCGCCGTTCATAGAATTCCACCTCATCCCTTCATTTTTTTTCAGACACGCTCTGTGTGGAAACTATTGGGATTGAGGGCTAAATGGAAAGCCCTGAGCCAAAATTCCAAAGTATGTCGGCAGTTATGACTGATGGGTGGAAAAATCCTGCGTGTTTCTTATCTAGAACAAAGAGCGTAGCATTACAGCGGCAGAGCATATGTATGTCACATGCTCAGTTTTCATTCCTCTTTGGATTTTCCTATTTTCATTGTGTGCTATGAGACCTCTGTTGGGGTTTTTGGTGTGTGTGTGTGCTCGTGCCTTTGTGTGTTTTCGGTATGAATGTAAAAACAAGGCTTCTTGCTCAGTCCCATGACTGAGCTTTTTTTTTTTTTTTTTTTTTTTTTTAGTGTCGCTTCAGTTGGACTGAATGTGAAGACCTTCTCTAAGATCTCTGGGCTGTTTTGACAATTTTGTCCCATATGCCTGTGTGTATTATAACTTGTCTTCTGACTAGGGCTGAACAATAATAATAAAAAAATGATATATACAGTCAGGCCCCAGGGTATGAATAATCTTAGGGTAACTCTACTGTATTCTGATTTGTGTTTTACTGACAGTTTTTTTCCTGTTTTCAAAAATATTGTAAAGTTTTTGTAGTGAACTCTTAAAAGACTATAAGCTATAATTCTCTTCATATCAAAGTGGTTTGCATCCCAAGTTCCAACTGTGCCAAAATGATCCTGCCTGACAAATATTAACAGGCGTTCCTCACATGTTTGAGTTTGAAAACGAGTTATTCAAAACTCCATTATTGTCTATTTACTTTTCAATTTATGTGCACACTGACCTTTTTTTCCCACACCTTTTCCATCCTGACTCATGCTCTTTTTCCACTTCCTTCTTTTTCTTCTCTTCCTCTTTTTACTGTACTTGATGCTCCTTCCCCTTCTTTCTCCTAAATAGGTTCATGTGTGCCCAGTTGCCCAACCCGGTCCTGGAGAGCATCAGCATCATCGACACTCCCGGGATCCTGTCGGGAGAGAAGCAGAGGATCAGTCGAGGTTTGCCTAATACTCACCACACCCCACAAATACAACACAGACATGCATGAATAAGCAAACAGGAAGTTGAAATATGAAAATATGACCCAAAGTGTGCTCCCTCTTATTCATGTTTGCCAATTTGTAAAACAGTTTGTCACCCAAATCCAACAAAACAGGTCAACAAAAAAAAAAATCTCCAGTACTTTTAGTTTAGTCACTCCACTTTTGCTTTCTGTTCATCCTAATGACATCATCAAGGCATTTCACAGTTTCACATTTCGCAGTGACTATTCATCAAAGTTGAATAATGAAATGCCACACCTCAATTTACCTTATTTTTTTTCTCTTCATTAAAACCGTATGACTAGACAACTAACCTTACTACTGCCAAAATGCCTAAATGTTCTCGAACACTACGCGAGGAAACGCCACGCATCCGTTTTTAGTCACTTTTTCACATGCTGCACTCTCACTTCAAAAGTGCAACATGCACAATTTTTGTGGGACTCAACTTGCAAAAACGTCTTCCGTTTTGTGCACGCTACAAGAGGAAGTGTACACACAGCGATAGAGGGCTTTTGTCATCAGAGAAAAGGAAGTAAAGCGGAGAATTGTGAATTTCCACAAGAAGGTCGGCACCCCCGTGTGCTCGTGCCTCGCTCAGTGCGCTGATATGCAATCTGTTTTTTATTGAGTTCAGTATTCCCATGAAACAGCGCAGAAAAAAAGCAGCAGCTGGAGCGAATCGAGGAGTTCAGGAAAGAGACATTTAAAAAGACCATGCAAACAAACGGAACAAAAACGATTTTCTACTAATAGCCATTTAAATGTACAGAATTTGTAATGCCTATTGAGGCGACCTTGACTCTATCAAAAGAGAAACCTTTTCTGCACTTTTTATGAGTGCACACCAGTTTCCCCTGTTTGTGTATAAACAATGATACAATGCTGTACTCTACTGTATCATATACAAACAAGTGCGTATAGACTTGAAACACTATGCAGATAGCAGGCACCAGACAGGAAGTTAGCGTACCAGCACGTTTCTGTCGACTGTTGCCCTGTAATGGAGCATTAGCACAAAGCTAGTATATACAGTGTGCAGCATATTTAGTATACATGGTGGTTAGACAGTGAGGGCGCTGTGTTTTTATGGAGCCCCGTCAAAGTGACAGTTGCCGGGTGGAATGTCTGCTGGACTCGGAAAGCTCAAGACAGCAATTCAGGTCCAACGAGGCATCCTGTCACTGACTCCTTGAAAGAATTGAAAATGTGTCAAAGCACAAAAATCATGATATAATGTTGTTTTTGGTGTGGTCAAAAAATGGGGTTCAGTGTTATCTCGTAAATCATAACGTGGTGAAATAAATTGCTGTTGTGATTTGGCCGAGCCAAAACTGTCAAATTGATTTCATAGCTTTCGGTTTAGTCACAAGTTGAACGCAGAGGCGAACAGAATTGTGTGACAAAGTATTTCAATGAGCTTCTTATAAAACTCACTTGTTTTTTACTTTTTGGTTTTTTTTAAAGCCGTGGTTTGATTAATATTGATCTTTATGCACCGCCGCTGTCACCTGAAATTGACAAGGTGCCCATGGGCTCGCACTTTGATTTTAATTTCAATCAACAGTTGGAGAAGGTGTCACGTAACATCTTTTTTTTCGGGAAAGTCGGTCTCGCCAATATGGCTGGCTCTCTCGTCTGCTGTGCATCCGACGACAGCATCACAACTCTGAATTGCCTCTACTTGTCTGCCTGTTGATTGTGAAGTCCGGGAAGAACGGATTTTGACACTTCCTGTCCATTTTGAGTGGACTGGAAACTATTTTGTTGTCTGTTCCGGAATCGGTTGGGTCTGGCTTGATGGAAGGAGTCACTTAATTCTCCCACACACCAATGTTTGCTTTGACTGTAAGGCTGGTCGGCATGTTGCGCTTACGCATCCCCGCGTGGAGTCGTCGTATGTTGAAGGAGCAGCAGTTGTCCATGCGGGCTGGCTATAAGTGAGCCTCATGCTTGTGCAGCTGTCGCTCAGGCCTGCTTTTCCTGACACGTGTTGGGAAAAAAATAGAAAGCAGATAGAATGAGCAAAATGTCCTCCGCTGTCTCCCAAAGGGATCTTGAAACATGTCTTCCTCTCTCTTCTCACACATGCTCGGCGTACAAACATGGAAATGTATTTTCATCTGCCCTCACTCATTTAGTTCTTTAATGGCCCCCGTTATCTCGTTGCTTCCGCCTGTCCAGTGTCACGCTCTCCCCTCCGCCTTTACCCGCACATGCGCCGAAGCAAACAAAGGCTAAGAAGGAATGCGTGCGCAGCAGATATGCGATGCTGATTGCAGATCGAGCCCCAGTGAGATAAATTTGTAGAGATCCGATGACACGCCTTCAATCAAATCTATTCTGTAATTCTTCCCACCCACTGCTCGTGAATAAAGATAAGGATTCATGGAACCGCTGAGGTCGGTCGGACGGACATTGTCCGTTTTTGAAGACTGGTCGAGCTCTAATATGTTTGTGTTGTGAAATACAGTGTTAGAAATTATAAACATTTAAAATGTTGAATAGGGACAGATCGATTATCAGCGCCGATATTCGTCATTTACTATGAGCGACGGCTTTTTAAAACAATCCGATGGCTTGTAAGAGATCGATTTAAAACCGATTTAAATTTTCAGTTCACTTTGAGGTGCTGCTGACCTTGGGAACTCTCTGCACCTTGTCTTTAAATTTAAACAAAGATGACATTTGTTAGTTTGAAAGTTGAGAAAATTCACCTACTGTAGAAAACTAGAGAGTTGTTAACTTGATTTGATCAGATTTGATCTAAGATTCAACCGAAACAATAATAGCACACCTTATTTATACTGCATATACATGAACACTGATGCTCATACGTCCTCTCATAAATGCGTATTATGTATGGTGTAAACAAAATTCTTATCATGAACATCTTTAAATTCTTCCAGGTATATAGTTTCTCTTGATGGTGTATTGTAATTGACTTAATTCACGTTCTTGGGAAGAATGCATGAACTCTTATTTTGAGGTAATGAAACTTCTGGACGTACTACTAAGTGTCAAAACGCTTGAGCAAAGAACCACATTTTCCTGTATTAGTTCCTCCATGGAAGCGGATGTGAGAACACAGTCGGGTACAAGCCACGTGTGTGTACGTAAAAGAATCGGGGCACAAAATCACACAACAAAAGTCAACTTGAACTCCACGTGTTCCTCCCGCCCGCAGGCTACGACTTTGCCGCCGTGTTGGAATGGTTTGCGGAGCGCGTGGACCGCATCATCCTGCTCTTCGACGCCCACAAGCTGGACATCTCGGACGAGTTCTCCGAGGTGATCCGCGCGCTCAAAAACCACGAGGACAAAATGCGCGTGGTTCTGAACAAGGCCGACCAGATCAGCACCCAGCAGCTGATGAGGGTCTACGGGGCGCTGATGTGGTCCCTTGGAAAAATCATCAACACGCCTGAGGTACACACAACTGATTGTCAATTATTTGTGTTTATATTTGCTCTGCTTCGGATACTTTATACAGTATTTAGGCATTATTATAAACTGCTTTGTTTTGAGACATTACTTTTACCGATCATATATTATCGCTCCTTTTTGTTGGGTGATTGATTACTAATTCATTTCTGTAGTCACAAATCTCAACACAATATGATGATATTATACATGATTCCCATTGACTATAGCAATTATATACTGGATAACATTTTTTATTTAACCATTAAAGTCAAGATTTTTTTTTTTTTTTTTTAATACTTTTCTGTTCAAGATAGACAACGAACCCATAAAACAGGTTTAACAGGACGAGCCAAACGCATGCAATCTCTCAACACAACAATCAGCCGTTTTCCATCGAATCAACTTGTCAAATGAAGTGACTGGTTTCAGGTGGAAAGTGTTCACTAAGAATCGGAGCCTTCATTTTTACCCGTTTCCATGAGGAAGGAGCTGCCCCAGCTCAGTACGGATCTTAGGCACACAACACTCGTACAGCAGTCATGTCAACTTGTTTGTAACAATAACATCTCTTTACACGGCGTTTTGGCCAATTTTGCTTTGGTGGAATAAAACGTTCGGTGCCACGGGACATACTCTCGCCAAGTTAATGTTTGAACTTGGACAAAAGTCATAAATGGATCCTACAGGGTCATGTGGACAATTATTCACTGACTTTGCAACCTGCAAGAATGCGCGTGAAAGGACTTGAAGTGTTTCACTGTGGGGTTTGTTTTTTTTTTTCTTTCCTCACACCCTAGCTCATGCGGCTGTTTACATTTCACAAATGCACTTTTACTGTCTGTTTATTCTTTCAACCCACATTGCTGTGTCATCACTGTCACTGATGCGGGTGAGCCTGCTCATGTGTCAACCCCTCCCCCCCCAGGTGGTCCGTGTGTACATCGGCTCATTTTGGGCCCAACCCTTGCTGGTGCCGGACAACAGGAAGTTATTTGAGGCCGAGGAGCAGGACCTCTTCACGGACATCCAGTCCTTGCCCCGCAACGCTGCTTTACGAAAACTCAACGACCTCATCAAGCGAGCGCGTCTCGCAAAGGTTAAGGCTTCCGAAATGACTTCACGTTGTCACATGAAAAGTAAAGCGTACTCAGTCTCTTGCCCACAATTCGCCGAGATAAGAGTCCAGTGGCACGAATAAAGCCAAGTAGGATCGAACATCTGGGAATGTCAAGTCATTGTTCAGATTAAAATGTAGTGGCGCATGTAAACTCCAGAAAGGAATTAATCACGGCATGTAAATAATTGACCGGAGATTTTTGACCGGAATGACAGTTTGCATGTAAACCCGGTGACTGACATTTATTTTTTTGTCAACTAATACATTTGTCCAAATTACCCACAATAATAAATGTATGGTTAAACGGTATTGTCAGAATTTTTGATACGACTCGTGTCGTGGATCTCTAAGCTAATCGGCAAGTTTCAATAGGCAGAATGAATCGACATTACGGTGACAATATGTGACGTGTGTGATTTTTAAAAAAAATATATATATATTTTTCAGGTTCACGCCTACATTATCTGCTCACTCAAGAAGGAAATGCCGAGTGTGTTTGGAAAGGACTCCAAGAAGAAAGAGCTGATTGCCAACTTGGCCGAGATCTACTTGAAGGTAGAGAAGGAGCACCAAATCTCACCTGGAGACTTCCCCAACCTTGCTAAGATGCAGGTAAGGTGGAAATGACGGATAACAGTCCATATAGTGTGTGGGACTTCTCGACACTGATTTTAACGTCTTTACTGACCCGTACTTGAACACGATTTTGGAGCAACACGTAGAAAAACAATCTAACTTTTTTGAGCTGACTCACCTGTTAATTGACTTTTCAATATTGTTCAAATATTTTTGAAGAGAGACACGAGAGCATTGTGCGTGGATGCTAAGATCGCTCACATAGCGACACAGAATTTGTGAACCGAGGTTTGACTGGAAACGTAGCCTTCATCTTCACCTCTTTCCCGACATTGCCCTCCAGGATGTGGACCGAATTTATTTTTCCTGGTTTGCCAGGAAATCCTGCTTGTGCTCTACCACTGAAAGACCAATCTATTTCTATCCCCGATTCCTGTTTTCTGTTCTTAGGAGATGCTTAACGCTCAGGACTTCTCCAAGTTTGCCGCCATGAAGCCCAAGCTGCTGGAAGCGGTGGAAGACATGCTGGCCAACGACATCGCCCGCCTCATGGCCTTGGTGCGCCAAGAGGAGGCGGCGCTGCCCAGCAACTCAGTCAAGGGCGGTGCCTTTGAAGGAACCATGAGCGGCCCCTTCGGCCACGGTTACGGCGAAGGGGCCGGCGAGGGCATCGACGACCTGGAGTGGGTGGTGAACCGCGACAAGCCCTCGTACGACGAGATCT
This sequence comes from Syngnathus leptorhynchus, assembly GCF_054491065.1. Taxonomy (NCBI): domain Eukaryota; kingdom Metazoa; phylum Chordata; class Actinopteri; order Syngnathiformes; family Syngnathidae; genus Syngnathus; species Syngnathus leptorhynchus. The sequence continues at coordinate 11,746,570 of NC_141196.1, read as the reverse complement.
TTTACACGCTCTCGCCCATCAATGGCAAAGTTTCCGGCGCCGCCGCCAAGAAGGAGATGCTCAAGTCCAAACTGCCCAACACGGTGCTGGGAAAGATCTGGAAGCTGGCAGACGTGGACAGAGACGGCCTCCTCGACAACGAGGAGTTCGCTCTGGCCAATCACTTAATCAAAGTCAAGCTGGAGGGCCACGAGCTGCCCGCCATGCTGCCCGACCACCTAGTGCCCCCATCCAAGCGCGTGACCACACTGCAGGATTAGACCTTCACTTTCTGTTTGGGACTCTCCACACGCCAGAAAGTGACTGGGGGTTTGGGGGGTGGGGGGGAGAGGCGTTGGTTTCTTGTGAATTAGAAGAGAAATTATTGTGTGAAAAAATGCAGCTCTGGAGGAAAAATGAAGAGACCAAAGAAACGCTGGTTACTTTCTTTTTTTTTTTTTTTGTTTCATTTTCTGCAAATAAATTCTCTAAATTAGTGGTTCTCAAACTTTTTACACCAATCAAGTGCCACACCAATGCATGCGTGTGGGGCTCTTCATTTACAACGACAAACATTTACTGCACTGTAAATACGTTTGCGTGAAAAATAGTGCCGAAATATTTGTTTCAAAATACATCAACCAATATAAAAGATGAAATGCAAATGCACTTGACAATGAATACTCAACTGTACTGATTAAAAAAAGAAATCAAGCTACACAATGTAGTTTGAACTTTTTAATCAGAGATTGACACACATACTCCGAGATAGCCTTTGTACCTCAAGAGTACTATCATGGCTCAAAATGAATATTTGGATTTTGAATTTGGGAGTTATTAGTAGTTTACATAATAAAACAAATATTCATTTCACTCAAACATAACTATAGGTAGTAAAAAGTGATAATTTTGCAGTGGTCACTTACTTTTTTCCAGAGCTGTAGTCAATAAATAAATTAGGAGAGGGAGAGTGGAGTGATTTTCCACATTGCTACATCCCGAACCAATTCATTGGGTAGCGGGATGTTAAACCTAAATTTACACCTATGTGAAAAAGATGTCCTAGTATACAGTATATAGTCAACATTATTTGATCATTTGATGATCCAAATAATATAATTTGGAGAAAGAGGAAATAAATCATTTCATCTATATTTTTGTATTTCCTGGTGTTGACTCCAAATGCTTCCATTTTTGTTATTTTGCCAGATAAATAAAAGGAATGTCTATCATGACTACGAAGGTTTTTTTCAATATTTGCTTTATGGGTGGGCAACCCTTATAAGGAACAATCATTCATCATTGTCCTGTATTTTTTATTTGGATTGTTGTACATTTTATGTATCTTATTAGAATATTTTTTATTTTACGCCACATCCCATTTTACGTCATCATTTCCAATGTTGGAACTGACATCTGTCTCCATACATGTCAGTTATTAATCGAAGACGTAAACACTGGCAGAGTTGGAAAAAAATACTGCTTTTTGATATTTACTATATCTGTTTCCTAATTATTTTGACAACTCATCACACATGATTAGTGTCTTCTCATAACGGGTGATGACAATAACGTATACTATTATGAAAGGTAATTTGAGCATTTATTTCAGAAGTGCGGCTCGGTGGTGCAGTGGGTAGCATGTCCGCCTCACAGTTAGGAGGGTGCCGGTTTGATTCCACTTCCGGCCCTCCCTGTGTGGAGTTTGCATGTTCTCCCCGTGTTCTCAACCATCCGCACTCACACCTAGGGGAATCAAACCCGCACCCTCCTAACTGTGAGGCGGACATGCTACCCAGTGCGACATGGAGCTGCCCCGGTTGGTGACCTCGCTTAATGATATCAACCGCCCTCTGTTGGCCAGATTGAGTCATAGCACAGTACAGTACAAGCGTAGGAGTTGACAAGCGCCTATTCATAAAAACAACAAATGCGTCATCTATGCTTCATTCACTAGAAGAACCCACAGGAAGGCCTATTATTGGACACAGTTGAATCACTTAATCCCTCATGATTTTGTTTTCAGTTTCTGGAAATGAGATCATATTTAGAATATTAAAATATAGTACTATTGGGCATTTCTTATATCACACACAGGTTCTCATAATGCAGTATGGACTAGTGGCTTAAGAACAATTGAGTTTTTTCATTTTGGGTTAGTTAAAGAAACAAAAACTTTGGAAGATATTGAAAGGTTCTCAAAGACAGAGAAGCTGGTAGCAAATTCCAGTACCCATATCAAAATTGAACTAAAATTGCATACAAAAATGCTTTCATCAATATGTATAACTAGCTTTTTTCATTAAAAAACAAAACTTGGGAACAGAATTGTATGTAAACCAAGCCGTTTGTAAAGCGAGGTATAAGTTATTTCAAACTTGAATCTGCCTGTATATGAAGTTTCTACGTTACCTGTGTTATGAAGTCACAGGTAGGATTTGTCATCTTCAATGATAAGATATTGTATTATACAGTAAAGTGAATCCTCTCTTTACAAACAATTCGGCTTAAGAACAACTCTATTTCAATTCATTTATAAATGGAAAACATTACTTCTGATATCGGGTAAGCAAAACTTTGTTCATCGAAACCATATTGTGAAACTATATTAACTATTGATGGTGCTGCAAACAGACTCAACCCGCTTGGCTTATGTAAAATATTCATCTTAATGTATGCTGTTTGTAATGAAAACATAATGTCTTTCGAACCCGTGATGTTTACGTCCCTTTCAAAAGTACAACGTGTTGTTGCATCCTTGCTTTTTGACCTGCTTCTGAAGTCGCACAAGGTTGCCGGAATGTCCACAGCGATGTGAAGTGAGCCAAGGAAAGATTTCACGTCTCTGAGCTTGTGCTCCTTGTGTAAGACTAAGACATACATACATAGTACATAGATTGGCTCTCCTATTCATTCTTTCCCTTTTCCTGTCCTCTTCCGTCAGGAAGACCTCCCATCACCCCTCCCAATGTTCCCCTCTTCCTTCCTTTTTGGGTCTTATTTGCGGCTTCACTGTCTCACCTTGTTGCCTTTTTCTGTTCCCGGCACCTCTCGTATATCTAAAAATAAACAAGATGTGACATAGTGAACCTTGCAGACTTCGACCTATGCAAGTAATAATGCGCATAGTGCAGGTTCTCGGAGCCGAGGTGAGGAATTGCTCACCTGTGTGTAAACGAACATTATGTCAAGTACAACTAGGGGCCAAATGGGTGCTGCTCACCCAATATGTAACACTCACTAATGAGCTTGGCTTGGCAACACTCTTGTGAGAATTTCATTCAATCAATGACATCAAATGCAATTATAGATACAAATGACATATTTTTCGACATGAATTTGGAGAGTTCATTTTTTTGTCTGATGAGACCAAGGTTGAACCTTTTGGCCATAATTCCAAAAGGTATGTTTGGTGCAAATACAACAGTGCTCATCACCAAGAGAAGACCTACAGTGGATTATGCGTTGGGGCTTAAAATGGAACTGGGTGGAGTCTTTAACAAGATGAGATAATAAGAAAGCAAATAAATAAATAAATAAATAAATAAATAAATAAATAAATAAATGAATGAATGAATGAATGAATGAATGAATAAATAAATAAATAAATAAATAAATAATCTGTTAATGGTTCCCCAAAAGCTCTTTTGGTGGTGACTGTGTATGATGGCTCCTGTTTAACATGTTTGAATGACTTGAGTGATTGGTTAGTTCTGGATACAGCGATATCCCAGCAAGTATACACATTATGAAATATCATTTCCGTTTTATTTTCTTTTTTACTTCCAGTCTCTAAAATGTGTCTTTCCTATATTTGAGCCATTTTAATGGTGGAAAAGTTTTGAAATTATTCCTTGTTTTCAAATTTAAATCACACAAAAAAAACGGGCATTTGAACAGGGGTGTGTAGACTTTTTATAAGAGCTGTATATATGTGCCCTGTGATTGAACCACTCAATGGTGTGCCTTGCCTCCGGGATCACAAATGAACCCGACCGACCACATGTATTAAGAGAAACTTTTGAGAGTTACCAAAGCGAACTCTAGGAAAAATCTGCCCGACAACAAGTTGCAATTTATATTCATTCAGCCTTACATAAACACATCTAAATCACGTCACTGTTTTCATTCAAAAATATCACACCAAGTCAATGTAATAAATGGACGTTTATTTCTTTTTGATGACCGAAATACGTCACAGTGTCTCAATCGTCCTTGCGACGAAAACTCCGAGATAAGAATTCACATTGTCGAGGAAGGAAGAAGTGATGCAAAGGACGAATAAGTGCAAGGAGGATTAGCAGCATGACTTTGAGCCTGTTTGTGCACCGTGAAGGCTCCAAGCAGTGCCACCAGTAGCACTTTGCACTTCTCTGGCAAGATGTCAATGTGACCCAACTATGGACATTTACAAGTTTCTGTACATGTAAAAACTTTGCTCACAGTACTCAAGAGGGAATTTCCTTTCTTGACTATTGCCTGATTGAACAGAGCAGCGTCAAAAGTTGAACCTCCTCCATGAGATAAACTGTGTGAAACTTAAGCCGCGTCAAGCAGCTCTCGTCCGGCCGGATTTCAAATGTCCACAAAATGGGCCTCGCTTGGGTCCCGGCTCAGCATGGCGGCCCCGCCGGTCGGGGCGCTCCGAACATTTCCTGTGAGGCGTAGGTGATGTAAAGAAAACCGTCTGGGTCGCTATGGTGGGAGTAGACCTCCCCCATGCTGGAGGACATGCAGGACATGCTTTTCTCGGCCACCAACAGGAAGAGAGCCTGGGTGGATTCCAGGTCAATCTTATTTCTGGCAGGACAGAGAGAATAAAATGCGTGAAACGTGAAAGTGAACTCAAACTTGAGCTGAGATCATTTTACCTGAGCAGGCAGAGGAACTGACCCAAGGTGAGCTCGAAGGGAACCAAAAACTTAGTCTTGTCCAGAAGGGGGAGAGTCTTTTCACGGATGTAACGTTCCACAATGACCTTCAACACAAAAAACAGTTATCAGCTGGAAGCCAAGTTTTGATACACGCGAGAGAAGCAACTCACGGGCAGCTTGTTGGGGAATTTGGAGCGAATGCTGCACACCTCATCTTTTCTTGTTTCTAGGAAGAAAATCATTTTTAAATTGGTTTATCTTTTGAACGTCGCCTAATGTTGGAGGAAAAATAAATGAAGGCGACTAACTAAGAGACCCTTGTAGCTCTGCTGGACTATTCCAGGAGATGGTCCTGTCTGACTGGAGGTTAACGAAAGTTAATGAAAACTAACAAAGTAACTAAAACTAAAATGGAAAAAAAGTTTCATTACAAAATAAAATAAACATTTGTTTTTGTTTGTAAATTGAATTATAACTAACTAGAAATGAAACAAAAAATGACATTTGTTTTGTCTCAATTATTTTCACACATAAGCTTTTGGAATTTATGAATTAAGACAGATTGACAGTCCTTTGGGAATTGTCGTTTACTTCATGACACAAGACATAAATCTTTTTTCTTTTTTTTTTAAATTAAAAGAATTCTCAACTGTCCAATCCAGGGGTTTTCAATCCATGGTACGGTACTCTGCATGTTTTCTATGTCACTGTACCCCGATTGAAGATCCTTAGCTGTAATCAGTCTTATGAATAGTAACGTAAGAAAAATACAAATCAGTCCATGATTGCATCCATTTTTCCATCACTCACCCAAGCACTTCCTCTGCTTAAAGGGCATCATCATCTCCATGGATTTCTCAAAGGGCGCCATCTTGGTTGCTTGCTTGGGGTGGTTTGCCTGGACCTGCGGTGCTGGAGATGTTGCAGCGGTTGATGGATCGTGGCTGACGTTAACGTCCCCTCAGGTGGAAGTTTGCAAACCCCGACGAGAGACGGGCGCCAGGGGGGCTTTATAGGCGAGCGGGCGGGGAGGAGTCTGCTTGCCCTAGCTCGCTCCCGAACCTCCCAGAAAAAAGAAAAACAAATTGTGGTCCTCGGTGGTGGCTTCACACGTACTGGTTACCTGACTTAGCAGTCTCACAATCTTGTGGGCTGTCAAGAAGGGGACACCATGGCCAGGAAAAGGAATGCAAATGAGGTCATACAACTCATGACAGACCTCCATGTAAACATCTTTATCATTTGATTGTCCCAGCTTGAGAATGTGACCTCATCGTCTGGATGCGAGTGCCGTTTACATAACATGGGAAGTACAAGGTGAATATTCAAATCATTGTAAGTAAAAGTAGTAGTGCCAGCAGCTCTCCCTGATATCTCAGCCCCCTCGTACCTACAACCTCAGAACTGCGTACGTGCTAATCACCTTGCAGATAGGTGGTGGTCAGTAGGCAGTCATTTAACAATCGCTTGTTAAATGAAAATAGGCAAATGGCGCTGTTTTATTCTACTAACATTTTTCATGACTCTAACTTGCTACTCCTGATAAGGTCAACATAAGAGACTTTTGTTCAAATTAAATTGAATATAAGTCAGATTTAAGTGATATATGAGGTAGCTATTTGTAATGTAGTCATTTCTTCAACTGTGGATGACAAACCTATTGCTTCTCATATGGTCCTAAGTGCAGCAGAGGTCAAAAGTCAAATTTCCATCATTTGACGGAGAAGATCGCCATCTGCTGGTCAATGACATAAATACGTCAAGCTGTTTGTGGACCAGAAAGGAATAGATATCTTGACTTGACTATTCAAAAGAATGAATGGATGTTGTTGAAGGCTGTAATGTTTGTTTGTTTGTTTGTTTGTTTGTTTGTTTGTTTGTTTGTTTATTTATTTATTTATTTATTTGGATTAGGGTTTCAGAGTAAAGTTCCAAACTAGGGTTAGGGCCTAATTTGATTCATACTGCTGTAGTATTGTTAATTGGTGTAATGGATGCACAGTGCTGTATGTTTTACTGCTACCTGTAAATCGAATTACATCTCAAGGAGAATAAGGATATTCAGAAACTTAAAGCATATTTTTGTCAGACTTGAGGTGAGAGGGGTTATGTGCCCTTGACACTGGCATTCATAGCTATTTGGCCAAATAGCTGTCTTCAAGTGAGGATAAACGGTTTGGAACATGAATGAATTAACTTCACAGGAAAGCGAGATTCAAAACCCAAATGTCAGAACTTTGAGGCAGATGTATAGCCAATAGTCCACCGTGTTCCCTAACATACAAGATAGTATTGAATATGTGTTTTACTCAATATAGAAGAAATTGGATTTCAGGTCTTGGGTTGTGTGTGAACATGTTCACAATGGAAGTCCATACATGTCACTTCAAATCGAGTCCACTCCAAACGTCACCGAGAGACACAAAGGACCCTGGGAACATAAAACAGACCCCTGTGATGAGGTCACCTGTTGAGTCACACTATCTCTATGGGAACTCTGCAGGAATGCGAGTTTTTTTTTATTTTTTTTTTATGCCGGACTAGTCTCTGCGCTCCAAGTTGGATGCCTCGTTTTTCCTTCCTCCCATGCGTCTATTCAAAAAAAGTTGCCAGCCAATAGCAAGACGGCTAAGACATGTTGGCCCCGCCCCCTTCGCCGCTGCTTCCCACGTTGTGCGTGTGTTGCATTGTCTCATTTGGAACTACTGCAGCCTGCTTGGCACCATGACGACACCCGCTCGTTATCCGCACAATTAAGTGACTACGGGTGGTCACTCGTGGATCCGGTCACGGGCGATCTTCTCGCTGAAATGCCCCCACTATTGGCTTAAATGTGCATTTATACAGCGTTGAATGACCCGGTTGCTATGTTGCAATCTCGGATGCGTTATCCGATAGGAGGACCGTCACCCTAGGATTCGTCAGCGGCGTGAGCGAGGATGGCGTCCGGCCGCCGCGGCTGCGTCAACTCGCTATGGTCGGGCACCGAGCGCGTTCGCATCGGAGAGCGCCTCAAGGCGACGCTGGCCGGGGTCCTGGAGCTGGAGCTGCTCCGATGCAAACACCTCGACATGGTGGACGCCGCTCTGGAGGATCGAGTCAACGCGACCGAGCCGGAGCCGGTGGATGGAAACGAAACGCACGACGATACCGGGCAGAACGCTGCGACACCCCGCGGGCAACAGGTCAGTCAATCCGCAATCCAACAACCATGTCAAGGTTGTTTTAGATCTCCAAGTATGCATGCCGCATCTCAGTGCCATGAAGCGGTTCCCCCCCTCCCCTCCAAGTTGATTGACAAGAGCATTAAATGTCATCGAAGTGTGGCTTTGGCGATCAACACTGGACTGACGCAGCTTTTATTTCCAGTGAGAACGTTTGGAGCTGATGCTCCATTAGCTGTAAAGGTCACTTTGGCATGGTAGACATTTCATAAGGTACACCAACACTATAGTATATCATGATTTCAGTCAATATTATACGTCTTATTTTGTAGTAATTGTATCAATATCACCGAAGTATAGTTATTAACACATACCAACATGCAACTTTTCCATCTCATTCCCCCCACATATTTAATTTACATTTAAATGTGTAGTTAGTTTATGTCGATGAATATTACAATTGTGATTGTGTGTGTGTGTGATTTTTTTCTTCTTAATATTTCACTTCCCTCACAGGATTAAAAACATCTTTCAAGTGGCAGGAATTTTTTTTATTTTTTATTATCGGTGGACAGGCAAATTTTGAATCTGGTCGGTGTACCTTATGTTGTGGCCTTTATATAGAATGTGGGTTGGCATATAATCAATCCAGATGGACACAATGTCCCTGCCTGAAGCTGTGCCCTACAGTAATAGTGATATTGTACATTATTTGTGAACGTGAACTACATTTTCCTTCAGTCAAATTATCCTCAACGTTATGTTACAGCAATTTTATAACCATGGCTAACCACTAAATTTCTCAACTGGACGGAAAGGTTATCTCTCAGAAGTTGAGCTGCACTACCCACAATGCACTTCAGTGTTATCAAGTTTTTCTTTCAGTAAAAATAGTCCAATAACCCATCTGCACTAAAGAAGGGGTGGAGAACTGTAGACCACATAAAAACTGGGAAAAAATCCAGACAACCTAATTAGAACCGAACATGCTCCTAAAACCTGGAGAAGACAGAAAGTACGAAAGCGGGCACAGAAAAGAGAGGCATGATGGTGGAAGTGCTGCCTTTCACACCGCCTACCCACTACCATCTTCTCCGATGTCCCCACTCCACAAACATTTGGTGCTGCAATGCCCCGCCGAGAGGACTAGGCAGCATTTCTCATTCTCACCTCAGAAGGTAGCTGTCGCAGCGGGCCGGCAGGTTGACGCCTTACCCTCTGCCCCCACCCACGTAAACAGCAATGAGGTCCAACATGTAGACGCGTGTAGATGGAACAACATTGAATTTAATGATCTCTTTACACATAGGTTCTTGCTCAAACACATTCGACTGCATGACTCAGTGCTTTGCAATTATATAACGACTTGGTGTTTTTTTTTTTCCCCCCAAAAGACATGCTCACTGGCAACTTCATTAGAGTCTGTCTCCAATATAAGAATTTTATCAACAATTTTGCTTTACCAAGGAAAATAAGGCTCAGCTTTGTGTCAAGATTCTGAATACATTTAGTTTGTAGTTTAGGTTTGAAATATATCTTTTGTGACACCAGTACCTTTAAGTATGGAACAAACGTTCTTTTAAATATTACGAACATCTTAGTGGTTCTACACCACAGCTATCCATTGTCCATCGTCCAATTTGGGAACGATTTTGAATTTAAAAAAAAAAATCAATGTCCTCTCTACTTTTTTTTTTTTTTTTTTTTTAATCAAACACAAGCGATAAATTAGCCCTAATTACAAGAAACAATTTCAGATTTATGATACACAAATGGTCGAAACAGCATTCAGATTAATATCGTGTTTGTAAAATATGAAGTCGATTCGTTTTTCTCCAGCTCAGTGAGCTGCGATTTTGCCACTTGCAGTCACTTGAAAATGACATCACAGTGCCTCAGGGCTAAGCTTGTGAACGTCACTCGAACAAACAGGTGAGTGGCCGTTACCTCTGTCCTCAGGCATTTTGATGTCATTTTCAGTCGACAGCAAATGGCAAAATGAGTGGAATTTGATTTCCCACAAATGTCATGTTTAGACGAGTGGGGACGCATAGAACATATTCATTCGAAAAAAGATTTTAACTTGACTTGAAGTCATGTTACAATGTGCACCACTCATTTTTGTTTAGTTTCCATCACGTTGCTTGAAATTCAATTCAACGTTTTCTCCTTACTAGTGCTAAAAAGTGAGCAAATGCACATCTTGCAAGCAGGCAGAGGCAAAGAAACTTTCTATTTCAATTGAATCTTTCTCATTCATGCAAACTAAATGTCTATAATAGGCTCCTTGAACCAAATGAAACACCTTCACAAATTTTGGGTTCAGTAAATACTTGAATGGTGAATATAACATTTTGTTAAACATTAAAAGTTGTCATGTTGCCATGATTTATCTTTCGGATCAAGGGCCCAGTCAGCTCAAGCGGCATGTCAGAGAAAGATGGATGCTCTACTGTGTGTGTGCGTGTTTGTCAGTCTCGAAAACAAGGTTAGTGTTAGGAAGCATCACCTTACACGGAGCCATTAGACTGACTTGTGGATTGAGTAAGGCTTTGTCTCTGCTTGTTGCCTCAGGAGCTGAAACACACACACAAAAATAGGAGCCCACTTGAGTGAAGGTTTTGCAGAGGCACAGCGTAGGCGTATGTTTAAAATTAATAATGCACGAACAATAAATAGCGCTCGACAAAACACCTTTTACATTGTTTGGCTGCATGTATGTGTCCTACCTCATTGTTCCAGAGGTGCTCTGGTGCTCACATGAATGAATATCAGATTACATTGCTCACTACTGCACCCCCCCCCCCCCCTTCCTCCGTCCTCTTCCTCCTCCAGCCACATTTAACTCTCCTATGATTTGATCATGCACTGGCTGGGCCGTGTGCAACATCATATGCCATAATATGCACTGCGGATGGACGACATGCAAACGATGCGTCACCCGTTTGGAATCTTGAAATAGAACGAGAGTGAAAAGTGCAGGTTGAGTTCCATGCTCACTGCTGGTGTGTGGGAGGAGAAGCGAGAACTTAGAGTTGGAGCAGTGCTGAGTCGGGGGTAGCAGGCTGAGAGGATATTATGGGAGTGAGGGAGGGGGGGGGGATTATTTGTCAAGGGGAGTTAGAGGAGAGTGAGCATGGTAGTAACGGGTGGTGGTCGGGTCCTTTTACCTTGCCCCAGCAACCACTTGCCCCCCCACCCCCACCATCCCTTCCTTTAACCAGGCAATGAGTCACTCACTTCAGTTTTTTTTCCACCACATTCCTCATCTGCAAGGTGACAGGTGGAGATGGACAGAAGCTCTTCCTCATCTGCCTTTCTTTTTATCCCCCCCACCCCTTCCTTCTGCCGCTCTGCTGCTCTGTCTTTGTTACGTCATCTGTCTTCTCCCATTATCTCCTCAAGCCCCCCTACCACCCACCCCTCCTGTTTCCTGTCATCGCAGCAGTGAGTCACTACCTGTATTGTTTTCTTGATCAGGAGAGCTCACAGGCTTTCTCTTGTCTCATGCAGAGACAGGCCCGCACTGCTTGCGAGGTGGGTTGGGGGATTTGGAGAATAATTGAACAGAGGTGGCTGAGTGGGTGGGGTAGGGATGGTTGTTGGGGGTTACTCCATGCCTTTGCTAATCTAGCAAATGGAAGCACTTTGCTGACTTGAGTGATTGTCAGTCCTGTTGTATGGGGATGGGGCCTCGTTTACAAAATGTGCATTCCAGGGAGGAGTGATGTCATCGAAGGGGTGGGCTGAAAATGATGTCATACACTCCCGTGCAACACCTCTGTTGTTGTTCCTTGGTTTTTATTGTATACGGAAGACATTTAGGTTTCGGATCCAGAGAAGAGTATCAGACAAAAGTTTCAAAGTCACGCTCTTATTTCACGGTATTAACCTCCAGATGTGTTCAACAATGCACCTTCTCATCAGTCCATATAATGCTGTTCCCAAACTTTTGTGGGTCATCTATTGCTCTACTTCCTTGGAAAATCCAATCTAGTCACGTCTCGTCTCGTCTCCAGCCGTTCCACAATGTGTGGGTTGTTTTGGTTTCTGTCTGTGTGCTCGCCCCTCCCCTCCTGTGTGCCCCATGATTGGTTTGATTTGTTCTCACCTGCCTCTTGTTACCTGTCGTGTATATAAGTCCTGTCTGCCCCTCACTCCTGTTCGGATCATTGTCGTTTTGTTGCGGTTGCTGTTGTTTTGTTGTCGTGTCGTCTTCATGACCTTTTGGTTCCTTTCATCTTGAAGTACGTTATGGTTAGTCAGTCATGTTATGGTTTTATCAAGTCATGTCAGTTTGTAGAGTCTGGATTTTGAGTTCCGCCAATAAATCCTGGTCCAAGCTGCACTTGGTCGCCCTGCTCCATTCCAACCGTGACAGATGCATCAAGACGCACTGCCAACACATCAAAAGACTTGATCAGGCGGAAAAGTAGAAGGCTGAGGAAAAACACTGGACATTAGCTCAATAGAGCATGCATTATAACTCCTGAAGGGAGAAATCCCCCGAAAGAAGAACTCAGACTGTAGTAAAGGTCTGCATTTAATGCTGTCTGGTGTAGTGAGTGGCTTGATGCAGTTATTGCAAGAAAAGCGTTATGTTGCATTTTTACTTCATCTAAACAAGTCAGCCCAGCGCACCAAGCCACCCACATTTCAAGTGAGCAAAATGTTAAAACAGAAATGAACACATTTAGATATAAATAGCATGAAATAAAAGCTGGACTTGTCTGATAATACTCTTCTGATATGAAAGCCAAAAGTTTGAAGTATACAGAGAAATTGAAGGGGACTGGTCATCTTTCTTTTTGTAACTTTTTATGTTCACCTCATGTTGGGGTGGGGCAGGCCAACCCAACTTTCTAAGCCTAAATAAATAAGGAATGATAGGAGTCTTAAAACCTGTAAAAACGACTGTCTGTGATGACTTTTGATAGTGATCCTTCAGCCCGCACCTGTCTTGTGCTGTTTATATTTCAGGCCCCCTCCCCCTCAGACACAATGGGCCTGTCAAGTCAGAGTAACCCAGACAACTCCTGTCGTAACTCTGGCGACGGGACGGTACATTCTTCAGTGGGCGGGGGGAGTAACTCCCGCTGGTCTACTCTGTCCTGGGACGCCCCCTCTGACCTGCTGTCACCACCCACCCCCGACCCCAGCGGTGCCATCCACCTGGACAGTGATTCCAGACCGAGCTCAGGTAAAAAGATGTACCAATAGAAGTGTGTGAACGTCTTGTGCAAGACGTCTTTGTAAAGATTAACCCGCCTTTTTTCTACTTTGTTGACTTGCACTTTGTGTGACTTAGCCCTGACTCACTCGAGGTTTTAGCCTTTCCTGGCAAACACATTGTACTCGCTGCCATCCGAGTCATACATTCCTCTCACAATTTCCATTTATTCACAACTCTTTTGAGTGCTTCAGATTCTCGAAGTTTAAAGATACTTTCACACTTGTTTGAATTCTGTGGTGTCTGCTTTGTCGAATCGAAACTAGACTCATTCCCACGTTGTCACTTCTGACCTATCCATCACCGACACCTTTAGTTTGTGATTTGGATATGCACATACATGACCTGATGTTTTTCTTTTCAAGGTTTCTATTCAGTGAGTGGGAGCTCACTGTCAGACTCATGCTATTCAGTGTCCAGTGATGCTGCCCAGGCAAACAGACCCACAAAGTTTTGGGAGCAGATCCCTGGTTCAGTGTGCAACACTGACATCTTATGGTCAGACTGTGCAGTGCAACCATCAGGACTACATGATCCACGCAAGGATTCAGAGTCAACCCAGGAGCAGTCAGTGTCAGGTGAGATGAAGATTATTGTGGAAAATGAAATGTATTTGACAGTTACTGCAATCAAATATCCTTCTGTCCTGTTTTGCAGGCTCAAGTGAGCCTGAAGCGTGTGGTCTTAGCTTTCTGTCAGACCTCTGCCCAGGCCTCGACAACTCATCGACCTGTTCTCTTCTAAAGTTTGGCCGTGTCTCTCCATCCCCCATCTCCTCCCGTGCACAACGACCACAGTTGGACCCGTGCTACTGCGAAGACCTCATATCCCGTCGGACAAAAGAGGTGTACCCGTATCCCAGTCCGCTGCATGCCGTTGCCCTCCAGAGTCCCCTTTTTACCTCTCAGACACAAGCGCGATCTCCTTCTCCAAATTCGGAAGGAAACCAAGCAGAAGAGCCAACAGAAACCATCGGTGGTGTAAGTCCGCCTCTCCGACGACAGAATGCCTCGAATCCAGCGTCTTTGACGCAACTGGAGCAGTATATCTCTCGGCTAGCTCATCAATACCGCCATCGGATGAACCTCTCCATCCCTGATCTTGCACACTTTCCACTCACACACAGAGGCCTTAGTACGCCTGGTAAAAGTCACGGTTCCACTCAGTCCCTGTCTGCCTTTGAAAGCCGCAGTACATCTTCCACGCTGCCGGGGGGCAGTGTGACACCGTGCAAATCGTTACTGGGCAATTCAGCCAGAGTGAGTGTCAGCGCCACTGGGAAAAAAGCCACGAGGAACTCAATCAATCTGGGTAGCCTTCCCTCTGCGACCGCAGAGGATTTGAGCATCAACTTGCATCTCAACCTAAACTTGAACCTTACTCCTGGTTTAAACTCTAACAGGGGGATTGTTGAAACACCCCAAAATGTCAATCTGGGGGTTGACTCCGCGGGTTCAGCTGCTTCAGTGCCGTCACAACCCTCTTCAACGCCTGGCCCGGCGCTTCGAACACGGCCCCGAATTTCCACCTGTCCTACTTCCCTCAACCACCGCAGCTCCTTGGAGCTCACTTCGGGTCCTGCGACCACTTCTGCATTTGGATCGGCTGCCTTCTCTCGTTCATTGGACTGGAGTGCTGGACAGCCACCTGAAGCCGGAACCTCAGTGTTTGGATCAGCGGCGGGGTCCCAGCGCAGCAGCTTGATACAGGAGTCCAACTCCAGTCTCAAACTGATCGAGGACTCTCCCATGGTGGGGGAAATCTCGCGCATCTCCGGCTTGTCCAGGGCCGTCGTGGTCGGGCTGATGGAGCAAGGTGTGGAACTGGACATCGACTGCTTCCAGGCAGACGCGGCCAGTGAGTTGAAGAAACATAAAGGTCTCCCGACAGTCCATAAACAACAAGCACATGATGTCATAAAACGGACCGACCTGACCCCTCAAAGACCAATTCAGCTGTCTCTCAGCATCTCCCATTCGCCGCAGTCCCAGTCCAGTGTCACTCCTCCCCTCTCACACTCCAGCAGCCCGGTCCACCCTTATCAGTGCAGCCATGCTACTTCTCCAGTCTACTCTTCACAGAGCCAGTACCAACAGATCCCTTCCCAGTCAGACCTGCCCTCCTCCACAGCCTCCTCTCCTCCCTCCTCCCGTCCCACGCAAAGAGCCCACTCTCCTCCACATCCTCTCCAACCCTCCCCGATGGGAGCTACCCCGCTTTCAGTGTTCCGGAGGGACACCCCTTTTCAGTGTTCGCTGCCCCGTGCCATCACCGGCACATCTCCTGTGGACTTTGGTGGCATCCATCCTAGGAGCGGGTCCCTCCGACACAGCGGGGGTTGGAATAGGGTGGAGGGCGACGGGCTCTACAGAGGCAAGCATGCGTCTCACAAGCTGATCAGGGCAGCGACTGTTAGCAACTATACCAAGAGGGAGGACTCTGCCTCTACTTGGCGTGAGGATGAGAAGACACAATCACGCAGCAAGACCTCCAACAAATTGAGCAGAGCCTTCGAGCGGCGCCTCTGGGGAAAGGAGACTCAGAGCGAGAGGGAGGAGATGGATAGGGCCGAGTATGGCTATGGATGGACAAGGAACACGGGCAGTAAACATAGAGCGTCCAGCGCTCATGACAAGTGGTCAAAGGTAGAAAGCTCACCTATTTTCTCTAAGATGAGAGGAAAGGAGGGTGGAGAGAAGCAAAGTTCCAGTGTCAGGATCTCCAGGAGGGCTCTGTTCAGGAGTGAGTCTCAGGGCTTGCTGGTGCCTTGCAACCAGGATGAGCCCACAAGACAGTCAAACTGGGTTTCCTCATTCGACGTGGGGCAAAGTGCCAGATGTGCAGGCAGGGACAAAGGTGCCAGACTGCTGAATGCAGCGGAGGACAAGCACCTCTCATCCACAGCTAGCCTCTTTAACCTCTCCTGCTCTCAGAGCTTCGAGAGCAGCTGTCACTCATTCAGTCCTCTTTCTTCTCCCTCTTTTTCTCCCTCCCCACCACCCAGACATCCCCTCCAACGTTCTCGATCCCTGAGGGACTTGGGCAGGCGTGTTTTTGGCTCTATGAGATCCTTAAGTCTCAAACAGAAACCATCTAAGTGACTTTTCAGCTGCTTGATGTGTTAATCTTGCAACATTTTTAAAAAAAGTATTGCTTTTGGACTGGAGATACAGAAACCATGTTCTCTCAACAACCCAAACATTAGCTGCTGAGTTCATCTCAGGCACCTTGATCGATAAAATGTATTACTTGCAAAGGGTCTTGCAGCGTGAACACAATGGCTGCACTGCATAGTCTACAGAAGAAAAAAAAAAAAAAAATCACAGTAGTCTATCGGCATCTAACGATGCAAAGACCCATATAAACATCTTGTGTTTTTCTGTGAAGTCTTGTAGAGAACTTATCTGGGTAAAAGTAGCTAGTTGTAGTAAATAAGACAATGACCATACTCATTTCATCAGCGACTTGAATGATGTAACTAAAGAATGAATATATTCATATACACGCTTCTGCATGCTGCTCTGTGACAAGTTCTTGTGAGAATGATATTCTTTTTTACTATTGGCAATCCTGCCTCTGAAGTACAATCATACTGGCCAAATGTTGACCAAAACCAAACTTGTTTATTTTGAATGTGCTCAGGACTTTGAAAGAATTGTTACTTGTGACTAAGTGCAACTTTTAATGAATAAAATAAACGTCAAGTTAAACATAAACAGTGTGTCATACAAACCCATACACAAGCCAGGTACGAATTGGGTATGAAACACAAAATGCACAGTTGACAAAGTCTCTTTGCTTTCAGAGTCAGATAAACGAGTCTGATCTTTTGGGTTCAAGAAGCATTCTCCTTGTTGCTAGGGAACATCGTTTCTTGTCTCAACTCTTTGTATGAAACATTATTTTTTGTTTAAAATCAACTTACAAGTCAAACATTGGGACACTTTTTTTCTGAGAACGTCCAAAATCTTGACTGGTAGTATCCAATTACTGCTGTACCTCAAAAATAAGACATCATTGGTTCAGGCTTTCGTTTCAGAACATTCTTGAGTTGGTCTGCCATCCACTCAGCTCAAACAAAGTCTCTGGTTTCGGCTGAGGCATCATTAGGAGACAGTGTAATAAACTACCTCGCTTGATGCATCCGTCTGATTCTATTTTCCAGGGCAACTCTTTGTGCTGTTGAACATGCCTCGGTACATGGCTTTCTCCCGGACTAACTCATGGCTCAGCTTCTCTTCGACCCTCTGCAGGTACTTCCTGACGTTGACATCTGTTAGAAAAAGATCCAACAAAGGAAATAAAAAAATCATACGTTGAAGACCTTTTCAAATGAAGAAAGTAATTTCTCAGCATTTTACTCTTATCAATTTAACATTGACTGACCACAAGTATATTTTTGCACGTCTGTACTGTTTGGAAGGTGACCTCAAGCTGATAAACCGCAGAAGACATAGCCCGCATCCACACTCAGAGTGGCCTTTCAATTGATTTACGAACATTACCTATGCTTTCACTACTCCGGTGTGTCGCAGTAGGAATGGAGGCTCTCGAGGATCGGACTTGGGCACCACTGTTCTCCCTTTTTAGTTCAATATTGGACCTTTTTCTACATGCATTTGAACATGAACTATATTAGGACATGATGTACTTTGGTGCAGTAAAAAAAAAAAGCACACACACATATGCACACATTTTGCCCATATTAAGAATGTCATTTCTGTGATATATCCAGTTAAGAAATGCGTGGTCTTTTTTGGCCCCTTTCATTACTTAAGTTGCACATCCCTGTATTAAAAATCAATTTACCGTTAGGCTGCAGCATGCAGGCCTGCGTCAAGTACTGCTTGGCTTTCTGTGCATCTCCAAGCTCTAGTGTGGCCACGCCGGCCCTGTACAGTGCTTTGGCATCAGCTGGCCGCTGTTCCAACACCTTCATGCTGTACTCGTGGACACGAGCATAGTCCACGCTCTCTCTCTGCAGCAAACAGGCTGAAAAAGAAAAATAGTCTATGTCCAGACACTATTACATATTTGGTCGCACTCACAACATTTTATCACACTGCACTAGGAGTGTGTTAACAATATCGCCAGTTACACTTGCACCCTTGTCATGTTTGTATATACCAGCTAAATTGTTGAAGCAGTCCACTTGTGTGTTTCTCAGTAATGTTTCTTGTTCAGATGTGAGTGCTGGCCTCTCAGGTCCAAATCCTTTTAAAGTCAACGGCATTTCAGAGTCGAGGCTTCGAAAGATCAAAAGGGCACGGTGATAACGGCCAACAGCGGCACGAATGTTTTTTTCCCGATAGAAAGCGTTCCCTTCCGTCTTCATTTGCCCCGCTTCTTCCAACAAAGACCAGACTGGCGTTGAAGCAGGAGCAGCCACTGCTGCTGCTGCTCCTTCCATCGCAGGCCTCTCCTCTCCTCCGTTAGCCTGCATTTCTGGAGCGGAGCTCATATGCTGAAATGAAATAGCATGAGCAGTGTCATTTTACTGAGGAAAAACACAATTTATATAATATTAGTGTCAACAAAACAAGCGCGATTAGTGATTCAAGCCTAATGTTGACAATGGACACAGATACACATTAAATGTAAGCATAAATATAATTTGATGACTTTCCATTTTGCAATTTATTAAGCAGGGCCTTCTGTCTTTGTTTTAAATGCGCAATATCCCAATATTATCATCATCGAGAGAGACTTTAGTCATCGTGAGTTGTGCATGTTCAGCATAGGTACGCCCTCTTTCAAAAGTAAGCTTACAATTATATTAAGTTTAACGTTTAATTTCGTGTGTACACATTGACAAATGCCATTTGCAATCAATGTCTCGCATTTGTGCGTGCATTCTAGAGTGTAGTATGCCTTCCAAAGACTCCTAAAGGAAACTCAAGGGTTTCACTTAAATTTGTCATTTATGTAGAGCACTGCATATATACCATAGCTACACGCCAGCACAAGGCCTCGTCAAATGTGTGTTCTATAATTTGGCTCCATCAAATTGTTGCTTGAAAGTCAAATAGTTCTCGATCTTATGACAGGACAGCGCTGTTGTACTACAACACCGCAAACAAGCAACCACAATAATAAATATTAAACGGCACGGTCGACAAAACTGAACATTACCCTATGCTTAAACAAGTATTTGACGAGCTGTTGAACATCATTATAGCTCCATAAATGAGACCGGGGTAAATCCGAAGTAAAATACACGGTTAGCATAAACGTTGCTTGTGTATATGACGTTACAGCTAAGCTAACCGTGCTCGTCTGCGGACATACTTCCTAACATAAACACACAAATACTCTCAAGATGTTTGTACGTGTAAGAGCTTTAAATGGTCGTGTTTCAAGTCGGCACGAAAAGGCTCACCTTAAATGAAAAGCGAGCTAACAGCTAGCTGAAAAGCTATCAGAAACATGTATGCATTCTTCTTTGTTTTGTCATCACTCGCTCACCCTAGGTCTTATAGGCGATAGTGCCACCTAAAGGCTACAGGTGGATTTACCCAATTTGTTACCGCCAATTAAAGGCCATTGTGGAATTGCCCGTTTGTTTAAAAAATCATACAAAATGTAAAATATACAGCGCTGTATACAACATAAACACAAATCCGAACAACGCCTGTGTAAACTACGGAAAAGAGGCCCACCAGCAATGTGTAGATGATGGGCTACTGTAGCTGAGATGCCGTTCCACGGTGTGTCGGTTGTCTTGGTTTCTGTCTGTGTGCTCGCCCCTCCCCTCCTGTGTGCCCCTGATTGGTTTGATTGTTCTTACCTGCCTCTTGTTACCTGTCGTGTATATAAGTCCTGTCTGCCCCTCACTCCCGTTCGGATCATTGTCGTTTTGTTGCGGTTGCTGTTGTTTTGTTGTCCTTTTGGTTCCTGTCATCTTGAAGTACGTTATGGTTAGTAAGTCATGTTATTGTTTTGTCATGTCAGTTTGTAGAGTCTGGATTTTGAGTTCCGCCAATAAATCCTGGTCCAAGCTGCACTTGGTCGCCCTGCTCCATTCCAACCGTGACAGTATGTGTATGATAAATCCAGGATTACGCTCATTGTTGCACCTTTGATAGACAGAATGTCTTCTTAAAAGTTCTAATAAACTGCAAGTGCCAAACTCAAGGCACGGGGGCCAAATCCGACCTGCAACAAAAACATTTATGGCCGTGAAAGCAAATTATATGCGTCGACTTCATGTTTCTTTACTTTTAACACTGAGCTGAGATATTGCACAATTTGTTTTTTTATGGACCCACTTCCCTTTAAAATTGAATTGAAAAATAGTTGAATAAACAATTTACTTGCATTTGTTATCCCTCTTTTTTGTGTATACGTGGTTGTGAGTTTTCTGAACAGAGTCTTGTTTTGTCTTTCACTTTTTGGAAATTCTTTACTGTGTGAATGGAAAACTTGTTCAAAAGACGATTCTTTGTTGTTCGAGAGAATACCTCCCAACACTTGTACTTACCCAAGCCCATGAGATTTGCCGGCACCCAGACTACATCAGTCATTATCAGTGCAACAGAAAAAAGTCCACTGGCTTTCCGCTTATTTGTAACGAAATGGATCCACCATTGTTAGAGATTCAGTATCTTGCTCAAGTACACTTAGACATGGCCTCAATGGCCAGTGATCGAACTCCTCTGGGCTGGGAGACGACTGCTAGAATAAAACTGCACACAAAATATGATGGTTTGGTTTTTGCAGTCCTGCCATACTTCCACTGGGTGTCACAGCGTCCCTGCAAATTTTCCATCATTTCAGTTTGGACACGTAATCTTTTATGAGATATGATTATTATTATGATAAATACAATCTTTATCATAATAAATATGTAAACTCAAGGGAAAAAACAATACATAAGTCATCAAAAAATCAAAAGTACTTTTGGCTTTATGGCTTCAATTCTCCCTTATCCTGTCTTATTCCGTTCAATTAAGCAAAAGTGAAATTCAACACAGCACACTGAAGATAAGACAAGTAGCCTACACACTTCACATCGCCACAGAAAAACTAATTGAATGGATCACTCTCTCGAAAGAGGTCCTACAATCTGGGGTACGATGAAAAGAAAACGGTGATGGGAGTCAGGTTGTGGCTTCACACACCATGAAAACGTCAGTGATGCAGCAAGTGCGTGCTTTTATCTGGTCTTCAAAGCTTACACCAGGTGTATGCTCCATATGAGCCATCTTCTGTCCTTCATATGTTAGCACTGTCAACTTATCAACATAGCTACTTATTTTGCTCCTTTTGAAGGTAAGTATAAATAATTAATCGGCAGATATGCTTTACCGCTGAAGTAACATTTTCTGTAGTCGTTTACACTCAGAGATTTTCGTAAACTGGCTTACTCCCACATTTCAAAAACATCCACGCTAGGTTCAGTGAAGTCACTAAACTGCAAAAAGAAACAAATGTGGAGATGGTTTTTTTTGTCTCTATGTTCTCTGCGTTGTGAGAATGGAATGTTGAATTCAATAAAAAGTTATTCACTGATTTGATGAGTTGTTCACTGATTTGGTGTGGAACATGCATGTTTTTCTACACACAAATCCAGCAGATCCCTAATGGCTCCTCCAGCAGTTTCTGTCTTTTGTTGAGTTCTTTCAAGTGCTTTCTAAGGGACGTCTCTCGTAAATGTGGTTGGCCAGACATGACCCGTCGAAATAGAAAGACACATAATGAAAGACACAAATGCTGTGGCTTTAAGGTCACAGTCTAAACGGGGCTTATTTATTTATTTATTTATTTATTTGTTTGTTTGTTTGTTTGTTTGTTTGTTTGTTTGTTTGTTCGTTCGTTCATTTATTTATTTATTTATTTGAACTTCTATTTGAAAATCTGGAACACAGTTAGCAGCCAAAAAGGAAAACAAGTCACAAGAGAAACAGACATTGATTTCTTCAATGGCTTGAAACACAAAACATTTTTTTTTTTTTCTCATTCTGCTGTGCTGTTTCTTTTTCAGTTCCCCTCAGCTCTACAAGCGGTCATTAGGGGGAAAACTGCTCAATCCGGAATCTAGCATTTTGTACACTTCATGGTATTCAAACAATTGCTGTACTGTACATAACATCCTCTGCTTCCCACCTGTTTGTTTATAAAATTCCTTTTAAAGTATTTGGGTGTTTTTGAAGGGCAGATGAAGGCAAAAAGGTGCCTCAGAATTTATGTATCCGTTTTAGAGGAGCAGAATAAATTCAGTACAGTTACTGCTGTGTAAATTTGATTCTTAATATCTGACTTCTCAAACCATGATGTAGTTTTTGTTTGGGCAGACAAATCATCTCCAATAAACTGTCATTAAAAGCGTGACATGCAAAATACACTTATGGAACATGGTTGGGCGCTGAATTCCATCGCTCATACTCGATGTTTTAAAAGTTACCGTTGCAGGCAATGACACATTGACTAGAGATTACGTAAATTCCATAAATGTGCTGACCTTTGTGATTATAGTTAAAGTAAATATGAGCAAGAAGAGCAGTGTTAAAGCTTTCTATAGATAGTCATCACAGTTTCTTTTTTTTTTGTTCTCAAAAACAGGAATTTAGCAATGTTAACCTTTTCCCCAAATTTAGTATTTGCCAACAAATGCTAATCAAGGTTCTTGTGAAACATATTTAATCATTCAAAAGCTTCAATATGCTTTCTGGCTCCATATTGATTCATTTAAAAACAGGTTGGCTACGCAGGGGAGCAGACTTCCAGATGGGACAATTAAAGAGGATTAACATTGTGCTCAGAATAAGCAGTCATGTCCACTTCCGCTCTCCAGTCCCCATCGATGTTTGTGCAAAGAGGTCGTAAGGGGCTAGCGAAGGATGTGTATTTGTTTCGCTTACTATTTTTTAGCCTCAACTTTTGTCGTCGTTGACTGAAATGTCATCATGTGATTTGGTTTTGGAAAAATGATGGTCAACCAGTTCTGTTGAGGGTTGAGAGCAGTGGAGAGGTGGTTGGGATTGGCAGTGGGTGCTTGTGCTTGTACAACGGACTTGTGCTTCCAAATTACTTGACCTTCTGAACCCACATGAGTTGTCTTGGCTTGACCCACAGATGACATGAAAGCTTACTTTTATTCAGGGAGAATCATGTAAACTCCACTCAAGAAAGGCAGAACTCCGATCCTCAACAGACATTCTAACTACAGGTTCACGATGAATATTATGAATAATAATAATGATCATCTACGAGTTGTCCTGCCATAATTCTCGCGTTTGCTTTTGTCCTGGAATATTTCTGACACATCTCATAGAAATACAGTCCACACGTACTGTGGTTTAAAGATCAGTTTTATTTTTTTTCTCTTTGAAAGGCTGAAAAAATAGAACAGAGCAAAACGAAACAAGATCATGATCAATAAATGTGTCGAATAATAGATAATCATTTTTTTAATTAACATATTTTGTGTTCCAAAGAAACAGACATAACAGGATGGTTAATGTTGTTTATAATCTTGTACAAGCATTATCCAATTACAGTCCAATTTGTACGCTGTTCATCCTGATGAACTGAATTTACAATTTGAATCATGGGTTGATTTGTTATTGTGTTGTTGCCATAGAGAGAGATGGGCTCTGTTCAGAATTATTCACTCATTTGCTACTCCCTAAATCCTTTTTCTATAGCTGCACAATGCATCATGGGATTTACTGACGATTGGTTGTCTGCATTCTGGGATACACTGAGAACAATACATCAGGGATAGCTTCATCACTGCACATTTAAATAGCATTGCAAAAATGGCAACATCACTATAGTGGGCACTAAATAGCGGCGAGGCAGTGAACAAAGCCAAAGACTTTGTGTTGGAAGGCGCCAACGTAAGCATCTATTCGGATAGTGAAGATGAACATACGAGATTGTTCTTCCATCGACCTCTGAATTTCCGTGCGCTGAATCCACAGGGAGACATGAGATGTTTCCTGCTGGAGTCGTATTACGTTCTTCCTTGCTATGTGTGGCCCAACACAGATCACAGTAGCTACGTGGCTTAGTTTACAGCTCCATTTACTGCAATGGATAGATGGACTTTGGGCTATTGTTGTATTTCAGTGACATTTCTGTAGTAAAACACACAATTGGGTATGAGACATGTGACCTCAATGCTCATTTCACGTAAGTGCAGGTAGCGTTAATTCAATGTGTAATCAAAAGGCACTAGTTGGGTATTTCTATATCGCTTATGGCAGAGATGTCTGGAACATAAATCCCCAACAATGGAGGAGAGCTTACTGTATTTAAGCAGACAAAGCTAAAATATAGAGAAAATATCGATAAAGTATAGAGATACTGATTTCCAACATGCTGCTACCTCAGAGGACCATTCAATTTGTTCTCACTGACAGACAAATCATTCAATTTGTTCTCACTGACTGATAGAAAATATCACATGGACCTCAAAATGTTTTTTCCACATGAAATATCCATGCAACTCCTTTGGCTTGGAATGCTTCAGCCTGAGGTTTAACACTCACATAAACAGAAAAGAGTATGTGATCAAATATTTTGGTTCACTGGGTATGTCCATTTCATGTGCAGCGGTTTGTGAATGGGCCCATCCTAAATTTCCTGAGGGCTTATTGACCATGCCTCCTTCTGTGCTCTTGTTTGACATGTATCCTCTCCGTAATAAACCAAAATGTGTTGGCTGTCTTCTCTGCTCCAATGAAAGTGAAACAGCGGCACAAATGCCCGACTGGTTGGCTGGTTGGTTGCAGCACCATCTTCCAGCAACAATGAATGTTTGAGGTGTTTCTATTCCTGGCCCATCTGGGGACGCCGCTTCTTCCCTCTCTTCACGTTATCCGGACCCTCCTCTCTTATCATGTCTTTCCCTCTGCTCATCCGTATACCTGCCGTGATTCGTGGTTTCAAATATTATTTGGCCTCAACTGAAGAGAACTTGCAAAACATAAAAGCAAGTTTGGAAATACCCAACATATTGTCTCCAAATCGCTCTCAAGGGATGATTACTACTTGGTGCACTACAAAGCAATTATGATTTACCTCTTCAGTAATATTTTAAAAATAATAAGATACTCTCTCTGCTCATTGGTGTGTCGTGATGCTACAATACACAATTTCATGCATGGCAGAGCTGGAATGCAACCTGGAGATATGGTGATGGCTACGCTGAGCCAATGAATACAAAGTACACTGGGTTTAAAGAATAACAAAGCCATTCTGTTTTTCGAATCTACTGTGACAACCTTCAGTGTACTGTGCACATTGATTTCAAGACAACCGTTGGGGGGTTAGCATGGCTGCCCCACAGTCCAATCGTTTCGGGTTCAAATCTCAGATCTGTGTGCTTCTTCCCTCATTCTAACAATAAGCATGTTATGTTCATTTAAGATTCTTAAGAAATTAGCTGGGAGTTGTTTGGTCATATGTGCCCTGTAAATGGAAGCTGAGCAGATCAAGGTAGAAGTGCGAAAGAAATGGATGGATGGAAATTGATTCGACTTTGCCACTACCGGCCTGCAACATTTTTCACACTCCGTCATGCTTTCTCACTCTCTCTGTGTCTCAGCTGGGGATGTTTGTTCAGCTTCACACAGCTGTGGGATGCTGAGTGCTCCAGCACTGTTGTTCCACTTTTTAGATGAACACGGCATGATCTTTAAAATGCATCTGGTTAGTATTGTGTAAACTGTTAATGTACTTTATTTTTATTTATTTTTTTATCACGTAGCTACTATCAGAAGATAGGCTACAAAGGTTAGGCACAATCACAGAAATATTTCCCATTATTTCATTGTAATCACTTTTACTGGGACTTATCAAGCTTAATATCGCCTAAAAATATGTTATTGATGTTATGTTATTGTAAAAAATGTGTTTTTTTTTTAATTTATATGTTCAGTACTTACAATACACATGCTGGGAACAGTGATTTAATGAAAGGAGACATACTCCAGCAGTTTTATATGAGAATACATTGCTGTAAAAGGTCAAGGTTGTTAGCTTGAGCGATTTTGCATCAAAAAAGATCCTTCATTTACCAGGACTTATATCATATCACAGTGACTTAAGTTACGATTAAAACCTCCTTTTAGCCTTTCAAATCAACGCACCAGAAGATATACATGTTTCTGCTCTGTGGTGAACTTGGTTTTAAGACTGTCGTGGTAGTTGTGAGGAATCAACATCCGCTGCCATTGCAACAACAAGGAAAAGTTGACATGTTTATTACATTTCATATGAGTCATGACTCGAAAGAATACACAGGTCTTTTACTGAAAAAAATGAAAGCATGTGAGGGAGCCGAGCTGCCGCTTCTTTGCCAGTTGCTGACATCAGACATTGAGTTTCCACAAATAGCAACAAAACATGACGTCACTTGGTTTGTTTGTCACCTTTTTCAACGATATCACTGACCAAGTTTTTATGTGGATGAATGATGTAGTATATAGATAGTAATGTCCTAAGTGTGCAGGTTTTTGTTTCGATGATGCAACTCCATATAAAATGTGTTTCATATTTTAACATGTTCAAAAGACATTTTATGATTTGACACCTGCTGCAAGAATTCTTCCAAGAATTTTAGCAGGATGAAAGCTGAACTACTGTGCCGGTTGCAGACAAGCAAAAATGGCCAGGTAGTGTACCAATTTTGCAATTTGCTTTTCAGCCGTAAGATGTCAGGTACCAGGCAGAGAGGACACGTTAGGGAAAGCCTTTGTTGTGGATATGTTTACGTAAAAAGCAACAACAACAAAAAGAACCATAATGCTCTGGGTTTATTAAAATTATTTTGTAGCAGCGCTGACACTGTTATTATTTATTTCATTCACAATCTGCACAACTTACAAAACAGAAAGCATTATTAGCAGTTAAAAATATTTTCCAACAACATATTTTATGATTGATGATAGTTGCCAGGCAATTATTGTAATTTATTAGTAACAGTTCTAAACCAGATTACATTGAATTGCTGTGCTCTGCAAAAAGAATAACATATCCATCCTTTATCTGAACTATCCCAGCTGACTTCAGGCAGTAGGCCAACCCTGAACTGGTCGCCAGCCAATCAATCGCAGGGCACACATAGACAAACACCTATTGACACTCACAATTACACCTGGGCACTTTTTGGGCACCTTTTGCCTGACGTCTGCTGGGATAGGCTCCAGCACCCCCAGTGACCCTGAACAGGATAAGCGCTATTGAAAATGGATGGATGTTGTCATAGATTTTTAAAATCATTAACTGCAACTTACAATATTTAGCTGACATTTTTTTGCCTGTTATCCACTTGAAATCATTATAGTCAATTCTTAACGTACATAAGCTCTTTGGTCTTCGTCAGCCATTATCATTTCCTGACTGATTGGTTCTTATACAGCGTGACTGCAGTCCCTTGCATAAGCTATCTCGTTTTTCCTCTCTGGTCCCTTTGCCCTCGTTCCTTTGCTCCTTTCCCGGTGGTGGGGTCACAAGCGCTGTCCTCTCTGCTGGAGCCAGAGTGACGAATGGCGACGCGGCACTGCCAGTGGGCTGCAGCGTAAACAGTAAACACAGTCTGGGTGGAGGAGGAAAGTGGTGTCATAAGCAAACCGAAGACGATGGAAGGACTCGCTGCAAAGGACAAACACTAAAGATCAAAACGTTTTCTTCTGAACAAAATATAGCGGCACCCTGTAATGAACAACCCGTAAAGCCAATTCGTGTCGGATGCACTTCGGTTCAAGTCGCTAACATGCACCCTCTTAATTATGCTTATCTTGCGTGTGTTATGAGTAATTAAAAATGCATTAGGCTCCAGCTCAATTATAATCTGCCAGTTGTGAATAATACATTTTTAATTGGGGATAATACAGATATTGCAATTTGTTTGATTGCATTTGAATCCCCGGAGGACGTGCCAGCGGCGATTGAGTGATAAGGAAATCATTAAGTACATTAGCAAGCTGCTCGCATGGCCAGCTGTGCCTTTCTATTAGTAGGGAGCAAGTGACAACAGAAGATAGACGTGAGAGCAGGCCGACCTTACTGATACTTGTGGGTTGCGTTTTATTTAAAGAGCATCCTCTCACTTTCTTTTTCTTCTCTCGAGGCTGCCATTGTTTGATACTTACATAAGACTTTCTTTCCTCTCGCCCTGCCCTGTCTCAGTAAATCATATCCTCAGGGAGGGTCGTTAGCATCATGGGACGTCACCATGTCTGACATCACTTCTCCCATGTGCCGATTCAGGAGGACAGCAGCACTTTAAGAAGCCTTCCAGCTCCCCGAGGAGAAAACGCTGAGAAATTCTCGTGTCGGTGACAATGCGAGGATTCTGGAAGCAGGTGAAACCGTCACCTCACTCATCACAATCAGTCATATTAATCGTTGATCCCTTCTGGCAGCTTGCTTGGGGAGGTTTCATCAGGCAAGGACAGTTCAGGGTCTCGTGTGTGTTGTAACTATTCATCTATCCACGAGAGACGAGGTGCGGCTTGGACGGCTCGCCAATCAATCGCATCTGTAGTAATACAGCACAACTTGAAAAGTTCCGCCACCCTCATGAGAATAAGCGGATCTGAAGATGATTCATTTATTTAGATGTTTTTATTTGTTACATTTTGTCTACATTGTGTTGAGGATTTTTTGCCAAGTTGATTTAGCAGATTATTTGAATGGCCAATGGCTATGTCAACATGTTGATAGAAGATGAATGAATCCCGTGACGACTATCCAATGTGTCTGCTGTTCTCCGTGTTTCCAAGTGTGTGGAGTCTCTAGGGTGGAACAGAATCAGTGTCCACCTCACTGAGCATTAAATTGAAATGACTGGATTTTTTTTTTCAAGACAATTTTGACACATGTGGCCAGGTTTAGCAGAAATGAGACAGACAATAAATCACAGATGAGTTTTGGAGACGGCTTCAAGGTTGTCAGGTGTACAGTGACAGATTTTAGTTAGAAGCTCCTCATTTCTCAGCCGTCACTTCCCTCACCATCTCAGAACGTTCAGGTTCATCATCCTAAATGTACAAAGTTACTGACGCACACCAAAGTCATAACTCATGTTCTGTCAGTTCTTTAAGGATGAAAAATTGCTTTCGTAATGACTCAAAAGAAAAGAAAAATGCAATTCTAGGAATAAAACGGCCCCACGGTGGGTGTTCCAGCTTTATTATTCCGGGCTTTTCACTTCTCCAGCTTGAGCCTGTCACGTTGCTAATGACAGCGCTACATCACCGGACGCAAGTGACACACGAGCACCAGAGTTATTTGAGAGGGAAATTTTAGATGTGAGACACAGCTGGGCTTGTTAAATTTTGCCCTTTGGACTGAAATACGCAACGTTTTGACGTGTGGAGGGCATTTGCGCCTCAACAGGACATAAAATGAACAAATAGACTTTATGATCACTGATATATATTCACTTTAGCAGAAATCTGTTTGTATGTCATATATCATAGACCATATTTCACCCCAACTCTCCTCAGTGACTATAAATAGTATAATCTGTCCATAAAAGTGTCATAAATACACCCCTGAATCACGTCCTAAAATATTATCGTAATTAAGAGGGGTCCTCCCCACTGTTTGAGAAGCACTGCCTTAGCTAAGCATTATTCTAACATTATTTTCAAAAGGCAACCTTAACAGCTCATACTAAACTGTGCTAAGTGCCAACACTGCAGCTCCTTGCAACTTTGACATGATTGCGTTGCGACTGCTGTTTCAAAGTACTTCAATTGCTCTGGAACTTTGTCTAGCCAAGAATCTCTGTGAGGGGCTGGTTGTTATGTTAATTAGTCCCACTGTTTCTTAACAGTAGGGAGTAAGTGGAAAATGACACATTTTCTGGAGCAGGCATATAACTAATTTCACACTTGATGGGTTTGCAGGCACTCGAGACACACAACTAACTAGTTGTACACAAGACATTAAAAAGTCTTCTTTAAACTTGAGATATCGTCTATATACAAATGATGCTCAGCTATTAATGTAAGAGCAAATTTGAATCATAATTCCAAATGGTTAACTGTGATCAATTTAAGACAAATGATGCACAATGGGTTGTCTTTGCTTTTTCCCTCAAATACACAACAATGTGAGAAACCTTTTGTAAAAGCACTTCAAACAGAGAGACCATCGATGATGAGGTTCAAAACAAAAGAGTCAAATATTGTTTTTGGGTGAGAACAATGAGACACAACATGCATGTTTTGATGCATTTAAAGCTTTGTAAGGCAGTTCAGATTTCTGCTCTGAAAATGCCAGCACGTTCTTGTTAAAATCAGTGCTTGAACGGTGAATTGCATTTTCAACATTTTTCTAGTGTAAAATCGGATTGCTGACATACTTTCTTAATCTACCGTCTCTCTTGCCATGCCGCTGTACACCGAGCGTGTGACGGTACCGAAGCGAGCAGTGGCTGGAAACATTCGGGCGTGCGCTGCCCGGTCATGGGATTATCTATTCCACTGGCCTCTCACTACCGCAGCACTTGCTGGCGTAACAGCAAAGAGTCTTAATCTCAATCCCCAAATCCCCTTCCTCTCATCTGGGCTCTCTCGCCACGCCAAGACATGAAGTGAGCGTGCTCACTCTGACGGCCGCCCCGGAGTCGGGCCACTTGCCCGGTACAACCAGGGTCCACGTAGGGTCAGCACCTTCAGTGGCTCTGTCACACACAGAGCAGCATCTCTTTTTGAAGGCAATCAGACCGGCCTTAGCGGGGGGGCCGCATGCACCCCTTTGGGGATGACTCAGCGCTGTTGAGCGAGTCGTGAGTCATTTTTTGTTTAGACTAACTGTCTCGATGTTGTGGCCTCCTGGAAATTGTTTGTGGCAGCCCAGCAGGATGGAGAAGGCCTTGCGAAAATCTGCATTGAAGGCATAGATGATGGGGTTGAGGGAGGAATTAGCCCAGCCGAACCACACAAACACGTCGAAAGTGGTAGGGCTGATGCAGGGGAGAGCTTCCCCTCCGCTCGACTGCTCGCAGAAGGGCACCATGCAGTTGAGCACAAAGAAGGGGAGCCAGCAGCACACGAACACGCCCATGATGACCGAAAGCGTCTTCAGCACTTTGGTCTCCCTCTTGAAGGTCATCTTGAAGGAGCTCTCCGAATCGGCGATGCTGGAGCCTCCGCCCATGCTGTCGTGCCGGTTCTTGGCGCTCTCGGCCGCCCGCTCCAAGGCGGAGATCCTCCTGATTTGCCTCTGCGCGATACGATAGATTTGGGTGTAGGTGACCAGCATGATGGCGACGGGGATGTAGAAGCTAATGAGCGAGGTGGAGATAGCGTAGGTCCTGTTCAGGCTGGAGTCACAGTTCTCCGATGTGACGTTTGTTCTCAAAAAGGTGGACGGGTGGGAGGAGAGTGAGCTGAAAGACGTGCTTTGAGCCTTGTGCCAGTTGAGCTGCACTGGAATGAAGGAAATGAGGACAGACAGCGTCCACGCCGCGCTAATCATCACAAAAGCCACTTTGGGCGTCATCTTACGCTCGTAGCGAAAGGGGCTGGAGATGGCCCAGTAGCGGTCCAGGCTGATCACGCACAGGTTGAGAATGGAAGCTGTGGAGCACATGATGTCGAAGGCAACCCAGGTGTCGCAGAAGGAGCCGAACGGCCAGAAACCGGCGATCTCGCTCACCGCCTTCCAAGGCATCACCAAAATGGCCACCAGGAGGTCTGACACAGCTAGCGAGATGACAAAAAAGTTGGTGACTTTGGTGCGCAAGTGGCGGAATTTGGTGACGGCTGCGCACACAAGCGTGTTGCCCAGAAGTGTGGTGAGGATGAGCAGCGAGAGGAAACAGCCGGTCAGGACTCGACTTGAAGAAGCCTCGTCCGAAGAGGCGCTGTCGATGGCCGTCGTGAAGTTCCGGACATCCATCCCTGAACGTGCCATTCAAGTCATGTTGCGGGGAGACGGCCACATCATAACTGCACGTTAACATGTCTCCAGGCTTCCCTTGCCACAGAATCAGTTTATCTTCTGATAAATGATGAAAGAGGTGCTTCTCAAGGTCGAGCCACTCGGCATGGGCACTTGAGATTTGACATAGTAGTTTCAGCTTCAGTGCTCAACAGGTAACGGTAATTCAAATCCTCAGTGTAACCAAACCTCGGCAGTTTCAGAGATCAGCTGTCTGCACAGTGAGGTCATGAGCGAGCCTGTGGACGTACAACATCAGTGACATGACACTCGGTTTTGGATGTTTCTGTTCCCAGACATTGTCTCTCCGACCATTCTTTGCGATGTGCTTTGGTCCTGCCGACAAAGAAAAGAAATGGGAATCATGAACTGGTTTATGATCAATACCGATCGGTATAAAGAGGAGACGAGTTCAATCGTTTACAATTGGGTGAGAGACGTAAACCAAAAAAAGGATTGTTTTTATCATCGTCGGATATTTTCCATAGCAGTAATCAAACAACTTCTATCGTGTTGACCGTAAAAGAAGTTCTGTTTTGAACATCTTGGTTGAAAATGAGGGAATCTGATGCGATACACATCTACATAAATGCAAATGCAATAAATTGTCGTATTGATCTCACTATCAGTTTTGTGATCAAATGTGAGCATTGTCGTAATTTGTACTATGTCCGCTACACCCACACTCGTTTGAGTGTGCAGGTATGCCTAATCAAATGTCTTTTAGAGTTTATTTCTTTTATATATATTAAGACTGCTTAAGAGTCACACATACCTTCGTCCACATCCAGGTGTAAACGTCTTTCAAATCCTATGCAAAAGAAGGCTGTTTTTTTTCCAAAAATCTTCCATTTCGAACAAAGTAGCGTCAAGTCCACGCAATCAACATCCACGACCCTGAACATCCTTAGCAGTCTCGTTTTTTGCATGCAAATGACACTCAGCATCACGGATTGGTGTCTGCGTGCTCTCGCGGATTCAGCGCGTCTCTGCGGACAAGCGCAATGACATGTGCGCTCTTTAACACACTCCGCCGCCCCCCCCTCTCTCTCTCTCTCTCTCTCTCTCTCTTTCTCTCTCTCTCTCTCTCTCTCTCACACACACAGACGCGCGCACTGTTGTCTGCTGACCGCGTTCCATTTAATACACTGTGAAGTTGCAATCTATCTATCTATCTATCTATCTATCTATCTATCTATCTATCTATCTATCTATCTATCTATCTATCTATCTATCTATCTATCTATCTATCTATCTATCTATCTATCTATCTATCTATCTATCTATCTATCTATCTATCTATCTATCTATCTATCTATCTATCTATCTATCTATCTATCTATCTATCTATCTATCTATCTATCTATCTATCTATCTATCTATCTATCTATCTATCTATCTATCTATCTATCTATCTATCTATCTATCTATCTATCTATCTATCTATCTATCTATCTATCTATCTATCTATCTATCTATCTATCTATCTATCTATCTATCTATCTATCTATCTATCTATCTATCTATCTATCTATCTATCTATCTATCTATCTATCTATCTATCTATCTATCTATCTATCTATCTATCTATCTATCTATCTATCTATCTATCTATCTATCTATCTATCTATCTATCTATCTATCTATCTATCTATCTATCTATCTATCTATCTATCTATCTATCTATCTATCTATCTATCTATCTATCTATCTATCTATCTATCTATCTATCTATCTATCTATCTATCTATCTATCTATCCATCCATCCATCCATCCATCCATCCATCCATCCATCCATCCATCCATCCATCCATCCATCCATCCATCCATCCATCCATCCATCCATCCATCCATCCATCCATCCATCCATCCATCCATCCATCCATCTTTCTCGCCATCTTTCTGACCCAGTTAAATGTGCACCGCTGTACAAGTTAAATTCAAGGAACATCCACCTTGTAAAACAGAATCAGGACACCAGGCCAGGCAAGGCCGACACTGGCTCACTGTGGCCATCTTGCGGACAAAATCGTCACCTGCAAGACAACGCGCTCCGTTGAGACAGATTTGGACTTTTTTTTTTTTTATTTCTAACCCCAACGATTGAATTCTTATCACCTCATGACAAAATAGTCCAAACGTCACCAAGACTCTCCTCAGACATACAAATCCCAGCAAAATGTGTCAGCATCAGCGCAGTGGCACTTGTTTTATTCACTTCGTTGCATGCAGCGTATAATGGAATTCAGAACAATCGTGACATACCAGCTGTCGCCCTACATCTATGCATGTTCTGATGGGAGCTGGAGCGACAGCTTTTAGCCCTTTCCCTCTCATGCATCCACATTATAAGCAGTTTATAAGATTGACCGTGAGAGCAGAGGAGTGATGCAAATAAGAAGCTAAAATTAGAACAATAGCTTACAGTACATCTTAATCTTCCATTTCCATCTTGCATTTAATTGTCAGTACAAATCGTGCATGACAGTTAATTTGCACACACTACAGCAATTTCAAACGAGTGCCACTTTGCAATACTTAGACTAATCTGTGCAATTAACACAGTGCTGCACTAACCCTTTAATAGGGGGAGGGTTGGCTTGGCACGCTCAAAAACACACACTGGCACACAGAGGAAGCTTTATTTTATCTGAGACATTTTTGTTTTCTGCTACTCCTCGAGTTTCCGACGGGGGGATACCACGGCATTCCCAGGCCAGCTGTGACACATTTTCCTGTACTCAGAATCGGAGTCATCCTAGTTGACCTTTTCACAATTATGTCATAGATAGGGTTGGAAGAGCTTTATGTAGAGCAAGGGTCTCAAACTAGCAGCCCGAGGACCATTTGCAGCCTCCTACTTGACTTGACAAAAATTTTACATCAAGACAAACTTTCATGAGTTAATCCCGTGCTCACAGATCTTAATTCTCACAAGATTTGCTGAAGTCTCACATAGCGTCCCAAATTTTGTTTGATTTTTGAGCAATGGATTAAGATTTCCATTGTTGTACTACGACTTTCGAGATTCTACCGCTTTATCAATAAACAATGTGATTTTTTGCATGCAAATGTTGTAAACTAACCTCATGCCACCACTTACAACATGAAAAAGACATGTTATGTCTCTAAAATGTTATGTCTAAAAGTCATCTTAAAGAAATATACACACACACACTGCCATGTGTTGACATATTTCACATTGTCCTGGGAATTCAAAAAAAAAAAATCTTGGCTTTATTGCGAGGATGAGAAATATGCACAAGAAACACCTTTAGATGAGAGCATGGCTTGTTTTTTCATTTTAAAACGCTCTCTGCCTTTCTGTGCTGCTGCAACGCGTGTGTGTGTGTGTGTGTGTGTGTGTGTGTGTGTGTGTGTGTGTGTGTGTGTGTGTGTGTGTGTGTGTGTGTGTGTGTGTGTGTTGTGTGAGATCATGTCAGCCCGCACTATACCAGCATTGCGACTCTGGCTGTATTCCAGATGCTTGAAATAGATACAAGGAGATTTATGTTCACTGTATTGCAGTTAAAGCAAAATGCACTTTTTCTTCTCCCTTTACAATAATACAACCAAAAATAGCCAATAATAACAACGATATATATATTTTACGGGTGGCACGGTGGCGTACTGGTTAGTGCCCTCCCTGTGTGGGATTTGCATGTTCTCCCCGTGCCTGCGTGGATGGGTATATTTTCCTTTCAAGACAGCAACATTTTCTTGTGAGTTAAATATAGATTTTTTTTTTATTGAATGAAATTCCACAGCTTAATAGAAATAATAAATAGAATATAAAATAAAATAAATAAAACAACAACATTCCATGATATGTTAATATCTTAGAAAAAGACTGCCGGATATATGAAGTCCTTTGTCAAAAAGGGAATCAATAACTGCATTGCAGCTGCCTGGGATACTTCATCATTTCTTTCCGTTAAGTTTTTTCAGGAAAGCCGAGTAAGGTTTGAAAGGTGACAGGCTTCGTGTGTTCGGGAGCATTTTGCACTGATGGTCAGTCTGGAGGAGGAAAGCAGGTTACATGTTGCTCGCTGCTAGTAATGCCGATAAAGTGCAGTCTCAACACAACTCCATTGTGGATGAGGGGAATGTTTGATGGACATAATGCAAAGAGATGTATATTTTCCAGGGCGTGGCCAACTTCCCTTGAGCGCGAATACTATATCAGGAACTAATAGGTCAATCTTCACAAAATAGGTATTGATTGACCTCAAATTTGAAATCATGTGTTGTGCCATCATTATCAAAAATAGAGCAAGTTTCATTCAAATCCAAATTTGTTTGGTTCTTTTGGCATGAAACAACATATAACAAATCCAAAGCCGTCAAAATAAAGTTGAGTTGAGATGCAGATGACAGAGGCGACATTTACACGCTGTGTTTCGGCTAACAAACCTGTGGAAAACGAGGCTTGAGTCTCTCCAGATTTGCCTGGAGCTCTGTGAGGATGTACTGATTCTTGTGGTGCACCGTTACATTGGCGAGAAGAAGCCTCAGCTCGTGGGAGAAAACATCCACACAGAAGTCCTGAAGTGGAAAGAGTTATGTCATCAGGCTTTATTTCCCCCTGTCCCACAAAGTGAAAGAAAAAAGAACTCACCGCGTTTTCGTGCATATCTGCGGATGGCATTCGTACTGCGTCTGGCTGCGGGGACAGAAATATTTGGTTCATAACATGAAGTATATAAAAAAACATCCAAGAGGTCAAAAAATTAGAAAGCTTCAGGTCAACTGGCAGGTAACCGAGAGAGGGGGGGATTACGGATGCATGTCTGAAGTAATGGACTTCTCACAGTTCATGTAATAAAGTGTGAAAAAAAATGTAATACCCAAAATGGTCTTTGCACCTTTGCTGACATTGTAAGATGAGCAACAACAAAATAGATACTTACAGATGTGATATTGAGATGTTTGGCTCTGTAGAGTTTGTTGAGTTTCTCCAATCTATCTATCATCTCGCTGTTCAGGTTGAAGTTGACACTGTAGCAGAAAGGCAGCAGGAAGACAAGCGCAAACATGCACTTCAACATACTGTACTCTTGTCTATCTCGTGCTCTCTCCCTAAACAGATCAGCTTTGTCTTAAGTGTGACCACTCACTCCCATAACGGCATCAGCCCATTTTATTTGATTCACAACGTCACCGCGGAAAAGGAAACCACTGATGTCATCCATGTGCACCTACTCAAAATGCAAAGTTAGAAATTGCTCAACATTTCACACCGATCGTGTTCAACCACATTCTCGCTCACCTGATGAGAGTGTGAAACTAAGAGGTGCAATTTCTACGAATAATGTCTGACGATGTCCGAAACGGGAAACCAAAAGCAAGGTTTTGAGTATCGTTCCATGTTATCTTGCAACCCAAAAGTGATGGACCATAAAAAACTGTTCGGGTCACGTTCATCTAGAGTAGATTGTCCTATGGAAACACTTAAAAATGTATAGTGACTGCTTGTTTCATTTACTAAATGTAATCAATGATTTGTAAAATTATCATGATTAAATCTAGCGGAATGAATGGATTCATTCATTTTGAAACAATCCGATTAATCCCAATTCTGCGCTCAGACGTGAGACAGTGGTGGAAAGCTTGACAGGTGTGCTGTTTGCAGTAACAATGTCATGGGCTAACCATGACGGCGTCGTATGTTGGGAATCACTTCGGAATTTCACATCGTATGTCGAAAAATTCGTATGTTTAAGCAATGGTATGTAGAGGTTTGACTGTATTCCTTTCTGTGTCTGCGTTGGTTTTGTCTGAGTACTTTGGTTTTCGCTCTCATTAGGAAAACACACATGGTCGGTTAATTGAAGACTCTAAATCATGTGAATGTTACCTGTATATTAGTTTTAAGAGACTGAACATGTATAAATAAATCGCACAACTCTGAGAAAATTAAGTTCACCGCACCCGAGTAAATTAAATTGGACCCAGTCTTAGTAATTCAGCTGTATTAACCATACTAAACTACCTTGAAGCCAAGTACAATAATCTAGACCAATAGAATTGCTTAATGCTTGAAGAAAACCATTTAATTATAAGAAGATTCTTTCTAAAAAAAACAACAACAAAAAACAGAGGGGAAACCTCTGCTTTTTTTTTAGATCACTCCCCACCTGTCATCATACATCATCAGAATCATGTGAAAAATCATGTTCACATTACAATTGCATAACCTTTATTGGCGGTGACTGTGACTCTATTGGCTTATGAATAATAGGCCATGGTTGACTTTGTAAATAATACTTGGAACACTTTAGGAAAGACTGGGAGTGTGATGTTTTTCAAATAGATTTCAATTCTCTGGAACACATAATTATCAGATTGCGTGTAGCTGGATTGTGTGCAAGCCAGGCATTTTTTACACAAGACCTACACACAAAGAGGAGATGATGACCTAGCGTCATAATATTCTGTAGAAAAATACACTAGGATGTACGTGACCTCAGGTGATTCTCCAACATGAATCAAAGTATTACTCAGTTCTGCTTTTCTCAGTAAGACACGATACATTACTGAATAGAAAAGCAAAAGCCTGTTCTTTTCTCACAGTAATATATCAAATAAAATAAGTCCTAATGTGTTGTAGTGTACTTCCAATTCTGCTCCATATTCTCGTATACTAATTCAAGGAGTTGCTGTTTTGTGATACTGGAAATTTGGCTGCCACATGTGAATGTCATCCTGGAAACATCTGTGGTGCACTTGTCTTCTGTTCGATGAGTGTTCGGATTTCACGATGAAAGGAAAGTGTAAGGAGGGGAATATTTGGAGGATGTAGTGAAGCACTTTCCATCACGTTCATTCATCTCCGAATCCTCTCTTCCATCATTTTGCATATGTACCGTATTTTCCAGACTACGAGTCGCAGTTTAATTCATTTCTCGTCAACTTGTTTGGCTAGTGGAGATCACTCAGACGTAATCATGTTCAAACGTAAGAAATGGAAGGACTGCAACAGACAGACTCAAGGACTGGAAACGTGTTGCTCCCCGCAGTGACAAACAATGGTCTCATTAATTCCTGATGACCTCACCACTGGAATAGTGAGGAAAGGAAAGAACTGGCTGGTCAGTCACTCCTAAACATCTTGTGAATGATGGGTTACAAAACAATGACGATTGCTTCTATTTTAAACTTTCGGACAAAAAAAGTGGGTCCCTTAAAGGACTCGTAGCATCACAAACTGATCATGGGTAACTTTTCCAACTCTCATGGGTCACCCCTACGAACACGCTTTGTGTGGGAGTGGATGACCATAAGGGAAAATATGACTACCATGAGTGGTTTTTGTATTGAAACAGATATGCATGTGTTTTTTGCAAGTATTATGCAAATAGGTGTAACTTTCATAACCTCTTGAGAGATTGTGTGGTGATTAACCAATCTGACATTTCCGTTAAGATGCCCAAGTCTTGAGGCTGGTATGCACGTACAAAACCAACTAAGCCATCTTCATGGTTTTTTTCTTTTAGACATAAGAGTTGTATATACTTTTATGTAAAAGTGCAATAGATACTTCTATTATTTGCAGATACTAACTTGTTTTTTTTGTGTACATGTGTTTGACGAGCTAATAACAGTTGTGTTGAATCCTATTCATGTTCTTTTTGTGGCAAAAGACATTTTTCTGTTGCTTGAGTTGACTTGAGTTGACTGGTTTCCATTTGTATCTGCAGTTGTGTTGGCTTTGGTACCAGTAACTACACCCACTTCACATTTCACGAAATCATCCATATTAGTTATGACAAGCTAATGAGACCACACTTAAGTGCATGACATTTTCTGGCTTCCATTTTTAATTTAAAATGTTTCATAAAGGTAGGACAATCAGTTGAATGTTGATTACCTGCATGTTCAGGGGATCGACTTGTTGGTGAATTAGACGAAACCTGTTGACTTTCCGTGGTAATTCAAAGCCAGTGAGTAATAATCAAAGACTTGAGGTGCTACGAATAATCGATTAATCCACAACTACTGTAATTGGTGATTTTTTTAAATAATTGATGAATAGTTTGGATACTTTAATTTAAATTTGTCCTAAAACCCAGAATCGTAGCTTCCTGATAGTAATTGTATATAGCATTTATCTAATGTTTGATTTTACTTTGAAAAACAACGAACAACATTTTTCCAGGATTCTGGCATGTTACAGACCAAACTAGTAACTGAATAATAATTCATGTTTGTGTATTTGCTGCACAGCCAATTTGAAATAATGTCATGTTTTTTTAATAAAGACAACTTTTTTTAGTAAAAGACAACATTGTGTAGCATTAGCCACATTAATGAGGAAAAGAGGTGGAAACCTTACTGGAAATTATAGGTTTTTTTTTAATAAACAGGAATTCATGCAAATAGAAGGGAATAAACGAAAAGAACTGAAAAAGTTGGTGCTTGTCTCATATTAGGGAATTTATCATAAATATTGCAAAGTATACAAAAGCTAGGCTGGCATAATCCTGACTAAAACTACCAGACTTCACCTGCGTACATTGGTAATGTTTTGTATAGATGTCTTTGTGACTCAACAAAATGTTTACACTTGTGTTTGAAAATTGAGATTTATGCTCCACAACTCTCATAGAAAGATTCCAGTTTGGTAAATAACCCATCGTAAATTCCTATCAAAATTTTGCAACTTTTCAGCCGTATCCGTATGCTGTGACATGTTTGCTTCGGTCCTCAACCTTATCTCTGTGAGATCGTAGATCTTGAAGAATAATTATTTACTCCTCGTCACAATACATCTAGAGTCAATGCACAAATGAATGTTTCATGCTTCGTTTGCACCAACATATCGTGTGGTGTGTTTGGCTCCAAAGTTAGAACAACAAATATGCTGTCACATACATTCTGAAAAGAGTCTCAAATGCCCTTTTTGCTCTATAGAACATAGTTTGAAACGCATGCACAAACACACACACACACACACACACACACACACACACACACACACACACACACACACACACACACACACACACCGACACATCACAGTCTGTTCAAATGTGCATTTTTAGGCCTTCTCCTTTAAGGCCTTCAGTGTAACAAGCATTCCTCCAGCATCACAGAGCTGGAACTCAACCAGGGAATCATCGCAGTCAAGAGCGGAAGTGTGATTTCCATATGCCACTTCTGCACACTCGTCCTCTTCCTCATCTTCCTCAAAATCATCCGGATATTCAATTTGGTCCGTAACGTTCTGGCAAGACTGTGAAAACACTGTGAGAGAATAAGGATTAGTTTGTCAATGGAAAATTTGAAATGTAATAAATTGGGGATTTAAATCTAAGGTGGTTTGAGATTGTCAACAAAAAAAATGTAAATTTAAGGTGGTTTAAGATTTCAAGGAAAGTTTTCAGTATCTGTGCTTGAATTCAAAACAGGACTCTCGAAACACTGACGTGACATTTATGTAAATTGTGCGGTATGACAAACCATACATCAGGGAATGATTTTTTGTAATAGCACCGAGACGAACATTCTTGTTAGAGTGTCATAGTGTTGCAGTTTTGAGGAAGTGTCGTACACATTTCCATTTCATTTGTCACATTTATGACAAGTAAACTTTTAGGTTAAGATCAAACATGCAAAACACCCCTGAAGGGAAGCTTTTTGTTTCTGGTGAGACACTTTTGAGTTCCCCTTTAAAACCTCTTAGATAGTTTCCCTTAGGTAGCTTCTATTTCCGGACTCAAAATTAAGAAAGCCAATGATGAAGACGAAACGTCATTCCCCCTCTCAAAAAATACTTGCTACGCAAATCTGAATACCATCAATTAGTACACACAAATCTACACTCACAGGAAATAAGACAATAGATTTGTATACCGTTCACACATATTCATGAATCATACTTAATAAAATCAGACATGCAAAGAGTTGTGGGGTTAGTTCATAAATTTCTCCTGGAATCAAGAAGCTTCATCTTACTGAGATATGGTGGACAACATTTTTCCGACTCAATGACTTGGATGTGGATGCATCTGAATGCCTTAACTTGAACCCCATTCATATATTTTCCATCCTCATTGAGTGTCACAGGTGAGCTTCAGCTGATTTGAGGTGAGAGATGCAAATAAAGGAAAACAAAAATGCTAAAACAAACGAGAATGAACGGAAACTACAATTTTACATTTTTAAAACAAAAACTAAGGCAAAAAGGTCCTTTGTTTTTATCTTTGCCAATTAATATGAGAAGGGTTTTATTGTATGGTGTTTGGTATTACTGTATGTCTGCATAAAAGCAACTCAATCTTTTTTGTTGTTATTTTCCACTTGATTGCAAATGTCACGTGACCGATACAGGTAAGCCATGATGGTTGTTACGTTAGGCCTTAGGCACACTTTGATGTCATTTTCAACTGACAGCAAGATGCAGTACAAGGCTGAGATGAGAATGATGATGAAAAACTGTGTACGTAATTTTATCTTTAACTCAAATTCCACACACACAATCTTGAGCAGAATACCGTGTTTAGACTCGAGGGCCCGCATAGAACATATTGTTGGCCTCCATTTTTTTTTTACTTGACTTTGCTTTTGACTTTGAAGTGCAATGCAAAGGAAAGTATTTTTTTTGACATTGTACTTAATGTAAAAATTTTTTCCAGAAAACGCTGTTCCATTATCAATTACCGAGTAGCTCAGCAGAATGTGTCCTTGTTGATGAGAACGAATGTTGGCTCTTTTCCTCCAAAGGAGACAAACTTCGCTCCTCGTCCTCGTCAAAGTCGTCAGGGTAGAGGCAGCCACCAGCACAGGCACCATCCTCCTCCACATCCGTATCGTTCTTCAGCGTGTCGTTACGTTGAATATTCTGCAAGTGATCTTGCACAAAGAAGCTGTTAAGTATACAAGCAGCACTGGGTCTGTTTTGGCGTTCAATGTTTAACATCCTTTGGATTAAAGAAGAAATATTTTGAGAGTAAAGTTCAGGCACCGGTTTGTACTCTCCTTTGGTGATTTTGTGTAAGAGACTGAGGAGGTTGGAGGCCACAAATGGAGGCGTGAGAGCACAGATCTCGTAGAGCAGGCAGCCCAGAGCCCAGATGTCACACTCGGAGCTGTAAGGAACATCCTGGCAGAGTTCCGGGCTTAGGTAGCAAGGAGTTCCCACACACGTGGAGGCCATGTCAGCTGTGCTCGTCATCATTCTGGATACTCCGAAGTCACCCAACTTCACCACGCCTTGTTTTGTTAGCAACACATTTGAGGTTTTGATGTCCCTGTGAAGTATTTTAACTTCATGTATGTAACTCACAGCCAGAGCGACCTGCACAAACCATCCCATAATAGTATTCTCTGCGAAGAATTCGCTAGGTTTCCTCTCTTTGACTCTGTCATCTAATGTCCCGCCATCACAGTAGTCCATCACAATATAAATAAAGCTGTCATCAGGGCTCACGAA
Organism: Syngnathus leptorhynchus; assembly: GCF_054491065.1. NCBI lineage: Eukaryota > Metazoa > Chordata > Actinopteri > Syngnathiformes > Syngnathidae > Syngnathus > Syngnathus leptorhynchus. The sequence goes on along the minus strand of NC_141196.1, from coordinate 11,702,982 downwards.
AGCCTCGTTGAAGTTCACTATGTGAGGCTGCTTCAGTTTCCTAATGATCTCCGCCTCTTGAAGAATAGCCCTCCGTGTCCGAGCGCTCTCCAGTTTGATTCTCTTGACTGCGTGTAGCCTCTCCGACTCAACGTGTCTCATCAGGAAAACTTCTCCTGACGCTCCTCGGCCCAAACACATCACCTTCTCGTACTTGTCCATTGTCTCAAGTAAAACCGTTGGGCCATCTGCCTTATTACAAGACTACTTACCGCATGGGAAGGTCTTTTGTGTTGTAGTTGCTATGGAGACCAGACGCTCTGAAAACTGAGAGGTTTCTTTGTGTTGTGTTAATAAATGTTTATGGGGTTTAACCATTTGTATCCTTCTTGAAAGGTGAATCTTTTCCTGTGCTTTTGGTTCACAGTCATTCATTTGATGTATCTTGTGTGGTTCAAAAGATTAAACGTTATATCCAGAACATCAACTATAAATGCCACACTTTAATGAATAATTTTAGGTTGTGTCTAGGTCCAACGCTTTCCAGTATTGTAAATGCATTTTTGCGACAAACCGAACAATACAATAGCTAATTAGTTAGCATTTATTGTCAAATATATATTGCCAGATGTAGTTGAGCAAATATAAAAACAATGTGGATAAGCACCTGAATGCCCAGAAAATGGTGGATTACAAAATGCATCAATATATAATGAATAACTATGAAATTAGGTGGAATGATATGGAATGATATTAAATGAGGTGGAATGACATTGGTGGAAAAAGTGCAATATGTAGATGTGGAATGATATGAGATGCTCTTAAAGGATATTAAATGATGTGGAATTATTATCTAATCATGTTGAAAATCATTCCAAGGGTCTTTGGGAATCAATGGGGAATTTTTGGGTGATAACGTGGGATTGCGGGAACACTGTGATTGTAGAAATTAAAATCAACAGTCCGCATGATGTGGATTTTTGGAATATGTCGAATTTGTAATGGAGAGAATCAGTCGAGAAACGTGAAAGACGCATGTCGGAAAAAAACGAGTAGAATTTCAATTATGGACAATAAAATGCTTCGAGCATTCACATAATTACTTTTTCTTGATAAATCAGTGACCAGGTTAGGAGGATTATAATGCCACATAATAAAATCATTCAAAAGTTTCGCAAACATATTTTGTGTGTCAAAGACATTGTACACTAGAAGGCAGAATAAACATGAACTGCTTTCAAAGTAGCAATGTCTCGCCGTAGAAGAAGACACGCCCACTGCGCACGCGCAAATAAACTAAAGCATGAGCCTGTACTCAAAAGTGCTGTTTACATTTTTCTCGCTAGTTTAAATTTTATCGAACAGTTTCTTGAAATGCCACCAAAGGGCAAAGGTGGCAAGGGTGCCAAAGGTTTGTGCCCTCCTTGTTGTGCATTTTTTCTTAAAATGTGTAATTTTGTCTTTATAGCGACGTTAGCCTACTACTGCACTAGATCGTATGATATTTGTTCTTCTTGCAGCGATATTATTATTATCATGGTTATATATTATCGTCATTTCTGAATATTGGGCTCAGGGGGTGCATCGGTAAGTGCGGAAGCTGAGAAGAAGGAGAAGACACCAAAAGGAGGGACTGCTGTAAAGGTTTGAAATCTCATTGCTCTGTCTATTTACTTGGGTAACCTAAGACAAACTAGTCACATGCATATTTTCCTCAGGTTCGCCACATCCTCTGCGAAAAACATGGGAAATGCATGGAGGCTATGGAGAAATTGAAAGCTGGAGTTCGTTTCAGCGAAGTTGCATCACAATACAGTGAAGACAAAGCGAGACAAGGAGTAAGACCATCCTTAATTCAAGGCACTCCGTTGAATCAACTGCAATACCGAGTTTAGTATTGTGCCAATTCACGTCTTTTCAGTGTTTTAGCTGTTTTATGTTTTGGACAGGGTGATCTGGGTTGGATGACGCGAGGATCCATGGTTGGACCTTTCCAAGAGGCTGCCTTCAACTTGGCTGTCTCTTCCATGGATAAGCCTGTTTACACAGACCCCCCTGTCAAGACCAAATTTGGTTATCACATCATTATGGTGGAGGGAAAAAAGTAATGAGGCACAACAATAAATTGGGACATTCAGTTTTACACTGTGCTCTATTGTGAATGTTATTACTCCAGACTCCTTGAAGCATTGTGAATGAAATTAAATACAACTATTTTATTTCTGTTATTTGTACACTACCCCAACATTTTTTTTCCACACAAGTCAAGTAGTGCGTTAATAGTTAGGAAAGCCCATTAAAGGTCTGAGGCTGCTTTTGATGGACGATATTAAAGTTGGAAAGTTGGACACAATATGAAATAAGTTGTGCCGATCGATCACTTATTGTCTGGCTATGATGAATGCATGTCAGTGCCCAAGAAATTTTATTATAATGTATCACATATAAAAAGAAAACCAGTTTTGACCGAGGTTCTCTGTTTGAATCTCAGCTCTGGCCATCCTGTGTGGAGTGCGTGAATGATTGTTTGTTTATATGTGCCTTGTGACTGGCGACAAGTTCTGGTTGAAGTCTGGCTTTCGCCCAACTCACTTATGAAAGGTTTTAGTGACCCTGACGAGGTGTGTGTGTTGCATTAGATTAAATATAAAAAAAAATAAAAAAAATTGACACTTGTTTCCTCGGTTTGATTTGCGGTTAGTGGGAGCGTTCTGTCATCCAAGCCGCTAGGTGTCAGCAGCGTGTTGCTCGAGTTGAGCGAATTCCTGCTTTGACGTTGCCGAGCCTGGCTAGGTGATTGGCGAGCTAAGATGGCGGCGCCAGACGAGCCTGAATTATCGCAGGCGCAGAACGAAAAACTCATACATTTTCAGGTAAACGACGTCTAATACAAGATCCAAAGCCACTTTGTTTGCGGGATCATGCAATGGGATGTCCCCGTCGAGCAGCAACTCGCACCGTCGGGCCAAACTGTCACTGCTACTTCACACAGACAACTTCGATATTGGTCAACTTCAGAGCTAACGTTGGTACCTAAGCTAGCATTAGCTTGCATATCTTACAAGTTAGCCCATTTTAAAGAGGGCTTAGTTAATTTGAATCGCAGACGATCGATTGTCTTGATCAGAGACACCGACGTAATGCACCGATGTCAATTAAACACTAGTTTGGATTTGCTTTTCTCAGATCCTGGCTCTGGTTTCATTATATCGCCGTCTCCATGTTTTCCGATGAGTGCAGTTTATCACTATAGTCAGCGCCGAGCTGTCACTAAAGTTTTGACACATGTCTTTAAAGTTATTTCTGGCCATGTTCCATGTCATTATAATGAAAATGATCCAACGCAATCCTTTAATCCGCCGTCGTACCACAGTGGCATTTCCTCGATGGGCAGTTAGAGAACTAGCATCTCCTTAGCTAACTTGTGTGTTGCTGCTTTGTGATAGAAATGTTGTTTGATGTTATTTTTGCAGTTTGTCAACTACCGTTTGTCATTTATTCTGTTTCTGACAGGATCTTACTGGCTGGGAATCAATCGATCAATGTCGACGCACATTAGAGCAGCATAACTGGAACATTGAGGTAGGTAACCTGACAAACCTATCATTTACTCACAAGTCACACATTTGCCCACACCACATATATGTGAGCCACAAACATCAAACATTTGGCCTTTACAAAGATAACAATGTTGAACGTTGTAAATCAAAATTATTGTGGTTGCAGTTAGGCCTGGTATAACTGGTATATTAGGGTTGGTAAAATTCACCGATATGCATCGGAAAATCGATACGACCTGTAAGATGCAGTTGCATCGTAACGTATCGCACTGGATCGCATTGTTTTCAAATGAAATCGTACTGTATCGCAGGAGATGGGAGAATCATTGGCAATTCCATGAATCGTGAATGCATCGAATCTTTGGCAGTGTATCGTGATGTGTATCGTATCGCTTTGATGGTGAAGATTTTCATCCCGAATAGATATGCGCTGGAACAACTCGCATTCATAGAGGTTAAGAAAGTTTTCATTTTTTATTTTAAATATAGCCTCAAATACATGCACTGTATGCTATTTTTAAACACCATATCAAATGCGTTTGACACACCACCAAACATTTACAGAGTAAGCTTGTGACTTCAGCACAAGTGAGTTGTGATTCGTGTTGCTTACCTAATGCATTTCTATGTTGTAATTTTATGGTTTGTACAACTCGGCATTGTACAAAAACAAAACCGCATGCATGTGAAGTTAGTACCTACTACTTGCCACTTGTGAACTATTATGACACAACCCCACACGCGGTAAGTGTGTGGAAGCTTGCACAGTTTCCCTGCGCCTGTTATAATGGAGAAGTAGTGGAAGCCATATATGTGTGTGTGGTGTGGGGTGGAGCTGGATTGACTTTTAGTTTAATTTTTAAAACCTTTCAGCCCGTGCGCGTACACACAGCATGTGTTTGCACCAATGAACAAGCAGTAGCAGAGATTTGAGTGTGACCAATAATGATGATCCCGCCATTGGGGAGTCATAGTTTGTTTTCCCCCGCATGTTCCTGAACTTTTTGTGCGTGGTCATTATGTGACTTTTCTTGTAAGGAGCCATAATTGATTTTTTAAAAACATTTTTGTCTTTCAGGCTGCAGTACAAGATAGGATCAATGAGGAAGAAGGCGTGCCCAGAGTATTCAACCCCCAGCCATCTAGACCATTAGAGGTCAACACAACAGACCACAGAGTATATAGTTATATTGTCTCCCGGCCACAACCCAGGGTAGGTCTGGCGTCTTTTATTGGGAAATATTGCTTTTATACAAATAATTGAGTCTCTGGAGTGCCCATCAAGTTCAAAATTAAACACCCTGATAATATTTCCAAATGAAAGTGTTTTAGTGTTTGCCACTCATGGATTTAATTGGCTTTATACTTCAGGGTTTGCTGGGATGGAGTTATTACTTGATCATGCTACCTTTCAGATTTACATATTACACGATTCTGGACATATTCAGGTAAGAAGAATCACATATTGACATGCATCTGGGGCTTGTGGAAATATCACAAAGAGGCGCTATTTTTTTGTCTTCCAGATTTGCTCTGCGGTTTGTGAGGCCGAACCCCCGTGGTCGCGTTACAGACCCCGTTGGGGATGTTGTTTCATTTATTCATAGTTTTGAGGAAAAGTACGGTCGCTCACATCCTGTTTTTTACCAGGGAGCGTACAGCCAGGTGAGTTCAGAGATTTGCTTGAGTGAGTAATTGATTGCCATTTGCTCAGAATTTTGTCAATTGTAGGGGTGAACTCTTACTTAAATTTTCATTGACATCGCAATGTAGTAGAATGCAAATTTCAAATAGCAAAGGCTACAAATTTGAAAAACACATACCAACCTTTCTTTCATTTCGTTCGTTCATCGTTTGAATCTACATATTTCGTTCATTTTATAATGTCTAAAGAAGTTCCCAACTGTAGAAGTGCAGTTTTTGTTTACATCCCATTCTTTGAAAATTGAAAAGTTGAAGTGATAATGCCAAGGTTTTGTTTTGCATTACTGTTGGAATATTTACTGACTTGTTTACGCCACACTTGTTTGGGAGAATTCTGTGAAACTGTGGTAGTGAACACTTAAAAGACTGCAAGTATGTTAACATGAACTATATAAACCTATTGTTTAGTGTCACACCATTTGATGAAGACTTCTATATGTTGACAGGCATTAAATGATGCCAAACGAGAGCTCCGCTACCTTTTAGTGTACCTTCATGGAGACGATCATCAAGACACTGATGAGTTTTGCCGGTACGCGTCTTGATTCTTATTCCAGTTTCCATCAGACCTTCTTTCAAAAGACGTGATGTTGATGCTTGTTAGCATTTTGCTGTCTCCAAAGGTTCTAAAAGCATATGAACCTTTTTGTTTTTTTTAAGAAGAGGTTAATTTTGTGTTCCTCTGTAGCTCCACATTATGTACAGAAGAGGTGGTAACCTTCGTCAACACTCGAATGCTGTTCTGGTCATGCTCAACAAGCAAGCCTGAGGGCTACAGAGGTAAACAATTGTGTTGATTCCAGTTGGGGACAAAGGGAAGTATGAATCTGGGAAAGTTTGGTTTTGCTACTTTACTTAAAAGTTAGACTGTATCTGAGTACGGTTCTCCTCCACTATAAACTCCAAACATAATAATAAATAGGGCCTTGTGACCAAAATTAGGCAATATTTGAAAATGCGACAACAACTAAAAAAAGTTAGCTTGAGGATATGACTGCAAGAGACTTTGTTGTAGGACTTGGCCTGTTACACATTTGTGGCAATTGTATAAAATGAGGTGAAATTTTCAGACAAGGTTGACATGTTTTAAAACTTCCCCAATGTGTGTTCATGTCTTATTTTCCACAGCGACAATATTCAACTGCAAGTCGCAGTGTCGCCTCCTAAGTGCTTTTGTCCATTCCATTTAGTTTCCCAAGCGTTGCGCGAGAACACTTATCCATTCCTGGCCATGATCATGCTGAAGGACCGCAAGATGACAGTCGTCGGCCGCCTTGAGGGTCTCATCCAGCCCGGGGACTTTGTCAGTCAGCTCACCTTCATTATGGATGCCAACGAAACATATCTGACGTCCGAGCGCCTTGAACGGTACTGACAATGGCGCAACCCGTAAGAGAGTTGAAAGCGCTACATTCAGAGACGCATGTTTTTGCTTGATGCGGGTAATGTATGTAGATGTAATATATGTGTACTGTACAAAATATGAACAAAATATTGCCTCTGCAATATAGGTGAGGTGCAAAAGATGAACCGCGTCAAAGCAAGTGAATGTTTTATGTTTTCAGAGAGGAGAGGAGTCAGACCCAAGCGCTAAGAGAACAGCAAGACATGGCGTACCGTATCTCCCTTCTTGCCGACCAGGAGAAGGACCGAAAGAAGCGGGAAGAGGAGGAGCAACGGAGGCAAGAGGAGGAGAAGGTCCGGCAGTGCGCTCTCGCAGAAGAGAGGAGACGACGAGTGAGTCGCACTGACCCCATAAGCTCAATGAAACAAACGGTCTGGGTCATACTTCTGTTTTTCACCAGACACTGGAAGAGGAGAAGGAGAGGAAGTCTGAATGTCTCCCACCGGAGCCGCTTGCGGACGATCCCGAAAGTGTCAAAATAGTGTTCAAACTGCCCAATGACACGCGGGTGGAAAGACGATTCCTCTTTGGGCAGTCACTTACAGTGAGTCCACACTCGGGGGCAAAGCTGGATTTAAGATTCTTTTTATTTTTTATTTTATACTTCATGTTCGCAACCTAGTTTGAATTCACCACTTGACATTCATGCAAAAAACAAAAAAAAAAGTTTATACCTTTGAATTTATAAAAGTGTGGAACTGCTATTGTAGAGTAAAATTGCAATTATATGATTTTTTAAATTTATTTTATGTTTGCAGTACATGATTTCTGTTCTGTATTTTTTTTCTATAATCTCACGGGCTTTTGACTTTGGCATGCGTGGCCAATGAAGAGCAACCTCGTTATCAGCATTAGCAAGCCTCCTATTATGTACTGGAAAGTTTTCTTAATCATTCCAAATTCTCAAGGTTGTAAACCTTCTCTGTGGTATGTCAAATTTATTTTCAATTCATTTGTTAATTTCCTGAAGCATAGTTACAAGATTTTTTTCAGGTCTGCTGTTAATGTCTTTAATGCAATATATATGATGTATTCATGCCGTTTTTCCTTTTTCAGGTAATCTATGACTTCCTGTTCTCCTTGAAAGAAAGCCCGGAGAAGTTTCAGATCGTCACCAATTTCCCTCGCCGGGTGCTACCCTGCCTTCCGACCGAGGAGCAGCCCAACCCTCCCACGCTGAAAGAGGCAGGACTTAGCCGTTCCGAGGTCCTTTTTGTTCAGGATCTTACGGACGATTAAAACATAACACAACAAGCAAAAAGACCTCAAGCCACTTCTGTGTGGGAACATCCCCCCCCTTTCTTTTGTCCTTTTTGGTTGAATGGCCACTGTGGGATCTTTGAGTAAAAATCTGGACTAATGTAAAACTCCCCTTGGGCAGGGTTCCCAGTAGCCTGGAAAGTCTTGAATTTTATTAAATAAATATTTCTTGAAGTTCTTCCTCGAGCACTTTCCCTCCTCGGAAGTCTCATCATGTGTATCAGCTGCCTGTTGATTTTGTCTTTACCCACAACTGCAGTAGTTATTGAAGAGGCTGGTGATTCCTCCACTTAGAAAGTACTCATAACAAGTAGCTGAACCTCTCGCTTAACCAGATGCATGACCAAAATGACCTTAGAGCACCTATTAATCTACTGGGAAACGAGGACTTTCGAAAGCCTTAACTTTGTAAAAAAAAAAAAAAAGTTTGGCAGAAGAGTTTCCTTTTTTTTAACCTCTATATGAATCACAAGACGGAGCAAGATTTAGACTTAAACGTAACATGGGAACCCTGTTCTAAACAAGTGACCTGTACATAAGTGTTCATAAACATGGAATCCCCCCCCCCCCAATTCATCTGTGTCATTAAATGACCAGATGCATGTTGACCGTACAAAGCAGACTGAAGTTTCACAGAATGGGCCACGGCTTTTTTCATGTGGCATGCTCTACTAGTCTGCCATCATCAACGCTTTGTTTGTAATCTCCGATGAAGCTCTTGTAAAGATGTAATTTTCCCCAACTCTTAAGTTTAAAATAAAATTAAATGTGGGTTTATGGAACACTTGTTGTCACAGTTTGAAATGAAACCAGCATATTTGTATATGTAATACATTTATTAGTGAACAACCCTCTCCAATCAGCCACAACAATTAAAAAAAATATGATTGCACTACTTGGTAAAGCATAACTAGCAACTTTCATTTAAAAAAAGTACAAATCTTAAAAAGTTCAAACAGTATACAGATGCATATAATACACTAACTAGTTCATGTTAAATGCTACAAACAATGATTCCAATGGAATGAAAAATCAAAACAACCATTTCCTCTAAGTAATATATATATATGTGTGTAAATATATATATTAGTTTCCGTCCCCCCCGCAATACAAACATGGAGAAATGAGGTAACTGTAAATGTGCAAGTACCAAAGCAAAAATATATTTGCCTAACACACAACACGTGCCCCTGGCTCTGTTGGTGGGTGGGCTGAGGACCCCCTTTAACAACCAGGGAGGGTAAGAACAGTAAACCAAGATCCCACCACAGCCCCCCCCCAAAAAAAATAAAAACAATCATAGGTAAACCTTAAATGGCATCTATAAAGCAATCAATCACAAATCCAACAATTTTTAGCTGCTTATTGGAACACTTGCTTGCTTTTTTTTTTTGCACCAGACAAGATGTGAGATTATTGAAGAAAGTTAACAGAAAGACTACAAGACTCTATTCTGTGTTGTCTTAATCATAAACTGCTTCAGTGGGAGGTTGTTGTTGTTTTTTTTTCCTTAGTGGGGGTGGCTAGATAATGTCAATTTATTAGATACTCCCAAAAAACAAGCGCTAATATCAAACATGAAATACGTGTGAACAATACATTTGAAGATATTGATACACTGAGAGCAAGTGCCCGAGAGGCAGGTTACAGTACTACACTGGCATATGTATGACAACACTTAATTATTTTTTTTAAACCCTTAAAACTATAATTATAATGATTTCCACTGGGCTATTAGTATAACATGCTTTAAGAATACATGAGATCCATGACAAACTATTGCATTCACGCAAGTGAGTTTTTGTAGCTAAAAGCAAAACATCTAGCACCTTGTCACTATGGCTTTTTGATCAAACTACAGTAGTCTCAGAGCAGGTTGTTTTTCAGTCATTAGGGCAATAAACAGTAACACAACGCATGTTAAGAATTGATGGATCCAATCCATGTTTTTTTTTTTTCCTTTTCTCACAACAAAACGAAGTTAGCGCAATAAAATCTTGTAGTCATTCAGTTCTATTATTAGAAATATGTGCAGTACAATGCATGGCAGTTATCAGCTGAGCGATAAGATCCAAACCTCCAGAAGCCGACTTGGAATTGGATGACAAGCATGCATATTGTGCGCCGGTAAATAGGTCCTCAGCAAATTTGAAGCTTTCCTTCACGCGCTTGCTCGCCTCTCTTTCTCTCTCTCGCTCGGTCTTTTTATTCTTTTTTTGTAAGCATGCAAACACCTTCTGGAGTGATTAGGTAGGAGTGTGCGCACATTGAGAAGTTGGACCACAGCAAAAAGTCAAACTGGTTTTGTAAAATGACTTCGGTACGTTGCCTCTTTTTTTTTTCTTTCTTTTTTTTAAAGTTGTCTTTATTTCCTTTTGAAAACATGCCTTGTCTTTAAACTGTGTACTATTTCAGACATAAGAGCATATAATAATTGCTTACAAGAAATTATTTGTGGTCAGAGGAAAATGACCAACACAAATTCAGCTCCTTTTCATGGCATCCTTCCCATTTGACAGACTCTTTGTCCTGTATCCTCATATACCGAGTGGCCCTGAGTTTTTTTTATTTATTTTTTTTAAACGTACAATATAGCCTGCGAATAGATATGTATGTACACGTAGATTAATTCTCAAAGCTGTGGGTAGAACTCATTAAATGGCTTCTTTTTTTTTTCTTTCTCTTTTCTTTTGAAGATGGCACACACGTCAAAGACTCACATTCACTTAAGACACTGAAGTAAAGAAAAAGGCAAGATCCCTTTACACGCAAAAAGCAACGCTTACAACTGCCTGTTAGTGCTTGCTATTTTTTTTTTCTTCCTCAAAACGTCGCAAAACAAGCGGGAAAGTAGAAGTCCGACAGCGACGACTGAACACCAGTGACTTCTACGACATTCTTCTGTCTTCAAATCTAAAAGCATTCACGCGCAAGTTTCTACATACACATTTTTTTTTCTTCTTCTCCAAAACCACCATTAAGCTGATGACCACGTTACCAGAAGATAAACACAAAACATTGTTAGTGCTCCCAACACGTTCTCCTTCAACTCATTTTCTCAAAGAGATTACAAAGTAATAAATAAAACTTTTTTTTTTTTTTTTTTTTTATAAATGGTGAAAATGACACAGTATTTGCCAGGATTAGTAATAGGTTTGTGCTTGTCAAGGTCATATAAGAAGGCAGGTCTAACATCTGGAAAAGTAGGCGATATCTATATATTAGATTTGGCTCACAAACAAACAAACATCGATGGCCACGTCTTCCTCAAACAGGAAGAGTAAAAAGTCCATTCAAAAGCCGCCCCTTTGCAACAGTTTGCTGCCCGGATGGGACAACTTGCATCCGTTTCAATGCTCCTTTTCCCCACGTAAGCAAGCTGCTCATTTCGTATGCCTCTTCTGTTTTTTTTTTTTTCTCCCCCACCCCCCCTCAAGTTGGTTCATTTTGGTGGTAATGCTTGGTTTAAATATTGCTAGTCAGAATCAACAGTTCATGCAAATCCCAGCATGCCGCCCTGTCTCCAGTGGTTACACAATACATTGGCTCTGTGAACAGGACAAACGCACATACACGCACGCACGCAGATAGCCGTAGCACTTGTGCAGTTACGCTCGATGACTTCCAAAGTGATCCGCTCCGTGAACCCGGGACATCTTTTTGGATACAGAAGTTCCAGAAAGGAGCGTGTGGCAGACGCGCATCACTTGCAGTCTAAAAGCTTAGGCTTAACAAAAGAGGGCTAAAAGGATCGATCGAGTATTGCAGGACATACATATGAAGCGGTCGGTTTGGCCGGCACTAACATGCATCTACGGTGCTTCTCCGCGTTTGTCTTGAATCGCCGCCCCGCCCGCCCGCCTTCCTTTCTTCCCACTCAATTCAACAAATGCAACCCTGTAAACAAAAGCAGCAAATAATGCGCACGGATGGGGAAACTCTTTGGAATCTGCAACAAGGAAGTGGGGAGGCCAGATAAAGAACCAGCTGGTGATCCCAGCGCTCCGCCTTCTGGCTGCAGCGGGACTTTTTTTTCGTTTTTCTTTTTCTTCACAAGACTCGGGACAATTGAAGCACAGCAGAGGTACCGGGGCCTCCGGGATCCATCGCGGATTGCTTATTATTTAGGAAGTGGGTTGTTAGCGGTGGTTAGTTAGTGGCGGGCGTCCACAGCTTTAGGACTAACTCTGGCACGGGCGAAGCTTTTCCCACTCCGCCTCTCACTCCGCCTCTCGGTGCACGTCCGACGCGTCGGCCCGGCAGATGGGACAAGTGCGATTGGTCTGGAGGGCAAGTGGAGCAAAGTCACGGACCGACACACCGCAACTGAATGGTGATCGCGTCATCTTACCTTTAACCATTTGTCCACACATTTGGCGTGGAATTCATGGTTGCAGGGTAATACCCGAAGTAGCTGCCTACACTCAAAGTCACTAAAGCACACAACACACCTGAGGGGGAAAGAAAATACAGCGTTGTAAACACATTGCTCTTATTTATTCATTGTATCTGCCTTCTTTTTGTGTTGACGCTTGAATACACTTCAATGAAAAATAGGACAAGGAGAAATGGGTGGCTTACAGCGTTTGCTCCGATAGATGATTCTCTGAGCTGAACCTGTAGGAGGGAAGTTGCTCAATGTCTGCCTTGGTGAGTCCTCGTGGCTTCGCTTCACCCAGCCTCTCGGCCAGATTCAGTAAAGCCTGAAGAGAAAATCCACTGTTAAATGGCTTGGATAGTGTACAAAAAGTGGCGGGACTACACCTGTACGTAGTAACATTGTGTTCCAAAATCCTGAGCCGTAAAAGGATGGCCAACTTACCTCATAGTTCTCCATTTCCACATCATCCACATCAAGGTCGAGACTGATGGCCGGGCCCACTGCGGTTGGAGGCACAGGAAGCATTGAGCTGCGCAAAGAAAGAACAACAAACGGTTCGTGCAATCCCTAGCAAAAGCATAGGCCAGTGACACACGTGCACTGGTCACGTCTTTCTCGGGATATCATCTTTTGTCCACCACGCTTACAGGAAGTATGGGAGGAAGCCTGGGTAGTAGGATGGAGGCGGCGGGGGAGGAGGGAGAGGCTGCTGCAGCCTGTATCTCTGTCCACTTGCTCGCCGGGGCAGCATGTGGGGGTATGGCTGGTGGGACAAACAATCGTGGATTAAAATACGTACAAACATGAGACATGACGTCGTATTACGATCAATAAATCAAATGCATTCTTCATTCTTTTCCATATTTTTGTGAAGAAGGAAATGCTTCTTCTCATCACACTCATGACACTTCCTAATTAAAATGTCAATGCTGCATTCCTGTTCTCATCAGCATTGTTGCTACTGTGATTGACATCACATATCATGGTGAAATTGTGAATTACTCGGGGGAAAGTTGCATCCACTGGGCGAAGATAATGTGGACTGTAAACAGAGGCCTGCCACTTACCACTCCGAAGGGAAGCTCCTGATGCAGAGGCTCTTGAGGAAGATACTGTATGGGCAGAGAAGGAGGCAGCGCTGGTGGGTGGTGTGAGGGAGGGTAGGTGAAGGTTCCCAATGGGTGCTGGTCCCCTCTTAGGTCAACTTCATTCTCTACCCTCTGTAGAGGCTGAACACAATCAGCTCAATGAGCAAAAACAGAGTTGCTGGCGGCTGGTGAGGACTACTCACCATGCGTGGGTGCTGAGGCTGTAAAGGGACAAACTGGCTCAGAGGAGCAAGGTGCGGCGGCGGCGGCTGGTGCGGGGGTACAGGTGGGCTTGGGTGCAATACAAAATGTTCGCTGGAGATCAGGGGTGGGAAGGCTTGGTAAGACACCGGCAGATGCTGCATGGTACATGCCTGTATGAGCTGAGCGGAGACAAAAGCACACCGAGAGAACCATATTTATGTACACATAAATACTTCACATTTATTGTGATGCATCTTAAACCTGTTCTAAAAAGATTTGTTTTAAAACATGCTTTAGGTAGGGCTGGGCGATGAGACAAATGTCAATGAAAACTTGCTAAACTCATTCATAATTTTCTTGTCTTCATTCTATGGCCATGCTGATTCAGATTTTAGCTTAAAGGATTCATCAATCAACAGAACTCTTGACAATTTGGCATCCTGGATGGAGCACACCACTTGCCGCAATGAGTGGAGGCACATTAAATTCCCTCTCAAATGTGATGAGTGAAGGAGAACAATATGTAGTCATTCATGTCAAAATGACCCACTTCACACCACATCGCCTGCAGGCAAAATCACACAACGCAGAAATTCAGACCAGGATCATCCCGTTCCATTGAAAGTGTCAATAAATCAATTAGAAATTGTCAATTTCTTTGAAATATTCTTTTTATAAAAGTACAATACTTTTATTCATTTTAATGTATGAACCATCATGAAGAATGTTGTTCACTGCACAGTGAACATTTCTTTCCTTGTTCCTTCCTTCCATGAGAAATGAAAAACAAATATAGGGGGGGGAAATCACAACAAGATTCCCATTCACCAATTTGTTCTTCACTTGCTAAACTACGAATGGACAATTTGCACATGTTGGACAAATCGCACAACCCTGGTTCAAAGCATGTCATCAATACATGACGATATTACATCAACGCACAGCACCAACAGTGTTGCCCCAATGCCAGGCATGTTCAGGCAGCACACAACACAACTTAAACCGATTTCATTTCGCCGACAACAAATTCATGCCACTAATGTTGCTATTTCACAAGACACATTGTATTTTCTCAGGAAAAGAAAAAACATCATTGCTATCGAGCGCTACATGAAAGCCACTGACATTTGGGCTTTCTCCTTTCAAACTCACAGGAGGAGGAAGGCAGCAGAGCAGAGAGAGCTGTCCGCTGAACATTACCGAGCATGCTGGGAGCTGCTGAGTGTTGCACCCTGGTAAAGGCTGCCCGGTATGGATGGGAAATCCGTGGGTCGTCACCGTCGTAACAGTGTATGATATTGGAACAGATCCTTGGGGCATCTGAAATAAGAACAAAAAAATGGAAGTGGACACATCCCAAGGAAAGCGTGTGGTTTTTTTTTTAAAGTGCGTTAACAAACATGCCAGGCCTCTAGGTAGCAGTAGTTAGCCAAATACTGTCCAATCAGAGGGAGCTTCTATCTCCTGTCGACGTGAATCTCCGGTTACGATTAACCATACCTAAACGCCACTATCGCACTTTTTTTCCCCCGAAGCCTTCATTTTTAATCAAAGAAAAATAATTCAGGAACGTGTGGATGACATGGCAAACTGTAGAAAAATATCGCCCATTTGCCCAAAAACGAAACACAAGGGCACGTCGGTGAAATAATTGTCGTCCCCCGCTTACCTGCTCGTGTAGATCCACCATGATGGGGCTCTGCTGGGGTAGGTGTGCCGCAGGGTGAAGCATGCGTGGTGCTGTGCTGGTGTGGCTATATTGTCTGGATTCATCTAAAGGAACCTGTCGGTGATGTTGGGAGAAAAGCAGATGGCGGTTTTCATCCTGGACCAGGGAAGTGTGCAGCACAGGTCTGTCTCGTAGCCCCCACTGGCGTCTCACTGGTGGACTGTCGTGTCAGAAAACAAAAGATGCGAGATATCACACACAAATTATTCCATTTCGTGTGCAGTAGGATTGGCATAGACAAAACAGTCAAAGCTCCGTTTAGGCACTGAAACAGGGTACCGTTTATTTTCACATGAATTGACACACCAACCCAATCTGGCAATGTCCCCCCCCCCAAAAAAGTACTGAAAAACATATAAAAAAATGCGCAACATACTGTATTCAACTATACCTTCTCCTGAGATGCACAGGGGCGTTACAGGGCTCTCCAAGGAACCTCCTCGGGTTCAAGGGGGCTGTTGGGGGCAGCCTATTTACTGCTACTTCCCATGGTCGCATTGGTGACGTCGTGCAGACGAGTCACTCTCCGGGAAAGGAAACTACACAGTGGAGGAGGCACTTGGATGTTGCCTCCGATTGTCTTAACCCTGAAAAAGAAGAAAGACGAGACTATTTTATTTCACAAAAATCCACACAATAATTAGTGATGTCCCGATCAAGATTTTTTATCTTCAGTGGTTGATTCTGCTTCATGTGGAACAACATGTTTGTCCATTCATTAATTTCCATTAGTCCTAGTTAGGGTCTTGGGCAGGAGCCCATCACAGATGACATTAGGTGACAGGCAGAGTACACCTTGGAACTGTCACCAGCCAATCACAGAACACCTATAAACAACTAGTTTCATTCATACCAATGGAATATTTTGCATTTTCTATTAGCCTAGCATGCATATTACAGGAATGCGGAAGGAGGTCAGGGGAAAAAAAAAAACAATGCCCGAAATTAACAATGGTGTGCTTTGTTTCAGAGTTGTCCGTAATAAAATAAAACCTGACCATCCGGAATACATCCTGACCAGAATACACCCTGATTAGCATCATGGTAGGTCTCATTGTCTACTGGTTGTCACCACTTCACTGATTTGTGACGAGTACTTTGAAATTCATTCATTTATCTGTTTGCTGTTAGTCTGCCCATCAACTCGCTACACACACCAGCGAGAGAGAGGTGGCAAAAACATGAACTCTGCAACCACAGTAATTTCTGACATCCTTAAAAGTACCAGGGACCAACAAGTACTCCGTGGAGAGGTAAGAAGCCAATAGTCTCAAAACTCCAGGCCATAACTCAGCCATTGTCAGTTAACTTAAAAAATTAGAAGCCCGAAACAACAAACTCCACAAAGCTAGGATTCAAGCTCAATCTTAAAACTCCTCGTCTGCATGTATTATCATGCAAAACATTCCCCAGTTTTGAATTCGTAAATTATTAAAATCCTGTAGTATTATATTCATCACTTGGTGTGCAAAAATAATAATATTAATTTAAAAAAAACAACGTCCGTCCTCGGGGCATAAATAGGGGTCGCTGTTACATGGCTGAACAAAAACATGGAAGCCATGTGCTCACGAGACAAAGCAACAACAAAAGCTGCAGCGGCAATCGCCTCTCTTCCATTTCGCTCCAATTTATTGTTGCAATACTTTTTCGGAGTATCGCACGAAGCTGTGCACGCACAACTAGAGACAGGACCACGGCGGTGGCTGAAGGCTCCTTTCTGATTGGGATAAGTCGATGTCCCCTGTTGAAGGAGAGATGAGCTAGCAACGTTAGCAAAGCTATGCTAACGCTTTGTCCAACGGGCTCCTTAGCAAGGACAGTCGGCGAGCACACAGGATATTTGTATTCAAACAAAAACAAGTCTCTCAAAAGAAGAGTTGCACAGAAATGAAGCAGCCACCCGGTACGGACGAATCTCAGTGGTTAATACGAGTTAGTGTAGCTTAAGCGCTTACTTTCGTGGCTAGTTTGGACGCTCCGTGAGAAGAGATGGCAGGTGTTCCAGCTTGCAAAATACCGTATCCCATCCACTTCTCCTTATTTATGACAGCCTCCAAACGACGTATGTCACTCGATACGATAATCGTCCAACGAATTTAATCCACAACCATTTCCTTGGCCAATATATATCCCCCAAACTGCTCGCGGACGGTCCTGCTTTGCTAGACTGCTAACAGACGCTTTCCATTTGCAGCGGAAGGGGCTACGTCTCCCCAGCAACCGTAAACAAAAATAAATCCAGCCGTTAGTAATAGCGTATTCCGAGTAATTTTAATGATACTCAAAGAAATACAAGTTATTCTTTTGTAATCGAAGAAAGAAAATCCCGATTGCCGCGTGCACGCTCCCAACACTGCATTGTTATTGCGAAGCCACGCCCCCTGTGTTCGATTAGCCAATCACAGCGCGACAAACACAGACCGCAGACGTCCAGACAGCGATGGATGCTACTTACCAACAAATGTTTGTTTTCCTACATAGAAACAAAAGATTGCCGCGATAAACAAGTGGCTCAACTACAAGTTTGTAGTAACGTTAGTGTTAACCTACTTGATCAACCAACGCGTGTTTGAAAAGCGTGCCTACGCTGTTATTCAAGTACTGTACATACTTTGTTTAGGTTAATTCTGAGTAGTTACATTATAGCGGCACAACAAACTGTAATCTGACAAACGCAACATAATTTGTGAACATCGTTTGATGCCACTTCGAAGAAATGCCATCACAATTGTACGTGAACGTGAAATAATTAGTAGAACATATTTTTAACCGTTTCCCCCTGAGAATTATTATAACAATTAACAGTGCTACCGGAAATTAATGTTCAAATGCTTATTCCGATGACTGGAGGCCACAGTGTCCGATGAGGACTACCCAGTCGGTTATGTAATTTTGCACTTGCATGATCAAGACAAAAAAAAAATAAAACCCTTCAATTTCCTCCAACGTTTCAGCTTTACATTTTGCGGATTGTTTACACACGACAATGTTGTTATCATCGCTATGGGCCCTATAGCATCGCTGTCAGGCCCAGTTTGTGTGTTTACAGTTACTAAACGCCGCCACTTCAAGGTTTTAGAACATATTCCATCATCGGATGTCAAGTCAACGTCAAACCAAGAAAGGCTGTTTTGCTTAACGTAAACACAAAATCGCAGTCAGCAGCAGCAGCAAATCAAGGAGGGGCTGTGTAGTATGGAGGATGAGCCCAATGAGCGGCATAATAACAAGAGCCTCAGGCAACATTTCTAGCAATCTACCCGCGGTATCTCGTTCGGACATAAGCGTCATTACCTGATTGTTAATGTGCAAACATCCGATCGCTGATATTTCCCTTCACATTTCGTCAGTCAAGCAGCAAGTCCTGTGGTAAAATGTCCCCGCGTGGAACATTGCGTGATTTACACCTCTGCTGTATCAAAAACGCGCTACAAATGACACATCTCATCAGACATCTCGTATGACCTCGTCGTGTGTGCACACAATGCGATTTGTCTTTGCTGTGTGACACGTTCATTCTACACACGCCATTTTCTGATTTGGAAAGTCGGAGTCCTGCCCACCGCTGTCTTGTTCCCTCCTGCAGCGACCTGCACTTCCTTTAACTGTGGACGTACGGAGGGTAAACAGTAGAAAAATCAATTCAGATAGAAAGAAATATAGGAGCCGACTAAAAACACACTTCTTGAATTTTATGGTGTACTTTCCAGTGCTGTGCATTCAAATATACATGCAGATAATGATTGTTTTGAAGGGTTACCTGTTCACTTGACCACATCTATACCGCATTACTATGTAGTGTCGCTGTGGTTTGCTGATGTAAAGGAGCAGCACTAGTAATACCTACACCTTCAAAATGGTCAATTTGTAGCGGTGCATTTTGGTGCCAATGACAAAGCTATGAACACCCCCCCCCCCCGAAAAAATAAATAAAATAACAGTACGTATTTTTCATTGGGGCGGCTCGGTTGCGCACTGGGTACGTCCGTCTCACAGTTAGGATGGTGCGGGTTCGACTCCACCTCCGCCCCTCCCTGTGTGGAGTTTGCATGTTCTCCCCGTGGGTTTTCTCCGGGCACTCCGGTTTCCTCCCACATCCCCAAAACATGCTTGGTAGGCTGATCGCCGACTTTAAATTGTCCCTAGGTATGAGTGCGAGTGCGGATGGTTGTTTGTCTCTGTGTGCCCTGCGATTGGCTGGCAACCAGTTCAGGGTGTCCCCCGCCTACTGCCCGATGACGGCTGGGATAGGCTCCAGCACGCCTGCGACCTCCGTGGGGACTAATGGATGGATGGATGGATGGATGGATGGATGGATGGATGGATGGATGGATGGATGGATGGATGGATGGATGGATGGATGGATGGATGGATGGATGGATGGATGGATGGATGGATGGATGGATGGATGGATGGATGGATGGATGGATGGATGGATTTTTTATTGGATGGGTAGATTATTCCTCTTGGTGGGCACGGCTTAGGAAACGCCCACCCCAGGACACTCCCCGGACTGTAGGCGACGAGTTATGCAATATGCGGTGCATGTCATACTTTTTATTGCATGGATGGAGTAATAAATATCTCCACAAATAAATATCTGTTCTTATCAGAGATGACAAAAGTTTCACAAAAGTTATATATATTAAGCCAAGTCAAATTTATTTATACAGCCCTTAATCACAAAAACGTCTCAAAGGGCTTCACATGGCCACAGTTAATAATTATTCTCGACATCCACTGATCTTAACCCCTTGGGAGTGCAAGGAAATACTCACGAAACCCCAATTGGGAAAAAATGAGAAACCTTGAAGATGAAGAGGGCAGGAAAGATCCCATTTCCAGAATGAGCCAATTACAATGGATGCAGAGTGGACAACATTTAACACACAATCTATATTTGATTTGATTTGAATGTTGTCCTTATGTTGTTCTTGTTTCAAAATCAATGATGACGTCAACATTCTACAAGGAAAAGATTGAGTTTCTCTTTATCGGAAGGGCTTCAGCAGTCTTTTATAACCACCACACCCTTTTAATTTGTTTTTTGATTGCTGAAATAGGCGCGCCAGTGATGTGTTCAGTCCCAAAAGTCATAAACCAAAGTCTATTGGATAAGATCAAGGGGAGAATACACAAATAGCATCCATAATTCTTAACTTGTTTTCCGTTGTCAATGTAATCGACAATATTGTGGTCGTAATTTGTAAATAACCTTGATAGTGTATCATTTTATACAGAGCACTTTCTGAGGTAACCAAGATGTTTTGTTTTAAAATCATGTCGCTATGGATGTTACAATATCAGATCCATTAACATTTTCTGGTATTTACCCTCTGTTATTATGTAATCTATTCAAATAACAGTAACCCTGTTTCTTTGAGTTTGAGCAACATACATCATGTATTCCTTGTACAAAGTTGGAGTTCAAGTCAAATAAAAAAAGATAACAGAACCATGTTAAATTCAAATGCTGTCCATTTGTTTTTACATTGAAGCCATGTTTGATCCTAAAGATGACATGACCTGGTAATTGTGGCAAAACAATACATTGTGACAAAACGGTGAAGGTATGTGCTTTTGTTGTGAAACAAAATGGTGGCTTGTGAATGAAGCCAGTGTGTATCAGTGGAGAAAGTTTTTGTGTGAACCTCTTTATTTGGGAGGGCTTTATTGGGAGGAGCTCATTAGAGAGATCTTCTGGAAAGTGATTCATCAGAATGCTTGAATGATCATACAAATTGTAATGGGCCAAGCTCCCATGTTTGACCAATGGGAGCCCTTTTGTTGTGGTGTTTCTACATCGGACACGATAGACCCAGTATGGAACCTTGCCATGTTGTCCTGCTGACACGGCCCATCTCTCACGCTTCCCCGGCCACATATTAGGCAGAGAAAACAACAGTGGAAAACTTGATCAGGTGTCTACTTTTACATTTAGTGAGTTGCTTTTTTTTGTGTGTTTTTATTACCTCTGCGCCCATGGAGGAGGACTGTTGACACGTCAATGGCTTTTGTATATGTTAATCATTTATATTTATAGAGGTGGTTATCACGAGAAGGAACAGGAGCCAAAGGTCTCATCCCATTTGAGAGAGAAAAGCCATCTGTGCGTCTTGCCAGGTAAGTCTGATTACAGCATTTTAAAATCAAATATGATCTACGGCTTATTTTTTCATCAAGTCTCAGTATTTACATATAGATTTGTTGTATTTGGTTATACACCACAGTATACAAAATCAAATGTGATCTATTGCTTATTATTCATCAAGAGTCATTATTGACATATAGTTTGATTGTATTTGGTTATACAGTGTACAACTGTTGATTGATTCACCAGAGATATATTAACTGATTTGGTATCAAGCAAGTTACGCTTTTTGAGAAAAGCAGCTTTCAGTGACATTCAGTCACTTTACGTTTCTTGCGCACGTTCCCATTGTTATTGCAGCAACCCAACATGGTGACGACACAACGGTGTTAACAATTGCTTGCGATAGTCAAACATGCTTTGTGTCCATCTTATTTTATGTCACTGATGGCATGGTTTAGTGACAATTAGATCTTCTTTTAATATCTTCAATGTAATTGCAAAATCACGGCCCGGGGGCCAGATACGGCCCACCACATCATTTTATGTGGCCCGCCAAGACAAATTGTGCATCACATTCGTGTGTCATTACTAGAATTGAAAATTGTTTTCACTTTTAATATCTTTTATTTCAAATATTTGAGTTCAGTTTTTACCTCTCTGATTTGAAAACGAATTATTTACTGTATATACGCTTTTACTGTATATAATATGAGGTGCTCATACATTTATTTGGGTTGACAGTCATAATGGCCCTCCGAACGAAGCTATGACGACAATGCGGCCAGTGAAAAAAACGGGTTTAACACCCCTGATATACAGTATAGAAGTATTTAGGGAGCTGCATTCAAATCCCAGCTAATATTTGAATAAAGACAGGCGACAGCCTCCACCACAGAGGCCACACTGCCTACACAGAAGTCAGGTGTCTGTTAGTAACTCATTTTATACAGGATTATAAAATGTTAGCAATATGAAATATGGCATTCTGTGATAACATGTTTGTTGTTACTTGACTTTACAATGCTTATAGTATTATTTCAATCATGCTCTTCCTTTAAAACATCTAAATGAATACAGGACAAAGCATTTTGAATTCGGGGTTGGTTAAATCGAGGTAAAAATCGGATGGAATACATATACTCAATCTAAATATGAACCTCAGCAGATACGTAGAAAAGAAAATCAAATCAAGTATTTTTCCTTTTGACTGACATCAGCCAGAAAAGTAGTCAAAGGTCAAATTATTATTTGTATTTTTATTTTCACAGCCATGGAGTGTATCCCTGGAGGCTTTCTGCTGTTGTGTGTCATCAGCCTAATTGATGGTGTGTGTTTGTTTCTTAAATAATTTATCACGCGAGAGCGACAGTATGCATCAATTTTAATCATTTTGTTTTGTTTTTGCAGCAAAAAACGCTCCTATAATTAACAATGACCTCACTAAGTTGTGCGAAGACATTCCAATTAGTAGGTTTTTCTACATTTGGTTTGCTTTTATCACATTGTTACCATTTCCACTAAGTACTAACTTTGGATCACAACATTTCCACAGATCACCTTGCATTCAAAATAGATGCCACCGATAAGGATAATGATAAACTGACATATTCACTTTCTGGGGAAAATCGTATATACTTCAGGGTGGACGAAATGAACGGAGATGTTTTTGTTGCAAGGAAGCTTGATAGAGAGGTATACGTTATTTCTTATTTGTTTTTAAATGAACATACTTAGAATTAAGTTAAATTGGCCTGAGTAATATCAAGTATTCTCTCTCACTCTCTCTTGCTCTCTCTCTTTCTAGAGTGTTAATGTATTTCCACTTGGAATTTCTGTTTCAGACGGTGACTATGTTGTGAGTAACTCTGAACACTTTTTTTTTAAATCAATAAGATATCAAAATAATTTGCATTGCACACTGTTTCAGGCAACTAAAGAAATAGAGATACTTTTGAGGGAAGCCAATGACAATAAACCCACATTTGAAAACTCAAATTTAGACACCCCAGTGAAAGAGGTTTGTAAGATATATTTTATTGAGTTATCCTAATTCATATTTTTTTTAATTAAACATGTATATGTAATCATGTTTGTGTCTGTACCTGCCTGATGTCTCCAATACTTTAATTACATTATATGATAAATTATGTTCACCAATCATCAATTATGTAAGCAGGGATGCTATTATTGGACTACATTATTATTGCTATCATTAATCATTTTCTGTAAAAACAGTTTTTGTTATCTGATGATTTCTTCCCCTGGTCTTTATTAGAATACTAAAACAGGTACAAGTCTGTTTAAAGTAATGGCCACTGACGATGACATTTCACAAGGTGGTCAGATTACGTACAGCATCGCTGATGTGAGTATGACCCCTAATTTACAGTATGTCTATTAAAATATTATTCTACAGTTTTCCATAAACTTCAGTCAATAGCAATTTACGCTTTTATTTTCCAGGTTACTCCGAGGGATGGATTGAGTCTGTTTAGTATTGTTCCCACAACGGGTGATGTCATGTTGACCAAGGCACTAAATTACTCAGGACCGAGTCGTTATTATAGGCTGATGATAAATGCAACTGTGAGTATTCGTTCAATGGGTTGGATGTTAGGTGATATTGGATGATATGGAAAGACATACCACATGCATCATAAACTATCTTGAGCTTCTATATTTATATATTTGTGTTTTTGAAATGCCTCAAAGCTCTTTTTTTGTAACCAACGCAAATCTGGTCCTGCACGTGGCGTGAATCTGTGAAGAGGCGTGTTAGTCTCATAGCTGCGCGGAAGTTGGTGTATTAAAAAAAAGGTGCTTGCTCCATTGAAGGAGTGAACAAAAGCGACTCCATTCACTGCCAAATCAAGTGATTTAAATGTGGCATACTCATATTTCGTTCGCATGGAGACATCTCTGTGAGCTAAAGGATGCAGCGATCCATGCATGACCGGAGCATTGTCACTGCTCTTTGTTGGAGTGGAAACAGATCATTTAAGAGGGGAGCCTCATTAAATATGAGAATGAGCGAGTGATAACCGATGGCGACATACATGTCTGTGAATATGTCTGCGTACAAAGGCAAAGCTTTGAATTTACCAGCCTTGAAATATCTGAATTACTTGGAAAAGCAGGACATTTTGGCATTTACTTTGTACAACTGAATTTTGACTTTCTACCATTTGCCATTACAGGATGGCGGAGGCCGTTGTTTTTACAGTGAGACTAATTATTTCTCAACCATTGCTTATTATTTTGTTACCGTTTTGGATGTCCCGGATCAAAACCCCAAATTCTTGAGTCTTCCCTACATTGGGAGTGTTGATGAAAATTCTGCAGTGGTAAGTTCTTGCTTACCAGCATCTGCATTGAGGAAATGAGTCATGATTTCTCCGGTATTGTAATTTTTGATCAAAGACATTTTCACTCTAACTTGAAAATGTGTTTTCTCTTTGATAGGACAAATCTGTTTACACCGTGACTGCCATAGACCAAGACACAGGAATCAATGACATGATTATCTACAGCATTGAAGGTATGGTTTAATAATAACATTAAAACATATTACTGTTTATATCTAATGTATGTCTTACCTCTCTCGACGACTAACAGATTCCACTGCAGCTGGCCTCTTTAAAATCTCGAGCAATGATGGCATTATTTCTGTAGCATCGGAAATTGACAGAGAAAAAATTGGTGATTCTGTTACCATGATTATCAAGGTATGCGTGACATTTAATGTCATTACGAACATAACGGTGGAATTTCCAAGGCTGCTATTCATCTATATGAAGGAGATAATTATATGTCCACATGCTTGTTGACTTTAGGCCACTGAATCCCAGCTTGACATCCATGGGGTGTACGCTAGCGCCACAGCTTCAATACTGATCAACATCAACGACGTCAATGACAACAAACCCGAATTTTATAAGTGTGAAGGCTCGGGAGAGCTGCAAACGTGTGATAAAGCAAGTCAATTTGAAGTGGACGTAGCCGAGCACTCATTCAGTGTGCCCATTAACATGATGGTCAAGGACGAAGACAAGGTAACAACTTCCTACAGGATCTGTCACTCAGTTTTGTGCTAATGCTCAATTAAAACCCTAGTTTTGTCATTTCATAGATTAAAAGCATTCAACTAACTCTGAAGGGAGCTGACAAGGATGTGTTTTCCGTCGAGCCACGATTTTCTATGGCCGACAGCGTCGTTCAACTTGTGGTCAAAGAGCCAAATAAACTGGATTATGAAAAAACACAGCAAATGGTTGTAGAGGTGAGAAAAGTACAAAAGACACATACGAGGATGACGCCTAGTGAGTGCTATGCTTTCCTTCCCACATCATCACTTTTCACTCTGTGGTTGGTCTTACCCCAACGGATGTCGGAAAAAGAAATATTGGAACTGACATAAACAAGAAATTTGACCTCTGTGTATTCTTTCAGCAGCTTTCCTTAAAACTGCCCTTACGTACGAGTATGTATGTCGTTTTTCGTTGTCACCTTTGTGCAGTATTTGGTGGGAAATAAGGTGTCGACTCTGTCATGTCACAGGTGATTGCAAGCGATCCAGAAGAAATCAGTTTTGTCTCCACTGCCACAGTTACTATTCGGCTAACGGACATCAATGACAACAGTCCCACATTCCCAAAGGACTCCTACTTGAACTTGAAAGTGACCGAGCACTCTGACGTTGGCACCGTAGTGACTATTATTACCGTAAGTCCTCTGAGCTGCGGAATCTTCATGCACACGAGTATGATATGATAAGAAACAAAAAAAAGACCATCTCTATTTACAGGCAGATGATCCTGACACAATGGACAGAGACAACATCACCTACATGCTTCTCCCGGAAAGCATGTACGTCTCGATCACACTTCAGTGACCTCAATGAGGACATTTTCTTTTACAGAGGAACACCACCAACCGAATCATATTTGTGTTTCAGACGGACTTATTTTGATGTGGAGCAAAAGACGGGAGTGATTTATGTGAAAAACAAGACCTTGTTGGATCGCGAAATCAGACCGCTGTACTCCGCCACCATTCAGGCCAAGGATTCGGATGGCAAGCCTGCCACCGCATTATTGCAGTTCATAGTGACAGACATCAATGATCAGCCTCCGGTTATTAACAAAGAATATTATCAGGGGTTTGTGAAAGAGGGCTCACAGTTGGAAATTCAGATCGAGGTAAGAGACATTTGGATGATTCATTCAGATCAAGGGATTTGTTGAAAAGTTTGATGTTTCATTGTTGCTTAATTCTAGAGCACAAGAGACTGTTATCATTGTTGAATGATGGTGGTGTTGTGAAAAACAATCTTTCTGGACGGGTGATTTTAGACATACTACGTGCTCTGTCCAACCGTTAGCCCGATTGACTTCTACGCTGTATCGAGGACTCCTCAATCCGCTTCAATCTCCTCATATGATGTGTTCCAATTAAACATACCATTCCAATATGAAGATGTTTTTTTGTCCATTTTCCTCCATTTCCAATAGGCAACTGATGCAGATGAGCCAGATACATTAAACAGTCAAATCACATTTGCAATAGTGCCAAGCAAGTACAGCGATGACTTTATCATAGACCCCGATACCGGCATGTTGAGGAACAAGGTTGAACTAGACCGTGAAGCTTTGGATGCTGAGCTAAATGGCAAGATTGAGCTGAATGTTACTGCCACAGATAAGGGTACGCCTTCCTTGTCCACCATGGTCAGCGTGTTCATCTATGTGGAGGTATGTCTGCAGCAGGTTGAGTTGGAATCCTGTGTTGAACTGCAAAAAGTCATTAACGTCAACTATTTCCAGGATGTCAATGACAACGCACCAGAATTTAAGAACCCCTCTTATAAATTCAGCGTCCAAGAAGGGGAAAAAGGTCAGTAGACTTGAGTCGGTTTTGAGTGTTTATAAGTGCAAGTTCTAATTGATAAACTATTTCCTGCCAACAGGTGCATTTGTGGGTACGGTCCTGGCTCAAGATTTGGACCAGACAATAGACTTCAACCGGATAGCCTTTCGAATCATCTCTGGAAGTTTTGACAGTTTTGCCATTCTCACCACTTCTGAAGAGCAAGTTTACATGGGAAACATTACAGTAGACCTGGGTATTGACCTGGACTATGAGAGTGCTCGGCAGAAATACATGTTGCAGGTAGAAGCCATAGATCGGGGACAGAAAAAAGCAGTGGTGACGGTTGAGGTGGACGTGTTGGACGTGAACGACGAAAGGCCCGTGTTCTTGCCTTCGAAGCCCGTGAAAGTGAAAGAAAACACAACACTGACTGAGGTCATTGGTAAATTTGAAGGCAGGGATGAAGACGGAAATCACTCGCTGATCTATGAGTTGGAGTCCCTCAAATGCAGATGCGATGGGTCTCTGTCACCTTGTGACTGGTTTGTCCTGGAGCCGACAGGAGACGTTCGGGTCAATCTGGAACACACACTGGATTATGAGCTGTGCGACCTGGCGGTGATGGAAGCTCAGGTGATAGACGAGTACACTGAGAAAGGGGAGAACTCCAGTCTCATTGCAGGTCTGCTCACTTAAAGCTTACGCGGTACATAGTCAGAGACATTTGTTCTTGTTCCCAGGGCTGCAAGAACACAATCAATTGTTGTCTTAGAACTTTTACGTGACTTGTTAGGAATTGGAAGTGGTCACGGAAGTCTCGTTCGGCGAGTTTTTGGAAGCGACAGATGTCAAAGACTGATCATTGCTTGCATTTCTACAAACAGAGGTGTCAAATCCAGGTTCTGAAAGTAGAAATCCTGCCACAATTTGCCTTTAGCCACAGGAGCCTCTAAGATAAACAAGCTAAGCTCCTTGGGAGCTTGTTTACCTACCGACTAGGTTGATTGGAGGCACCTATGGCTAAAGACAAACTGTGGCAGGTTTTTTTTTTACTTTCTGGACCTGGATTTGACACCTCTGCCTACCATGTGTCTTGCAAGGAATTACGAAAAAATACACAAATGGCAAATAGAGCAATAAAGAAGAAAATGACAAAATGCACATTGAGCAAACATTGTCCTTGTCCATACCCCTTTGAAAACAAGAACAAATAACTCTTCTCGTGGAGTATGTATAGACCTTTACACTAAGAGCACACGTGTTATGGTGTTTGAATAACACCACTTTGCGCTGCGACTTTCTTTACAACATTTCAGGACAAATGGAGATCATCATTGAAGACATCAATGACAACGCCCCACAATTCCTCATCTCAGATTCGATATTCGGTGGGTTATTGTGCTCTTTCATTTGATATGATCAATCTTTTTAAAATGTACCTCACTGCTCACTGTCATGTCAATTATTACAAGTAGCACATTTGCTGATTGGCGGATTCCATCACACAATCTGCGCGTAGACATTTGTCACACGATATGAAGTGGTTATAATCAGTTCCAGTTCACAATAGTACAGGTCTAATGCACCCTGTAGATCATATCAGTAATGTCTTTACTTAATCAAGCATCATATCAAAATAAATGACCAACTTAATTCAACAGCATTGCTAAAAATATGTTCTACCTTTCTTAGTTGTCGTGTCAGAGTCTGCAAGCAAGGGGACATCAGTTGGGGGAGTCACTGTGAGTATTACTCAAAGTCCTGTAAGCTATGTTTGAATGCTACGTAACGCCGTTCGACGTCTTGTTACGCTCAGGCAACAGACCGGGATACAGAAATCAATGCACAGCTTCAGTTTAAAGTAAGTGAAGTGCGATTTGAGGACATCAACACAAACACAAGTGGAAGCCGGTCATTGTTTGAGGCTGTTACCACACAGCAAAAGGACATTTACGTTGGGATTATTCAGTAAGTACAAAGTCAGCAGCTTTTCTACCGAGCAGGTTTGGGTCTTCTCACAGACATCTTATTGCCTCCCGCATACAGAACTAACGAGGCGCTTGATGTCACTTTGAAAGGGAAATATTGGGTAACAGTGACCGCAACTGACTCTGGCGGCCTCTCCACCAACACTACACTGGAGGTGAGTGAATGAAAGCATCACGAATCCTCTTCTATCACCAATGCGAAAATATGCCCCACTATATTGTAAACAAAAAACTCCAGCATTTCTAAACTTTTCTTTCAATATTGCAGATTTTCACAGTTGACACAACTTATAGAGTTGACCTTCAATTTAGAATATCACAGGCTGAGGTCATAGAAAGCAAACCTGCTATAATCAGGTATGTGGACCATATTAAACGCTCACCATATTTCACTCTCCAAACCAAAAGGGGGCAGCATAATACCAGATGTCATTTCTCTCAGTGAACTAATTTTCCGGACCTGTATCACGCTATTTTAAGCTTTAATTATAGGCAAGTATTTGATATTATATTACTGGTTGACCGCTGTACTCACACGTTGGTGCGTTCAGTGGCTGCTTACAAATAAGGACAAAATGACATAGTAAAAATCATTTAATGCTCCACATTTTCTAATTTATTTGATGCATCAAAATCAGAACAGGCTCATGACAACTCCAGTTGCAGAGACAGCTGCTCTGTGAAACTGGGTGGTTTTTTTTTTTTTGAGTCTCCATGGGTGCTCCTGGGGTTGCCTGGTCTTTTAATTGGACAGGAATGAGGAGGAACACTCCAAGATGAGTGAATGGGGGAAAACACAACTTTGAGAGTGTTTTTGATGAAGAATTAGTATTTTATCAAGGCTAAAAGCTAAGAAACAAACAAACAAAAAAAGATGATATGGCTCCTTAAATTCGAGGCAAAAACACTAAACCCCATTATTCATCCAGCCAACCACTTTTATCTCTCCCCAGAACACTCACAGCTGCCACCAAAGCTGTAGTTGAGGTTATTACCATCAAGGAAGCACCTTCTGAAACATCCAGGTGAATTTTTATTCTCTTACTTTATCTGAAAACGGACTCAGTTAAAAAATTACAGGTTCGTGGGGACAATAATAAAAACTGAGAGATAATTTTCCTCAGAAGGGGGTGCAAGTGTTCTCATCAAACATATTGTCGTTGTTATGTATAAAGCATGGGCTGCATTATTTCCTCACAGGGCTTCTTCAGTTGGTGCAATCATGGTGGCATATTTTCTTTTTTCCAATGGGACTGCTCTCACTAAAAATGAAGTGGAGCTAATGATTTCCGTACCCCAGCATGCTAACGCATTGGACCAGTTAGGGCTCATGTACATTGTAAGTATTGGGTTTGTTTTGGAAATGAATGTTTTGAGATATCTTCATTTTTATACCCCACGTTTTTCTTTCAGCCTACAATTAGACAACATAATAGTAAACCCCTCGCCATTGCAAATTCCAGTTTTTTGTTTGTTTGTTTGTTTTTTTACAGCCGATAACTATTTTGGTCTAACTCTACTGTATATTGGGTGCACTGTAAATCTACTTTTGACCACGAGATGGTGGCAGGCTAACTAAATTCGAGACAAAATATGAAAGCATTGCATTTCAACACAGCCTAGTTCATGTTGGAAATTATTGAATGTTAGCCACTATAATATATATATTTTTTAAGCTGCCATAAAGCGAGGGTTGTGGGTTCGTGATGTTCATTTGTGGGCATGATTCTTGATGTATATCATTAGATTCTTGAAAAATGGATTTCATTTACAGTAAATGCAGAGAGATACAGTGTAACAGTGTGCAACAGATGTAGCCAGTTAATTTTGCAAAGGGGCTACATGAGAAAATGAAATGCCAACATGCAAACCTCCACTTTGAAATAAATAGATATTAAATAAAAGCACAGCTTTCAAGCTTTCACCACATATTTTACATTTTGCTTCAGCTTCAACTGTGAAGGGTTGTCAGAGACTGTGGGCGGGCCAGATTTCAGACTCCTTGCGAGGGTGGTCTGACTGTGGGGGTTGGAGGAAGGTTTACTGTATAGCTGTTTTGGAGGAAATCAGAGAACCCAAAGAAACCCAAATGCATTTGATAATTCACTTAAAACTAATGGCAGAATGTTGTGCTTTGTCCTAGACTGATTCATCAATAAAACCGACGGAATCTGACCCTCTAAAATATGTTCCGTATGGAATCATGGCAGGTCTCATAATTGTCCTTGTTGTGCTCATTACTTCACTGGTTTGCACTCGCAGAAAGTAAGTACTATGGGAAACAAAGGGCTCTTCATTCATTCATTGGTCTGCAACTTGCGATCATCAACTCTCTTCTCGCTTCAGCTACAGGAGGAAGCTCAAGGCAGCCAAAGCCATGAACTCTGCAACCATGGTGGCATCTGACAACCTTAAAAGTGGCCCTGTGGTGCCAGGGACCAACAAGTACACCATGGAGGGGTTAGATGACAACACCATCATCCATAACTCAGCCATTATCAGTAAACTATAGAAAATGTACTTTGTTCCTAACTCCATGTCATCATTTTACACTGTTAGGGCAAACCCAGTTCTCAATCTTAACATTGACACAACCATGGCGCTGGATCTGGATGGAGACAGCTCAGATGTTGACAAAGTCAGGTAAACTGATAACGCAAAGTCACTTGGAAACGTTGAATTTTTCCTTAGATCACTTGGCAGAATCAAGAATTAAGATTCAAGTGGAATTGACCTAACTGGTCAACTAGTAATTGAATGACATTAATTAGGAAGTCTGTCTGTACACTGGCGTTATTTCTCAAATGTTGATGTTACATTTCGTTTCTCCCTCCGCTCATTTCCCAATCCAAGCCTTGACTCCCTGGACTACAGTGATGACATGAACACATCTGGGATGGATACAAAGCAAATGATGGTAAAAAAACAGATTCAAACCCGCTCCATTTTGTACATTTATTTCAAATACAGTGGCCTAATGCTCAAGCCGCTCCTCATTAGCAGAAAATCCAGGAAGAAGAGGAACCGGAGGATGTCGGGCCCCCCGAGTACATCGAACCTCTGGGCGCGGCTTTGGCCGAGCGGAGCCAGAAAAAAGGTTTAGACGATCACAAATTGGGTATCAGCAACCCTGCATTCAGCACAACAGACCTGTGACGTGATGGTGGACATCCACCACGGATACGATCTCTTTACAATCACCCAACCAAACTGACAATTCTAACACAAGATGTTGCTGAGATTCCTGTTTAAGATGAAAACATTGAAATGGTGGACTGACTATTGTGAGGATCAGCAAACTAAAAGAACAACCAAAAATTACATTGTAAAATCCTCACAATGCCACCCATGCATTTATTGTACATTCTTGTTTGAATAATATGAAGCGGATTTGTATGTCACTTTGTCGCACAGTTTAAGTGATTCGACTTTTCACCACGTGATTTTGGAAAGCTCTTACTGTAAATTAAATCTGAAATCATAATCCTCATCATCATATTTATTTTCATGATAAAACACACTTTATACATGCACATACTGTACATAGTCAATAGTGATAACAGACGGAGTGCACTCAAAATCGGGTCCGCGGGCCAAATCCGTCCCATGTCTAAATTTAGACCTACCCAAAGCATCGTGTCATAAAATCAATATGTGGCCCACTGGCACTGTTTCGGGGACATGCGCACCCCAGTGCGAGCCAAACGCATAGAAACGGGAACGCGCACACGAGCGAGCGCATTCTACTCCGTCCCTTCCCAGTTGACGCGCACTCAGGTGTCCATTTGCAAGATTATCAGTGACACACACACTTCCTCATTCAAATGTCCTCACACCAAGGACTCAGGCGACACTAAGATCAGAGACGCTGCCTGTGACGCTGCACAAGGGAAAGGCGAATAACCCACGCTCTATACGCACTGGTGAGCACTCTTGTCTACTTACTACTAACTCTACAAACGCTACTGCGCGTCCGCGCCGCCCACTCAGTGATTGCAAACAACAAAAAGACTATGGGTTATTATTATTTGTGATCATGAAGTATTTTGTGTTGTATGAAATTAAAATGAAAGGGAGAATGATTTCATTTGGATTAAAAATCTGACATGATACAACCTGGCCTTTTTACTACAGTCGAAACACCAATATCACCCTTCTCATTAATACAATAACAATAATAAAACAAACTCAAGCCATGTAATGAAAAAAAAGAATCATTCAACTTTCATTTGTATTTCATTTATTATTATTTTAATCTTTAACTATCTTGGTAATGCAATTGACAATAGATTCTCATTTGCAATGTCAACCTATCTGCAAATAGCAAAGGATACAGTTACATATTTCGAGGAATGTCAGGCCATGGTCAGCCACTATAAATTTTCATCTAACCAAATCTTCTAACCTTTGCAAAAATTTTGGACACCCCGGACTTAAGGTTTGTTACCTAAGGGGCCCAAAATGGTATTCTCTGTTCTTAACCAGTTTGCACTTCAATCCGTATCATCAATTGTATCATTACAACTCTGTTGTCCTGCACAAAAGTCCAAACTCCCAAACCCCTGCCACTGTCCAAATACAACTCCCATGTAACTCTTAGTTTGTTTTATATGCCATTTCAATAAATTGCTCAGTTTTTAACCAACACTTACTCTTTCCTGTCAATGTATTCCATCCAGTCTACAACTGTGAGCGTAATTTTTTTTGGATCACAATATTCTTTGTCATGACACTCACATAAATAAGAGGACAAAAACCGCTGCAAAAAGATGCAACACGTTTTGTGCAGACTGTGATCTTTATTTCGGTCAATGTTGTAAAGCAGCAAGTTGAAAATTGGTTTGCCTTCAAATGAACTGTGTCATCAGTTAGACGAGCAACACCCACCAGTAGCGGGTGCTACCCTTTGACGTAAAAAAAATGTGTATTGCATTGCCTTAGCGAATTCTACAAGATTCTACAGCTGACAAAATGTGTTTGCTGGTGTTTACATTGACTTTTTCTGACTTCATGCGGCATGAGCTCCGAACTAGAATCATAGAGAAAAAAATAGTCACATCTAAATGAATGTATAACAGTGCAATAAATGAATAAACAAACACTTCAAATGTAGATGTGATTAATTATCTGCACAGAAATATCACAGACCAACATCTCTAAAACCAAACAACATCAATGATGACAGTAAGATAGAGATAAGATTTCATCATTTTTAATTACAACTAAATAAGAATAAATAGCAAAAATGGCTGTGAGTACGACCCGCATAGCTGAAGTCATCACTTCTAATCATGATTGTGCATTTGTGCTTTGATTTATCCACATTTCCACAAAACCATCAATTAAGCAATAAAATTGATGCAAAATTGAAAAGCAAAGTACAAGACACGACACAAAAGCTTGCCCTAACAATAGGGACTCCTCTCACATGACATTTAGAGTTGAAGTTCACATTCCACACAAAACCTGCCCTCATCTAAGAACACGAAACTCGAAAATCTGACGCTGTTCCAGAACCATCCATGTGGCTTGTTAGATGGGGCAACTTGGTTCCAGTTTCAATTATGTAGTCTTTTGTCAATGAAATTTACTATATGCTGTAAACGGACGGTAAAAAGAGAAGAATAGAACTTGGGCATGTAGAGAGAAAAGCAAAAGCATTTAAATACAAAGGAACCTCCCGCATTGTACATGGCAAATGTGTGATGGTAGTTGTTTATATTCCTGTTGTGACTTTATCCATCCATCCATCCATCCATCCATCCATCCATCCATCCATCCATCCATCCATCCATCCATCCATCCATCCATCCATCCATCCATCCATCCATCCATCCATCCATCCATCCATCCATCCATCCATCCATCCATCTCTAGTATCTTTCCCTGGCTATCTCGCTATTTAGCTATCGACTAATTCTACTAGCTAGCACAATGGAATCAAAAGTCAACCTTATTGTGAGATAGTCTGGGTGCTCAAGACTTAACAATAAAATTATACTGTAAAATTACACAAATAATGTTTACCGAAAAGATGATAATTTGATTAGCATGTATAGCATGCCGATAACAATGACTAGCATTGAAATAAGCAGAGAAACTTGTCAACATACAAGAAACGTCCTATTTCTACTGCACTGAAAACATTAGTTCACAGTATTTCACAACACATATATTACTTGTACAGTACTTGACCAACAAAGCAACCATGAAGCTCAAGATGTGTGTTACACTGCCTGCCGACAGACATGCTTACTGTTCAGGGTTGTGAGAAACTGGAGCCTGTTCCATCTAATTTTGGATGAAAATCAGACTACTGGATTGTTGCTGATAGACAAACATGAATTCAATAATTTCAGCAGGAATATACAACTCTAGTAAGGGACATTGTTTGACTAAGACTTCCTGTTCTAGGTCCATTATGGGTTTGTCTAGCTAGCGTTTTCAAAAAGTAAGTTAGCAGTTTGCATTGCTTTACAGTTAAAAAGACTCAATTGGTAAGTACTTAGAAAGTAATATGAAATCGCCTGAAAAATGAACGTAAGGTTCAATTTCAACCTGGCCAGGGCAAAACTGGAGCATATCGTATATTCAAAGAAATACATTGTTGGCTGAACGTCATTAAATTCAGGAAAGAATTTGAACCGACGACCTCAAAATCAATATATCAATATGAAATCATCCATCAAATGTTGTGTCAACCAGGTTTCATCTAAATTCTACTTAATTCAGTCGTGTTCATCTTACAAACATGACATTTTTGATTACCGATTACATCAATTACACAAATATAAAGTAAATAAAACAGGCTGCCAATATAATTTTTGTGAGGAGCGTAGCTGACAAAGTTACTCTCAAAGGTTTCTCAAAATTCACAACAGGTGTTTGATTCACAAATAGAATCAGCCAATTGCTATTGCAAGGAAGTCCACTTCTTTCCTTTTTGTGACTCTCACAGTCTTCCTCGAGGTACCATTGATGGCAGATAGATGTTGTTGTGCTAATGTCCTCTTATTAAGTCAAACACTTAACATCATGCTTAAATACCAATTTGACTGACCATTTCGTGGCTCAAGCATCTGTTGTGAATTGTCCTTGTAAGAGAAGAGCAAGTTGTTCAAAACATCCAAAATATTGAATAGCTGAACAAAACTTTAGAGGTCAAATTAAGTTTACTTGATTGTACCAGATTATGATAGACGTTGGGTTCATCCTGAAATAACACCTGGAAATTAAAAATCCCAAATTTTTGTGAGGAGGATAACCCGTAGAAGCTTTTTGAACAATCAAACTACATGAAAGTGAGCCAGCATAATGAAATGGATTGTGTTCAACTTTGGAGATTCCATTTTATCACTTGAATGAAAGTCTACAGAATGCCTGGCCAAGACATGAGGCATCATGCAATCCCCTGCCACCCTTTGCCCTAAAGTCACCTAGAATAGGCTCCAGCTCACTCAAGACCAGGGGTTGGCAAGTCTGGTCCTGGGGAGCCACTGTTGTCCCTGTTTTCCACTTCACCCTGCTGCAGCACAATTGATTCATATAATCTGCTCATCAGCAAGTTCCGTAGAAGCTCGAAAACCACCCTGATCATTTTAATCAGGTGTGTGAAGGAGGGAAACTTCAAAAACAGGCAGGACAGCGGCTCTCTAGGATCGGATTTGCCTACCCCTGCTCAAGACCCTGAACACGCTAGGTGGTAGTAAATAATAAATCGTCATCAACCCCCCCAAGTTACTCTGTGGTGTGCGTTCGAGAGCAACAATGTGGCTGTTGCATGTTCTCCATCAGAAGCCGAAATGGGTTTCGTCTGTTACGGCCCTCATTGTCGTCCTGCTCTCTCCTCTTCCCTGCCCGACACCTGCTCGCTCCTCCCTGGGCTACCTCATAAGCCAGCGGTGTGGCTGAGGGGTTGAGGGGCGGAGGTGGAGGTAACGAGGGCTGCCTCTTCTGCTTCTTCACCTGTTTCTCCAGGTGCTTCTGGATGGCTGATCCCAAAACAGCCACTTCCACCACCGCCCCGTATACCTCCCACGTCATCCCCTTCTCGTCCCAGCTCACCTCCTGCACCACCTCCTCACTCTTCTCCTTGCAGTCGTTTTCCCCTTCAGCTTCTTCCACCGCATTTTCCACAGTCACATCTTCCTTCTCCTCACTTTTAACTTGGCTTCCCTCCTCGGCCTTCTCATCCTCTTCCCCCTCCTCATTGTTTTTCACAGCGTCGGCTTCCTGCCCGATCTCTGGAAAAGTCGTAGCGGTGGGCGTTCTCGGTGTCATGGGTGCTGTAGCAATAGAGCGATACTCCACTTGCTGACACACTTGCGTCTCTGCATCTGTCGTTTGGGCCGCCGTTCTTTCGCAGTGAGTTGGGAACTGGAAGGCGTGATCGCCACCAGGAGGGGTCATAGGACTGGTGGCCACGGACTGGCACCGAACCACTTCCAGACTCACCTGTGTGCGGATGCTGTGGCAGCCGTCAGGAGCTGGAGATTCCGGGACAGCCGGCTTTGACACTTGTTTTTCCTCGTGTATAACTCGGTTGATATTCGGTGATTTGCTTTGATTGGGATTTGCGTTTGATTCCTGATCAGGATTGGCACTTTCTGTCGAGACACTTGTCTCCCTCTTAAAATTCTTGTTGGCATTTTCTTCATTTTTGTTCATCTCTAGAGGATTACAAGATTGATCCTCCCATTCTTGCTCTTCTATCTTGTCATTATCATAGTGGGTCACTAAGATGGTAATATCTTGGTCCATACTTCCCATCCGTTGTGGCTTATCCTGGTGATTGCTATGCTCCACTTGTGACTCTTCGGCAGGAGAACAGGCGGCACTTTCTGTAGAAGACAACTCAACTTCTGGTGGACCTTCTGTTCCTGGAGTGATCGTTTGCGTCCCGTCATCTGTCTCGGCGAGTGCTGGGAAAGCTGTGGTCGAGGGTGTCTTTGGAGTCATGGGAGATGTGGCCACGGAGCAAAGCTCCACACGCGTACCCGTCTGCATTCCTGCATCAGCTCCAGATCTGTGAGAGGAGCTTGGGAAAATGAAAGCATGACCGCCCTCTGGAGGGGTCATTGGGCTGGTGGCAGCTGAGTGACATTGGACCACCTCTAGACTGACCTGCGTGCGCATATGGTGCTGCCCAAAAGGTGCTGGGGAATTTGCGTCAGAGGGGTCGGCAGTCGGCGGCAAAGAAAACGAGACTTTTTCTTCAGCCGTCTTGTCAGTGTTTTGAATAACATCGACTTCACAGTTGGGCGGCCCATCCGCCGCTGTTGACCTGTCACCGTCGGATTGTTGTTTCAAACGGACAGCTTCGGTCTGCTCAATGTCTTTCACGCTTGGAAGATCTGAACAAACACTACTGTCGCTAACCTTCCCCGATTGTGCTTCCTCTATTGGCTCAGCAAAACTCTCATTGGCATCGCTGGTGCTGACGTTATGGAGAAGTTCTATCTGAGCGCCTCCTCGACCTGTTGATTCTCTCATAAGAGGACCTTCGAGCGCGGGGTCACCAGGTGAACGCTCGCCACTCTCTTTAACAAAACCTTTAGTCTCATCCTTAAGACTTCCCATCTTGTCCTGTGCAAGATGTTCCTGCATGGAAAAACACAGTGCTGAACCATATTGTTTGTACTAACAGGCACATTTTGCTCCATATTAATTTCTTTGGGATTTGAAATTGACAAAAGTCATCAACTAGGACACTATGAACTGGGATATACATGGGAACCTTTACTATTTTTTACTTGATTTAGCACAACATACTGTGATAGTCTGTCTCATTCGATATGCAATAAACAACATGTTTGACGATTAGCTTCGGTAAATTCAACCAAGGGAATACACGAGAGTAACGAGGATGGAATAAAAAAATACAAAATACAAACACGACATGATAAAACAGAGAGCAGGAGATGTACCTGAGCAGTCGATTCAGACTCAAAAAGCCTCTGCAAAACAATCTGTCACATTCAGGTCAAACATGGTCCAAACTTCACGCTGATGGACACGCTCGATTTTCCTGCTCTTGACTGGTCCTGACTGCTGTGGCTACAGGTTTGTCCGTAGAAGAATCTGTCTGAGGCAATTGTCGTTCTGGCTGCTGTGCCTGTTGAAAAGCTTCACATTTCCAGTTTCCCTGGAAACCACACTCGAGTTCTTGTGGTGAGTGGTAATGTACGGGGGGAGGAAAAAAAAAATCTCTGTTCAGCTCTCATCTACTCCTCCATTCATAGTAATTAGCGTCTCATTCAGAGGTTGGGGGGTTCAACAATGGGATGTATAACAATATCTGAGGACAGAATCAGCCTCTGAAGAGAAAGTGAGTCACGTGAAAAATCCATGTGGCACATTAGTTCAATAACTACTGTTTGTGTGTTTTTCCTGGAAACAGCACGTTTAAAGCAAGCTCACCATGAAAAGATGACAAATACATTTTCTCTGCAAATTTAATATTGTTTTACACAGACCTGTTACAAGATGAATTCAAAGCAGTGGCTATGGTTAAATATTGCTGAAATTGCTGTGTTGCACAGAAAAGGAGGTTGGAGCCTGAAGGAGGCTGAAGGAAGCCACCCACACATGAACACTGTCTTTTATACAACATCCACGCTCTCTTATTTAAGACTTGAAAAGCCCGACTCGACGTGTGCATTGATTGTACAAGTACATATCTATGTTTTCCTAATTTGCACGGCTTCCATTTTCTGATGACCAAGAACACAGTCATAAGTTTGAGCTTGGTCAGAACATGGTGTGCTGACTGAAGCTATTTCAAAGGCCTCCACCAATCCCTGGCCCCCACAGAGTTCTGTTGCTTAGCAACCACTTAGTGTGATGGAGAGAGGTGTGCCGCATAGGGACAAGGTGAACCAACACACTCTCATCAGCCCGCCAAAGGCCATCTTATCAGAAAGTGTTGCTTCTAACAATTTATCAACAGTGAGCACTATCCACAGTCTTAGCTCGCCATAGGTATGTAGACATAAAAAATAGAGAAAT
Source organism: Syngnathus leptorhynchus (assembly GCF_054491065.1). NCBI lineage: Eukaryota > Metazoa > Chordata > Actinopteri > Syngnathiformes > Syngnathidae > Syngnathus > Syngnathus leptorhynchus. The sequence continues at coordinate 11,662,712 of NC_141196.1, read as the reverse complement.
TATTCTGTTTTTATTTCCCCTTCAAAAGTCACACATACAAAATACATAGTGGTTAGAAAACAGGTAGAATCAAGTGAGAGGGGAAAATGCATTTTTTTGGAATGTTAGTTATGTGATGTTTGTAATGATTCTTAGTTTGAACTTTTAGCATACTAGTTATTCGTCGAAAATCTGTCGAGGATGATGATGATGACGAGTGGGCTTCAGTTTAACAAGATGAATGAAGGGATCATTTGGTGGTGTCCCGTTTCTGTCCTAACTCCTTGATGGTGTCCGTGGTTTTGTCGGCAGCTTTGCCTATAGCCGCTTGGCTCTGTTTGCTGGCTTCTTGAGCAACTACATCCGTTTTAAAAATAAGAAACATTTCAGAAAAGATCAACATGTACTTTTTCAAAATGACCACATTCAATCAACAATGTACAACTTCTTGCGTGATTGATTTGTTTTATCCTGTTGAATTAGCTAAAGGGCCTCTTTAACCTTTCGGAGGAAAACGTTGGCCATAAGTACATTCCGACGACGTGCGTTTGTAGTCAGTGAGAAGACAAATGGCTGAAACGTGCAGGGTACCTGCATTGGCTGTTTCTTTGGATGAATCTGCCACCTGCTGCACAGCTTCCTGAGCTGCCTGCACTGAGACCACACCACGTTGCTTTGCGAAACGTATTTATTTTCAACGTGTCATCATAGTACGAGCATATTTACCTGCAGTTTCCGTGACTCCTTTGACTGCAGAGTGGCTGCTGCCTTTGAGGCCCTCAAAGGACTTCTTCAACGAGGCCATGGCTCCACTCTTGGTCCCCCGCTGGTTACACGGCATGAGTCTGAGGCAACTGCAGCCCGAGCCGCCGTTTAATACCCTCGGTTTGCGCCAGACATTGGTGAGCCTGCACGTTCCAGTCGGATTAACACGGACAAAACCGCGCGGCCGGACCGGCATCCTGGCAGCTGTGCCAAGAGCCATCGCAGCAAATTCTAAACATCCCGACCCGTCTGACAGAAGCAAGCAAAATAGACAAGCCTGGTTCAATGACTGAAATGGTTACGTAATGAGAGAAATGGAAAAAGTTCTCAATTAAGGCAATTTTCTTTTTTACTTTTTTTATTTTTTTATTTACAGAGGATTTGCATGTCCGGCTTAACACATAAACCTTTTTATTGACAAGTCCTGCAACTTAAAGCACATTTTCATATGACAACCATTATGATTTCAAGACATATTATATTGACTTTAAGTCGGTAAAATTCTCAGAACACACAAACACGCCCACACACAAACATGTATACTGTCCATGTCCCAACAGATAGTTTACTGGAATGATTTCACAAGCAACTAGAAAGATACAAAGTAAAAAAAGAAACCCCAAACTCTTATTTTAAAAACATTCCAAAAGGAAATGGAAAAAAAAAAAAGGAACCCCACAAACAAGCATCGTCGACACTTAAAAAAGGATACCATTGTGTAAATATCCTCTTGCAACTTGGACTGTAACTTTTTTCGGCTCCCAATGTCTCATTGGAAGTTGATGAACATCTATTACACATGTCTAAATACATATACATACACACACGCACACACACACAAAATACACATTCACAAGCCCTGATTCTGGTCTCATTTCATTGGGAGGGAATCAAGGAAATGAGACAGTGAAGGACAATCCTACAGCTCAATAAATACCGACACCCAACACATTACATTAATTACATTTACAATATATAATCATAAAAGATTTGTCTTGAAGGAAGAACATTTTTCTGTGGGAATTCTTGTCATTTGGGAGTTTTTTTTTTAAACAGGAGAATAATTGGAATAGCATTTGTCCTTTATTATTATAAATATTATTGTGCTGCTGGTTGAATGGTGGCTCACTGACGCTTTTATGCTTCCGGTTCGTAGTCTTGACTCTCCTGTGGGGTGAACAAACATGACGTGCGATGAGTTGTCAGCTACATATACAAAATGACATTTCTTATAAGATATTGTTAGTAGGAGAGCATTGAAGTTTTTTTTTTAAATATTTAACAGCAGCAGTGTCACCCAAATGAGCAAAATGTGCTGCAAACTGTTTTGAATTGTATCCCATATGTGAATTGTATTAATAGATGAATCAAAAACGTATCAATCGATAGATATTTTTGATATATTGTCCAAATCATCAGAATCTAAGACTCTCACCCGTAAATAAGACTGATGCATTTTTTCAAAATAAGACGTTTGTAAACGTCAACTTTTACTTTAGAAAACACAGTTGAATTTTTGGGGTATTTTAATTTTGCTTAATTTTGAACAGTTTATGGCCCAAATCAGGAATAGAACCACAATTCATTTGCATTTCCTGCATTTTCTTATTATCCAAATCATCTGGACCACAACACTGCTCACAACACTAGGGGATGTGATAGTTAAATGAGTCCCAAATATAACTTCATTATCCTTGACCTAAACTCCTGGAATAAAAACAACTCTTGTGACCCAGCATGTACAAAAATGAAAGATGACGTCAGTGCACGAATTGTGCTTAGTTCAATGCCTATAGAGGGCAGCACCGGGCTGCAGAAGAGCTTCAAGGACGAGTCGTGAGCTCATCCCCAGCATCCTTCCAATTGCTCAACCCCTTGTCACATTATGACAGCCTTAAAGGGTCCACATATGATACTCCTCGGTCATTTGATGTCGTCTTTAAAATTAACAGGGGGTTTCCCATCAATTCAACCAGAGAGAGGCTCAATGCAAATTCTATCTTAACTAGATTCCACATTGACAGCAATGCAGGGAGACATGGACGTTACCCACAATGCACCTAAGCTGTGGACGTCATCACCACACCCACTCAGACCACGAGCGTGGTACGCTGCTGAGTCTAGAAGGATGGGGGAAGGGAAGGATACGCAGGAGCAAGACTAAGAGAACATGGATGGCATGAGCTGCTGCCTGGCACAAATGGGAATGATGAAAAATGCAGCGTTGCCTTTTTTATTGACTGGTGCAGAAACGTGGAACAAATTAAAAGGAAATGGAACCCAGACAGAATAAGATCAAATGAGATAAATGTGGATATTTTAATAGAACATTTAATAAATAAATAGAAAATATTTACTTCCTTTTTAAATCAATACAATTACAAATAAAACACTAGAAAATTACGTGGTGTAAATATCATCATGAGCTTAAAGGCGTTTCGACGTTTTCATTACAACATAGTTGGTTCTCTACCCGAGCGGGTCATTTCCAAATGTAAACCATTTATGTCACACTTGCTGTGTGTTGTCCCAAACAACCCTATAATTTAATTTGAAAACACTTAATGTGTACGCAATTTACTAGGATCCTCAATAAGAACCACACCAAACATATTTTAAGCACTAGCCAAAAATAACCCATTTGTATTGACAGAGGTGATTTAACCAGACTGTAAGTGTATCTTGCAATGATGTAGTGAGTCATACTCGGGGGTGTTTAAAATATTTGATCCCTCTGGTGTAGCTAAGTGGGATAACTAAAACATAAACGCCTCTCAGTCTGATTGTAATCGAGAATCAGTTTGATGCAAAACTGTGTTCAATGGTGCAGAGTGAAATGAGTACAGGGATGAATCTACAATGGTGGACGGACGCCGTCACCCCACTGGCCACTGTGGATACGTGAATGTGCATCTGTCATCTCAAGGCATACTCACTGAAAAGGTTCTTGCTCTGTCCCTGAGTGCGTATGATCTAAAGCAGGGGTCATCAATGTGGACACCAGATAGCCCTCAATGACCAAATCAGTAGCCAATGGACCTCTTTTAAAAAAAATAGCTCACCAGTTGATGGGACATTGTGATTTTCCAGAAATGTTCAAGTGAGAAATAATTAGCATGATTGTCTTCACATAATGAATATTCATAATATATGATGAAAGGTAATTTGAGCACATTTATTTATAATGTGTCTCTCAAAATAGTCGAATTCTGTGCTACTCCATAGCCACGAGGTACTGTAGTTTTCAGTTACAGGCTCGCCTGAGGAGAATAAGAGAACCAATGCAAATATTGTATCGATACATACGGAGCCAATTAATACTAACGGGCCGATTACCTACTGACAGTTAATGGATTCACCCCTGATTGTAAAAGAAAATGTTTTAGTGTTGCAAAAAATATCCATATACATAAGACTCCATAATGTGTGTGGTGCAAGGTGATTACCTGCTGGGTGTCATCATATGTCTCTCCTTCTGGCTGCAGCATTCCCTCAGACTGGCCCTCCGTGGCCTCCTGCCCATACTCCTCAGGCTGTATGGCACAGATAGAAAACAAATATGAAGGCTGAAAAGATGTAAAATTTGTGCTCTGGCGTGTTATATTTTACGCCCCCGCCACAAGCAGCAATTTCTTGCTCAAAAGAACACTAAATTTTAAACTTCTCCAGAGTAGGTTTATTTTGCAGTGCAGGTAGTCTAACACAATTTATTTTGTATTTTTAATCGAGGCCTAGGCATGTCATTGAATTTCCCTCATAAATATGGCACTAGCATTGTAAAACTAGTCCTCAAGGAGGCTGCTGCTCAGCACGGAATTGCTTTAATTTGCATTGTCTGACATTGAACCGCTTCTTACACTGGTCCACTGGTCAGGTGCACCTCATTGCAAGGAATACAAAGCTTGACTGATAGGAGATGGCTGTGATGATGCCCAAATGGCCTCCGTTAGGTTACAAAATTGACAAAACTGTCTACCGAGATTAAACATTCATTGCTGATTGTTTATGTCAGTGATTAACCATATTAACAAGCATGTGTCTATTTTACAGACTGTGGTCTAGACTGCAACATAATGAGAGCTTTTCATGACATTTTGGTCCCCCCCCCTACATGAGAGGCAATATATTAGAAAGTTGCAGCGCAGCTCTGAATAAGGATCTATAAACTATACTATAAAAAAGGATCCGACAAATATGGATTTTTATTTTATTTTTTTCAAATCAATGGGGAATCTGATTTTTGGCCAGATAAAATTCAGAAATTGATTACTAATAAGACAATTTCAAAAAGTATACAATGCCAAAATTAGCCTATTTTTCAATTTTAAAATGAATTATGTACAAGTAGAACAATTGAATGTACGATGTACCTCGTGTTGCAGGCATAGACTCATTCTAACATAGCTGCCTTAAATCAGACAGCCCTCATCCTAGGATTTAGTCCCAGGTAAACAACTTTAATCTGTTGTGTTAAACTCCAACCGGTAATACAATTGGAATATTCACTTATATGACCTCCTACCGACACAATAGTTTATAAACAAAGCATCGACTATTTCCTTTCTTGGGACTTTGCTCATCACTCTCTGTGCAAAAACGAGACCTGAATAGAAAGCTAGTGGGTCACCACTCTTATTTTTAAACCTCCGCTAATCTAGTCAATTAGGCTGGACGCCAGGCCCTAATCTTGCACAGTGCTGAAATTGACTGCAAGAGAAGAAAGCCGAGAGGAGACTCCTTGAATGAAAGCTAACATATTTGAATGTCACATAGGCAAACTTTGATGACCTCGATATAAATTGGAAGTTACAGAAAACTATTTACTGTTGCGGCTGCGGGTTGCAGTATAGACAAGTGAGACAAAAAATTGGAAAAATTCATTTTACTTTTACATAACCGCCATTTGACACAAGTAATGGCGACATTTTGAAATTTTACTGCTTTGGTCGAAAATTAGGAATTAGCTCGTATTGTTTTGGCCTATGGTTTTGCAGACATGAATGATATGAATGAAGTTTGTAAGCAAGCCTTCTGCCAGGGTGTAAAAATGAGCTCCGAAACTGTAAACAAGCCAGTAAGGTTCATTATCATTGCCAGGCAATGAAGAGGATCCCAACTGTGAGGATAAAGGCTTAGAAAAGGTCGAGGAACTCTGTTTCACTCACAGCCTGTCAACATGTATGGGAAGGTCATTTAGGGTGAGTAGCACAATTCTGAACGCGAATCAATTACAGATGTCGGTCCGAATAAGAGTTACGACAATTCCGAATACAAGACAAACAATGAGAATTTGGGAGAAATAAATCATATCGAGGCTGTGGGCGTTTATTTACTCAGGTGTCTACCACATTCTTATTTTTCTGGACATTACTCGGCTGTGCTTAAAAATAGCTTAAGGGTTTCTGTCCAACTCCTGGATGACTTTGTTCTTAGCAGCACCCAATTTAGCCTCATACATCACATCTTCTATTTAGTTTTGGTAAAATGCCCAGGCATGCTCTGTGCTCCATCCACTACGTTTTCTTTCAACTATAGCACACAAGTCGGCTTAACAGCTGCTATGCTCTGCAGGTGCTTTAGTGAATTTGTCTACCGTCGCTCGTATCAGTCATAGTAATGTAAAAGAGATTAAAAAGCCCCTTTATGAGATGACTAACTCATACGGTACATTGAACCAAATAATGTGAGCAGCTATTGTAGTACAGTGTATACTCAAATGTGAATTTGTGTGCAGTTATGTGTTTGCTTTAAAGAGCAAAAACAATCCATTTTAAAAGCCTTGATCAAGACACCTTAAAATGTCAATATAATCGGGATTCATATTTGATTCGATCGTCGATTGTCGTGACGTCAGTATTCAATTTAAATATCCTGTTATGAAATATCTTAGTGTAAACTGTGGGATAATGCGCATACGTTCATGTCAGATGGGAATTCGTCCTTCTTCAGAAGGCCAGTCGCGGCAGCAATGTTCTCCATCGCTCCAGTGGTCTTCTCAGCCACTACACACACACGCACGCACGCACGCACGCACGCACGCACGCACGCACGCACGCACGCACGCACGCACGCACACACACACAATTCAAAAAGCAGAGTGAGTAGAATGTTTGCAGCATTGATTGGAATTATAGCACCTGAATAATATTCAATAAGAACTCACCTGAGCCGACACTGTCTTTGGCCTTGTTACCTAGTTAACAATAAAGAAAAATAGAGATCATTTAGTCACTTTTTTTTATTTTTTTTTATAGAATTTAACACTGGCATTTAATTTGCCTGTAAAATCACCTTTGTTTTGAGGTCCTGGATATAAATTTGATTTGATATGTCTTTATTTCAAACTATTTAAAACATGAAATTTCCTAATTATTTCACTTTAGATGAGGCAATGGTCCAGTAGAGGACAAACAGAGAGCAGTTAAATATCTGCAAGTTTCAATGCGTATAACTGCTTAAATTTTGATGGGAGTGGATTGTTAAAGCTAAGAGTGACGTATGGATCTGGTACTAAAAACAATGAACAAATTCTAACATGGGCCATTAAAACATTGCTACAATTAGTGGCAACAGTTTAGGGTTGTTCTCCTCCTACAATCATGAGCTGTGTGTGAAAGAACAGGGCTATGTAATGATTAGTTTAATCAATATTTAAAGACTCCCACATTGCTCACATCTCCAAACTGGCCACAGATATGAATGCACCCGGGAGCAATTTATTTAAGAGACTTAATCAACGTTACTGCGACTGCTTAAAATACAACATTGTTCAAATGTTTGACCTTTTGCCAGCCATCATCAATCCGCACTTTACTCCACTGAGCGATTTGACCAATGTACTACATTGTGTGACCAGTGGTCCTGAATCTGTACAGGGCAATGGAACTGTGTAGCATCCACATGCATTATCGGTCCCTGAGGTCCGTTAAAAGTCAGCAAAGGAGGAGCCGTATGATGAAGCTTTTTACAAACGGCAGCCTCAAAGAAAACCTAGATCGAGGAAATGCATCCATGTGAAAACTACACGCTCGTGGAGTGCCCTGGAAGAACTACGCCTACAGTCCCACAATTGATGGCAATCGCAAGGGAAGGCCAACTCTCGACGTGTTTCTAAAAGTGGGTTTGCCTGCCCAGAAATAATACATAACCCAAATAAAACAAGATCAACTCAGTTAACAGGTTAGAATAAATCATCTTTAGCTTTTTTTGACAAGTATCCATCCATCCATCGAACGTGTTATGAGAGATGCTCAACAGTTATGAATCAGTATACATCAATTTGATTTTGGTAATGATTTTTTTATTCTTTTAATTGTTTAGCTTGATAGTTTGGGCTTTGGAGAGCTTTTACATCTGATTACATTATAAATCTGACAAAAGTTATGGTCCTACCGAATTGGAGTCCCACTGAATTGAATTGTTCCACACCAGTGAAAACAGTCTGACTATATATGAGCCAATTCTGTTGATACTTTACTAACAGTGTCGATGGACACTCATCAACTATGATAATAAACATTGCCTGAAAAGTAAATGAATTTGATTGTGCATATATATCTATATCTATAATAAAGTTGCAATATAGTTGCAATACATGAATAAATAAATACAGATATACATGCATACATACATACATACATACATACATACATACATACAGATATACATGCATACATACATACATACATACATACATACATACATACATACATACATACATACATACATACATACATACATGCATACATGCATACATGCATACATACATACAATACGAACATACATACGCACATACATATGTACATAAACATATCTCGTGGGCGAAATCACCGATTTTTCTTAAAAATAATCTCAAAGCAAATGTCTCCAATTTAGGAAACCTGAAGTAATGATGAGCCCATCTCAATTTGCTTACAAAATGACTTAACAGTGTGAAATCTGGCCATATTTACTTCAACACACTGACTTATTTTGTCGTACGAATGGCAATAGGTGGAGACCTGTCCCTTGGCTTCTGCCATCTAATTGAACATTAAACATTTATTTGTCCTAACTGTCATTATCCATCATTGTCGGAGATACATGAAAATTGCATTACACTTTCTGCCCAAGAGCATGACCAACAGCAGAATGCATCATTGCAGACACATTACAGCTATGCTGAGTTCCATTTTGTACACGGCAACAAGATGATTGTGGTGGATGTGAAAATGAGCCAGCATGCAGTTTGACTGCCGTCTGACATGTTTGTTGCTCATGACGAGTGACAGGCACGCAGTAATTGGATTTCAGCTTAGATCTCATTGCAGATACATCTGACAACTTCTAGTCTCATCTCCACAAGCGCATCACGTGTGACTGCGCCTTCGTGGAACACAATGTGACCATATCAGTAGTGACGACTACCAGGAGTTTCCATTTTGGGCCTTCTATTAAAAGACAATGATGCACCTGAAGCTTTACAATTCGGGAGATGAGCAAATATGTGCCTGCTTGAAAATATGAATAAATATTCTGACAATCCACAGCACAAAATAAAAACCAATGTGCCCCAATCATTTGAAATTATCCACTACAATATGGCAATTTTGAAAGATGGCATAAACAAATCCCAAAACTAAAAATAAATATTTAAAAAACTTAAATATTTCACGAGTATCCATACAGAAGCTAGATGGAAGCGCAACATGCAAGTCTTGCACGAATGATGATTCTATATTTCATAAAGTCTTGTATGTGATATGCATGTCATATTCTATGTACAGTCCACTGGCTTTGCCTGTGCACAGACATGTGGCCCGTTCCGCCCCACCCCCACCCCATCTCGGTCAAGTGAGGCGAGAGGCCATGAGGGTATTCAAAGCATTGCATCATCTACGATTACTCCTCACTACAGCGCACTACGCTAAATCTTACAACTGCTGATACCGATGCTATTCACGACCTGCTTGTTAAAACCGCCTCTAGAATTAATGGCACAGTGAATTGATCTGCATACGTTGTTTGTCTTCCCGAATGAAAAATTGTCTTGCTGCGGTGATAAAACTTTTTTTTTTTTTGCCAGTGGATCCATCTTTTACATCACGTGTTTTGAACCTATATGGCAGCCTCCATCCACAAGTAGAAGAAATAGTATGACCAATAGTTGTAAGTCACACACTAATCAATTCCTCTGCAATGGATGTCAAGACCTACTTTGATCATCTTACCTACAAACATAACTCCTTCTTTAGTCTTCTCGGCGGCCACGGCAACTCCTTCCTTGGTCTTCTCTGCAGCCACAGCCACACCCTCCTTGGCTTTGGACAAACCCTTCATAAACACGTCCATCTTGGTGGAGCAACTGTGGGCAATGCAACACGTGTGTGGTTCAATCACCATGCAAAGCCATGCAAAAGATTCTCATGCTAGTAAAGAGCCCGCTGAAACTGTTCAATATACTCACCGTATTAATTAATAATACATTGGGTGGGTTCGTAAGTGTTGGGGAAAATGGGAGCTACAACGCCGCCTGTGGTGGATTCCGACAGGTGCAGTCCGGCCAACTGGCTTGTAATAGCCACTGTGTTCACTCATGCATGCATTCGTGCCCCCCTTTCAGCATCCTCCCACCATACATTAAATATTAAAAAGCGAAAAGATTTCAATGAAATGGTTAATTGTGGAGGTCATTAATTATTGCTCAATTGTAATGCTACGCTCATCAGTGCACGGGGAGATGCCCGCCTGGGAATAAACGGGGCCGTTTTTTCTTCCTTTTTTTTTTCTTCCCAATAGCATATTCGTGGCGGTGCTATTTATTACTGGGGGATGGGAAGACTGCCTTATCTAAACGCATCACGGTGCAAAACATACATGGAGGGTAACATAATATTCACCAATTTGCGCAAAAAAAAAAAAGAAGATTCAATTCCATTTTTAATCGGACGCCATCACATAAGCTATAAATGAATTATTTAATAACATGTAGCAGTTTGGCCGAAGGCATTCTTCAATGCAACATACGGCGTTAATATCCGAAGTATTCTTCATGTTAACGCCGATTGTCTTCCAATGGGTCGTCGCTAAACGCGCCGAGAAATAACACTTGCAAGTCAGTTAACGAAAGGTGGGCCTTACCTATTTACAAATAGCTTCGACTTGTCCGCTTCGTGGTCGATTGAGTAGAACTATCGTCTTTTCAGCAGAGATATCTTGCAACGATCACTACGGTGGGCCTTTCTCGCGATGATCTCCACCAACAGTGCGGCTGAAACCGTCACGTACCCCTTGTTCCCCCTCCCTCACCCCCCCCCCCCCCCCCCCACCCCCTGCACGCCTCAACGCCAGCCTCCTCCACTATATTGATCACTCCAGTCTCGATGTCATCTGGTAGGCAAAGGCGAGCAAAGGGATTTTAAATATCACGATATAGTGTGGTCTGATGAAGTTTTTTTTTCATTTTAGCAATGGCCCGACAAAATCCCATTTAAAAAAAAACATGAGAACGTCGTGATCATTATTTGAAAAAGGGGTTGTGTCGGGTTGTGCAAAGTCCCGGTTGGGAGTTGAATATACTCGATGATTTCGACACTGTGGTTAAAAGAGTGGTTAAAATGCGATGCCAAACGCATCACACGCAATTTATTGAAATTTTCTAATCCACAGTCTCAGCGCATTGCATTTATTTTCACGATCCAGCCTTTCAGCAACGCCATCTGCATTGGGCTTTGGACAAGCTGTACTCCTGCATGAAGTTGGTTCATATCGTGCGAGGAGACAGTGCTGGATGGTTTCATTAACATGAACGTTGACTCCTTTTTACCACCTTCAAGATAACTCGAACATAAAAAAGCCTTATGCACAAGATAACTAATACATAAACAGTTGGATTATTAAATTGCATTTTCTGCACTTTGATTCAGGAATTTTCCATATTGGAAAAATCATATACTACCTAGGCTTAATGTACTATATTTTAATATTAGTAGTGGGGTTGTGGATAAAAAACAACAACGTAAAAATAGAAGTAGAACTACTGTATACTAATAATTATTTGTTTTTTATGTAAATGAGCGTAGTAATTGGAGGTCAGTGATGTCATTGACTATATGAATTTTATATTGATGCATTTCAGGACTATAAGAGGACTACACGGGGGACTGTGCTAATCCTGTCGGGATGCACGCCTTTTTTTTTTTACGAGTCGATTCCACCCCCCACCCTTGCTCCTCTCTGACGTGCATACAGTGACGCAGTCACGGGCGAGTGATCGTGAATTCCTCCTCCAAACTTCCCTCCGGTGTAAGGAAATCCCAGCTAGCTCAACCCGAACGGAACTATCCCCCCTCTTTATTCGTTAGTGGTCCATGATAGGCAAACAAGAAGCATGCGGCCGCCATCTTGGCCTACATTCGAATAATGTAAAATACACAACGACGACGTGAGCAGGCGTTTCATTTTAAAATGTAAAACGCAAGTCATGCTTTTAATAATTCGATTCTGTAGTCGATCGCTGAAGCCCGTCGGTCGCTCTATCCTTAATGTTTATGTGGCGCTGTCCTTGGTGTTAGTGTGGCTCTGTCCATGGTGCTGAAACATATTACTAGGATGTGTTGCGAAACCCAGAAAGGGGATACCCCGTCGGTATCTTCAATTTCAAGAACACGATACTACAGTAGAAATACAACTGAACCAATTAACTTTCCACACACATTTAAACAGAAGAAACGGATAGTATAGTAAAGCATTTCTTTCGCAAATGTGTGCCAAAGTTGCCTCCTGGTGGTCATTTGTAGTAATAGTAGGCTTGTGTCTAAAAGCATTGGGGCCAAAGAGTAGTCACTCTGAACGTTCATTATTCCTATTCACTGTTGTGAAGTAACAAAGTACAAATACTTTGTTATGGTACTAAACTAGATTTTTTAAGTATCTGTACTTTACCTGTGTACTACTTCCATTATATAACACTTACTTTACTTTTTCTGACAACATTTGACTTGAATTTTCTACATTTTAAAACACAACAGTAAGTGAAAATAGGGTCGGTATCTTTAGACAAATGTAAAGACAATCGTGGATTCATTTTTCGAGATTTTCAGGATTAGGTAGAAAAATGATTTGGCAAGATGCTACCCAAACCTGTCGTTAGTTGCATGACTTTGTTTTGATTTGTGTTAAATGCATTGTGTCTTATGCCAGACTGCAAACGAGAAGAATTGCTATTAATGTCCCAAGAAACACACACTATGAATTTTCTAGTCGAAAATCCACATTGTAAATAAAGCTGTTGTTGCCCTGACCCGGCGGAGGTGTGGCTGACCGTGTTCCATCTTATTTCCTCCTGGCGTGCTGTCTTCCGCTGCGCGCCACCCCGCGCGTGACCGGAGGCCTCTGCGTTTGCTCCAGCATGCACGTGAAAACAGAGGTTGGATTATAAATTCGTGCATCAGTCATTCGGCAAGGGCGCGGCGGACTAAGGACGGCAGAAAACACCCACCGTGAGGATCTGAGCCTTTCATCCTGACGTGCTATTTGCATATCGGTAAGCTCACGTGAACACTTGTCAAAATGGACGCACTCTGACATTGTTGTGGGTAAAGTTTGTACCAATTGTCTCTGGAAAAGGCTTTAGCGGTATACTAGAAGAACAAATGCATACCGTGTGGGTCTTCATTGTCATTTGAATTAATGCTAGAAATAGTCACCTAAATACCCCAATTCGAGATATTCATTAGTTAAGACCTTTGTTAAAATTGTTTAAAGTACATATTAAAATGTAGACTGTTAATAATTTCACTTTGTGTATAAAATAAAAATTAATCCATTGGAAAGAAGTAAAATGAAGGGTACAGACAAGTTTTGGTCATTCATTGTGCTTGACTCGCTTGTTTGTGATTAGCATTTAATTTGCAAAACTTAATTTTGTACCCAATCTAATTCTACTTACATTCTTCCTAAATTAAATATACCTACTTGGGTTTATTATCTGTAAAATTCATTTAACTTCCTGTGTTAAAAAAATACATGTGATTCAAAAGTGGGTTATTTTGGTGTTTAAGGATTTTTCACCTCCTTGTCAAGTGTGGACACCTCACGGGCAAAATAACACTTGACAGCTATGGCAGCACATTGTTTTGTTAGTGCTGTGCCAAAGTATCCAACTGGACAAACTTATTTTTGATGCACTTTTTACGTTAACTTTGTGTTCAGGTGGTATAAATCACTTTTTGTGAGAGGATACTCAAAATTTCTACTCTACGAAGTTATCTGAAGGCACATTTGTGATGTTCCTCCAGAAGTCTTTACACTGCAATGTGCCCATTAGCACTTAACCAACTTGATGCCATTCTGCAATGAACCGTGGAACACATTATCTACTGAAGTTCATTTCTAAAGAGCTAATGTGATTCCATTTCCCCTTTCTTTTGATTTCATACGTAGCACATTTCTGGGTGTCTGTCGTTTTCATCTGAAGTGTGGTGCACGTTAATGTACAAGTAGTGTGGTAAAGGAGATCTTTGTTAAATGGACCACAAAGGTGTCCTCAAAGGCTGGACAGTTATTAGGAGCTTACGACGAGCTCCCGAGAGGAACAAAGAACCTGCTGAGAAAAGCTCGTATGAAGTGGACTTCATTAAAATCTATTCATTCATTTTTCTGGAGGGCTTTTTCTTACTTTTTAGTCTCTCTCATCCATGATATGAAAAGGCACATGAGAAACAGATGAAACGGTTGCAAAGGCAGCCATCTTGTTTTTCACAGTTGAAAGTTACAAAGTAAATGAAAGCGCTGCATGAATTGCAAAATAAAATGTGCACCGCCGCAACGTACTCCAATTCACTTTCCCAATCTGATTTCACAGCCTCAGCTGTTAGCCTTTTCTCTCCACCTTTATCTGTTAAGGCCCTTTTACGACCTGTGCTTTCGCAGGAAGCTTCCCTTTTACAGACTCATTGAATGGAGTCATCCAGTCACCGGCATCATTATATAATCCCGATCAATCAGAGTTATAAACCCTTGATATGGACCCGGGTCACGCTACCGCTTTGATTTACACCGACCTGACTGCAAGTCATTTCCATTCAGTGAGGTGGTGATGACGTGCATGCACGTGACCTTGAATCCCAATAATAATTTGCATGGATATTAGACACACACTTGCTAAAGTGAATACATCACAATCGTAATTGAGACTCGCTGCCTATAGATGGCAGCAGAGACTGTAACTTCCGCAGAGGCCATTGCTATTCACCTCACATTAACTATGCTACAGATATACCCATGCATCACTTGGAATTAATATGCGCACGCACACATACACAGCCATAGAAATATTTACAGTATGTCTCTAAAGCTTTCTTGGAGCTTTAATTACACATGAAGTCATCACCTTGAAAACCATGTTCACACACCAGCTAACCTAATAAAAAATGTACGATGAATACAGCATACAAAATTGAAGAAATCTTCATTTGATGTTGCTTAAATTCTTCTCGGTTTTGTTTAGCATGTCTGCGTTTGTCCTTAGGGAGGCACAGAATGTCCTTAAGCGCACGTACACCCAAGAGAATGAGTGTTAATTTACGTAACATATGTTGTTAACATATTTGTTTTAGTAATCTGCTGTATCTATTATACTTATCTATAGTGTCTATAGTGTGTGTATCAAAATCCCCTTTGGGCATCATAAAAAAAATGAAGCCAAATGAAGGGAATTATGCAAATAGTACACACAAAGTCCTTACAGCTATTCTCCATCTTCTTTATGCACGCAGACGTAATTCAATGAATCTGTGTGAGAGCACTTTGCGCCATGATTGACCTCCATACAGAGGAGACAACTGTAAACCAAGCTGCACAGATTAACAATGAAACATACGGGAAGCCATATTACAATTATGTCATAGCAATTTGTTAAGATGTCTCTGGCCCCGATGCACAAACATAACCATAAGTTATGTTTTTTTGTGTCCCTGCATGTGTGTGTGTGTGTGTGTGTGTGTGTGTGTGTGTGTGTGTGTGTGTGTGGGTGCTCTCTGTGAGATAAAAAGGTGACTGTGATTCTTGGATTTGTCAATTTTTTGGCAGTTATATAATGCCATCCCATCTGGCTTCTTGCCGGCACAATTTCTTGCTATTAATGCTGATGGCTAATTGCATTACATAATGTGTTGTCCTGGCTTTTGGAGAAGTCAAACAGCTGCCACAGACTTAAAAGCAGTCTCCTTTATCCAAGCAAACAACCCCCCCACCACTCCCTCATCATAAATAGACACCGTCTCAGGTATCTGTCAACTCTGAGCCTTATTAATAGTGCCTTTGTAACTGCTGCTGCACTCCAATATATTTGGTCAGCTAATTAGAAGACTTTAGGCCCCAGGAGATTTGATTCATTTATAGGATTTTATCAGACTGCTGCTAATTTAAACCCAGCAGTTATACAATGTCATCAGTGACAGACAGATAAATCAGTCTAGGGAGAGCGAGGGAGGGCGAGGAGGCGGATTGAACGTTTGCCATGAGTGCGTCTGCCCGTGGCTTGCCCACCAGATGGTAGTGCAGCATCACAGAGAAGCTTTTCTCCAACGCCAGAGGAAATGGTGCAGGAGGATGAGACGTCTGGAAAGGAAGGCTGCACGTTCTGACGTGGCCACCTAAATGGGATAATAGGCTCATAGCGTCCCTCTTCCATTATTTTACCAGGCAGCATGTTTTTTTTGTCTCCCAAAAGACGGAATCACAAATGACAGCAGTATCTTTCAACATCACCCATATGGTGTACCCAGGGGGATGATCCAAAGTGGGACACACTGACTTGTATGCATGCACTTTTGAATCCAGTCATTCATGACAGCCAACCCTGCGTCGAGAAGAATCATCGTCGTCGAACATGGAGTTAACATTTTGACACAAAAGCGGGAGAGGAAATGTACATGTGGGAAGTCAAAATAATATTTCCTTTGAATCCCCAGGAGCTGCGTTGTACACAGCAGCTTGTGTGAATATCTTGTGGGAGTCAAGGAAACTAAAACTGTTTACAAGTCGAAGCAGAGGCATGTGTTTGGAAAAATGCTTCTATAACGATACTCGCTGGATCATTTGATTAGGTACCCCTGCACAATCTCTATAGAGAAGCGTACACAGAATTCTGCTCAAAGAAAATAATGTTTATTTTAAGTCGACAGCATCAGAGAGAGTCTCGCCTATGAAGTCAAAAATACAATTCTTTTTACAGTTTGACCTGTTGTCATCACACCACTTATCATTCAATACATTTTTCATTATCACTCATAATTGGCTGAGAGAAATCACAGGAACCTCAACACAAGGCCTGTAAACTCACTCGTGTTAACAATTAAGGCTCCTTATGTTTGTATGTGTGATTTGCTAAATGCCCCACTTCACACTGCAAGGTGATTCTAATATCTTGGTTTTCATCAGGAGAGATCCTCGGATCAGATCCTAAAGGGGGCGGCCATTTGCGTGCTGCAGAGGTGGGTTAGCCCATCTTTTAGGCAAAGGAGGAATATTACTGTAGTTTTTCATCTGAAAGTGCTGCTGTTTTAATACTTTTATAACTTGTTGAAAAGAACCGTTAAAAGAAAAATCCTCCAAATTTGGTGGCGCCTGACCATGCCCAAAAAATGTATTAGATACACCCCTATGGTTTCCATAGGCTGATTGAAGAGGCATGATATAGAAACATTTGTTAGTATGATACAGTGCAGATGTTTCTCAGTGATTGTTTATTGATCGAACGTTCTGATGTTCAATACCTAATCATATCTACAAATGTCAAAACATTCTATTAAGTGGAATTCAAAATGAGTGAAATCTACTGGATCCATCTGCATCTCCATTGCCACTTTGTGCTGCAGACACAAAGTCAATTATTGTATGTATCTGGACGGACAAGTGCTGTGTCTTTTGGGAAATATCTTGCCTCATAGCGGTATTATATTGGATGGTTTGTCATATCGAAGCAAAAAGCAGGGAGGGTGTCTATATTCTCGGCTCATGCACTAAAATGGAAAAGGACGGGGTGCCGTGCGCTTTTTGATAGAAGTATCAAATTCAGCACATTGAGAGGGAGAGGTTTTTCACCTATATTTTAATCCAATACATCAACTCAAATTCTGATGGAGCAGTGGAATCCTTTGAAGTTGCACAAAAAAATCTCTGGTTGCACAAGAGCCCTGCAGACTGAGACACAGAGCAAATGGGAAAAAAAAAAAGATATGATTGGAAACCTGGTAAGCTAATGAGTTGGTGCTTTTATCTCCTCAATTTCTCCAGGCTTTTGTGGTTGGGCCTTTGAGGCATCTCTGTGCCAAGTCCCCTAATCATGTTCTTATTGTACGCCTGTGAATCTGACACTTCTTTTTTGGGAAAACTTGGGGGAGTCCATCCAGCAACCTTTCCCCACGAGAGCAATAAGGAGGCCAGGAAAACGGATCTGATTTATGGATATTGTACCGGGGAACTTAAGATGACAAAGAAATGGAATGGTGTGTTAAAAGACTGGAAACATCTTTCCCCATTGCATCTGAGCTGCAGTACGATGTAATAAGTCGCAGCATTTGTTGAGGATTTATGAAAATGTACTGTTCACCCCCCCCCCCCTCTTTTCCCATTTAGTCTAGTCTGATTTGGCTCGAAACATCACTCTTGGTTTTCTAAATAAGCTGTGTACTGTCTTTAATGATCTTCCCCAAATGTGATCCATGACTAAGAGATCATCAGATGGGCTAAGAGTAGGAAGTCATCTTTTTGTTCCCCATCTATCGCTTTGCTTATCTCTTCCAAGCGTTTATCTTGGTGCACTGCACAGGCATGTGAGAAAGTCACTATCAAACAGAGAGAGACTTTACACTTGGGAGTTATTGAAATTATTGGCGGGGCAGTGACCGCTTAAGATTTGAGCTTAAGATGCTGGCTGTTGAGATTTGCTGGCAGCAACTCTAGAGGCCGGTCCTTTCTTCAGGCACGTCCAATCCTATCCAGTCAACCATTAATGCTTGAGAGTAGACTGGAGGAAACATCACAGCCCTCGCAGAGACCAAGGTCCCTTTCCTCCTCCACACTCACTGATTCCTCACTGTACATTCTTACACATGACAAGACAGTAAAGTACAGTAGGCTGTGCCAGTAGATCTTCTTCTGCAGTTCTGTGCAAAGATATATTTGGCCACTATTAGATTAGCTGTTTCTGCAAAGCTATACACATTCTTGCAATGTTATTCCATTAAGACAAAAATGCCAAATTGGAGTGAAAGCTACAAAGAAATAGGTTACTGGGTTATCGGCGGAACTGTGGTTATAAATGATTCTGATTTAACGAGTAGCACTGGTATTATATTCATTACCAGCATTTTCCCCTGTGTCCAAAGGAACATACATTGACCAACATCCACACTCATGTTCACACTACCACACAGTGAGTCATATATGCTGCAGTGATTTCTTCTCCTGACAGGCAGTCTGGATTCAATTCCCACTCAAAGACAGTGTGAATGTGACAATCAATCTGTACCCATTGATTGACTGGCCACCGGGCCAATCTTCCTTTTTGCCTTCTCGCTAGTTGGATGAAATTGGATGATGTGAAGTCAACAGCACCTTAGCCGGTTGCAGCCTATTGTTACACTCCATTTTGTCCCAGTTGCTTCAAGGCAGAATAATTCATAAATTCACGCAATCAGAATAATTTGAAACCTAATCAACTACTCAACTCATTAAACCCCCTCCCTTGTTACATTTGATAATCAAACCAATTCCTTTTCAAGTGTGAATACCTGCGGTGTGTTGTAGTCTGTGCAATGCAAGAGCCAACTATAAAGAGACCGCCCACCTTCTCTGTGTAATTCACACAGGCCCATTTACACACATAAACACACAGTAATTCTATGAGGCTCAAGGTTGTCGTGCTTATTGAATATATCAACCTAAGCGCTGATGTCATTGATCAAAAAGCCAATTCCAGTTCTATTATTACGTTAGAGGTTAAAACAATTGCCAAATGACTTTGTGAAGTGCACTCACTTGGTAAACAGATCTTAGATCCATTAAAAACCTTGGAGATTATCAAAGCCCAGTCCACCAATTTGAGGAGATTGCTCCAAACACCTTGCAGGTGACCTTGCTCTCACGTGGATGAAAGTCAATGAGAAAGACAGCATGAAAGCCACAAGCGCCCCCCCGTTGCACTTTAATTACACTGCAGCTCAATGGCTGACGACTCTTTCCTCCCGACGGCGCTGCGTGTCCTTATCAATACCTCGGACGCGCTCCAATAGTCTACATGTGCCAGAGGCTTAAAAGCTGCGGCCACCCGAGCGGCCATACATAATCGGGATATCTTTGTTCGGTGATAGATGCGGCATAGCATGAAGTCCATCTCATCAATATTGATGTCTGGATGTGCTTTGTGGTTTTACTTTAGGTGCTTCTCTGTAACCTCTTCAGTCAGGGTGGTGGATGCGCTCCATGCCTTTCATCTTCCTCCTCGGAAGGGTAAATCTGCCTAAGAAGATCAATGAAGTCTTGAGGACGTCTTGTTCGGTCCACATTTGAGGGTTGGGAAAGGCTTTCACTGAAAACCGCGGTCGACGCGCTGGTTGTTGTGACATGGTGTGATGAATTATAATAGCAACACTATGAACGAGTACAAGTTGAACTCAAATATCGACTGGCACTCATCAAAGGTAGTGCTCTTAAGGAAAACTTATAAAACAACTAAAACTTAAAAGTAAAAAAAACCGAATTGTTAATATAATAAAAGAAAACCAAAAGTACCCTCCAAAAAAACTGAAACTAGATTTTATGTTTATAAAACTATAATGAAGCAAAAATATCCTTTGTTTTTCTCAATTTCTATATATCATAAATGAGGTTTCGAGCAAAATTTTATTTCCCGGTATTCCTGCACGGTTGTACTAATGAAGGAACGTAATTTTTTTTGTGTGAATTGTAGGTTACTATGCCGAATAAATACTACCAAGACTTTGATTCTTACACAGGACACATACTCTGTGTATATAAAATAAATAAATACATAAATAAATACTAAACTAAATCAAAATCACCTATTCTAAAAACTAAAATGTAATAAAAACTCATAAGCCCAGTCTAAAACTTAATTGAAACTAAGTGAATTAAAAAAAAAAACAACAGGTCAATAGAAAAATCTAAAACTTTTATACTCGTGCCGCACACAAGATACAACACGCACACACGCACTTGCACAAAACACAATACATAATGAATGTTTACTACCCAAGTGGAACGGAATTAACAATCACCAATTACGTACCAGTTGCATCCCAGCCAGTTATGTAATAAGGAAAAGGGAATTCATGGATAACATAAACCAAAAAGGGATCAACAATCAAACCATTTCTGTCGTGAAAACTACCATAAATCTGACTGAGAGGTGGGAAGCATGGAAAATGGAGCAATAATTGAAAGACGTCATAAAGCACTTTTATCTGTTGGTATAGAGACAATATTTCTGCTCTGCTGCTTGATGGGGAGGTTATATGGAGTGCAAACAGGTATTTTTCTAAGGTCCTTTTTTTTCACCACGTAAATTATGCCTTAAGTTTTTCAATGTCAGCACCCTGAAGACGGAAAAGCCTGTGGATGGATACATGCTCCAAATGAATAATTAATGAAAAGAAATGAGGTACACGTATTCATTTGTGTAGCTAAAAATGCAGAAAATCTACCACAACTTTAAAGTAAGTCCCCCGCCAACAACCCCACCCCTTAACAGGGGTGAGCGGTTTTATAAGGCAGAGTGCTGCATTATGCAGCCAAACATGGCTGCACTTTGGTGAGGAAACTATTAAATTATAATGTATTTGACGATAAATGAAATGGAAATAGTCTATATTCTTTATAGATGGCTTGGAGCCAAATTCATCCGTTCATTTCGGAGCATATACAGGACTTTGAAAATGTAATATACATGCAAATGGAAATGCGGTAAAATATACATTTTAGCAATAGCAATTCAGACTCGTGCAAACCCCTCAATTGCGAATGACGACTTCATTTGAAATCGCACAAGTTGCTCTATATTTTCAGATAAATGTTTCAAACAGGAACGTAAATGTGATTTGTCCCTGAATGCCTTTTACAAAATTTGTTAATGCAGGAATATTTTATATATTACAGTCATTATAAAATGTCGATCTTATAATATTCAACAGATTAATGGACAGTTTTAGGCACACATTTGACCCTCCTACAGGAACACTAAAAGTTGCAATTGTTTGTGTTTTTGACAATTTTACAGTTGTGGCTCATTGATTTCACTGGAACAGGAAGAAGACAGATGGTGGCAAATTGTTACATGTGTTTGACCTTGTGTCCAGGGGGATCTTGAGGGAGGGTGTTGAAAGTATAGCGTACCGCACGCCCTAATATGGGTTATTCGTTTCCTGTACAACCGTGTCAGAAATTGGTATGCATTCTCGACAGTAAGCCCGGACTTGTCCAGTGAGGGTTGGGCTCTCTTTGTCACCGACTCTGCTCATAATTTTTATGGACAGAATTTATCGGTGCAGCTGAGGCGTTGAGGGTGTCCAATTTAGTGACCTCAGTTTTACATCCCTGTTTTTGCAAGCAATGTGGTTCTGTCGACTTCATCAAGCCGCAGTCCTCAACACTCACTGGAGCGGTTTGCAGCAGAGTGTGAAGTGGCTGAGGTGACAATCGACACCGCCAATTTGGAGACCATGATAACTCGGTCGGAAAAAAGGTGGCGTGCCCTCTCCCATTTCGGAGATGAGATCCTGCCACGAGTTGGAGGAGGAGTTCACTTATCCTGGGATATTGTTCACAAGTGAGTGATGAATAGCGCAAGAGATTGACATCGGCAGTGATGCAGAATCTGTATTCATGTTGAAGAAACAGCTTAGCCAACAGTAAAAACTACTCGGTCTAGGTTCCTATCCTTCCCCATAGTGTGAGAAGCTTGGTCATTTGGAAGAGGGTTACAGTAAAGCCAGATGATGTTGCTCGGCTCGGCTTGGCTCGGGCATGGGCTTGGGCATTCCTGCTTCCACTCCGGATCAATTGAAAATGGATGAATGGACGCAAAATAATTTTTCTGTGCCCTCATCAACCTTTGGACTCTGAGCAACATTTTATACGAACTACCCAAGTGTTACTTTTGTACAATTCAAAAAAAGTAAAAGACCGTAATATCTCAAACTGTGTAATTGTAGCCATTGACTAAGTTCTGTGTAAAAAGTGGCTTTCAATGTTGATATAATCCGTACAGATCAAAATAACATGACAAGATAAGAAAGTAGCCATAGGGTAGAATGTTAGAAGACACCCAAAGATATGAAGTGTTTATTTACTTGGAGACTGCAGTAATTCACTCGCAACCACACAGCCGCAGTACTGAGAAAAATCTTCCTAGGCGGCGTCTCCTACAGATCTCCTGATAATGTAGGTAAACATTATAACACCTATTTCCTAGAAAAGATTACAACAACAAAAGCAATGATCTGCCCACTACACGGAACATTATTTCTGTCGACGAAATATTTCATCAGTTAATGATAGGACCCAAGAAGAGAAAAGATGAGGGAAAAAAATTGTAATTATCGCCTCCAGGCAACAGACAGAACTGAGGTTATAATGGTAACACTGAGCCAAAAATTCCGCCAATAGATTATCTCTTACATTAGATGGGCTCTTGCTGCATGAGAGAACTCTTTTCATTAAGAAATATACAAAATGACAAGCAGAGAATAAATGTGGATCTGGTTGTGAGCCCAAATGCTCTAGATTAAATTTGACACGCTGCCATCCTTCTCCTTGCTACCTGAGTCCCATCTGTATGCCTCTCTCATGATGATCTGCGACATTTTATGCCAGCTTTCAAGGGGAGGGAAGCTGACCTTTTGCACAGGGGGGACATTTATGGATCTGCGGTGTTCCAACTCGGAACTGAAGGACTTAATTGACGTGTGATTGACAGTCATTAGTCATCACAGTGACGCTGGATGTTTTTCAGTGTCGCCGGCCGCCTGGAAAATTCCCAATCCAACAGATGGCAACATTGCTCCTCTGTCATCGCGGGGGATTTGGCTGTGTGCCATTTAGGTATGAGTGCCTCGACCAACCCTCCAAAGTAAAAACAGCCGTCAAATGCAAGTGTGGGCGATGATGATGTGACTAATTGTTGCCATAGTGATCTGGTCTTTGAGATAACGTCTGACGGTGAACGCAGAGGAAGAAGAAGAGGGAGAGTCGGAGAATAGAGGGAGGAGGAAAGCTAGCTGGCACTAATGCCTCACATGGGAGAAGAGAAATGAGTGAAGTGACCCTTTAATGTAAGGTCAATTCAATGTCCCGCAGTCAATTCAGCGATGTAAATACCTTTCCATTCATTTAGTCAAGAACCGGCCTTCGTCCTTTGAGACGATCAGTTTTCATTCCCCAATTACTGGTGTTCAAAATGGATTTAAAGCCCAACAAAGGTCGCCGTGTTCAAGGTTACCACCATTCAGACCGTGCTGCGGCGCTCGCCTGAAGCTCTCTGTACGATAAAAGAGTCACAGTTAACAGATGAAAGAGCTTGAATTAAAAGTTCCCTTACATGAACCAAAGTAGGTCCATGTCTATCCCTCATGTGTCGATAGCGTGACAGCTGAACTTGCGTGCCTGTTTGTTTGGGTGCCGAGTCAGTGTTTGCGGAGTTTACTTTATGCCTGCGGCCGTCCATCAGCTTTTCTTTTTGTTTACCAGGACAATGAAGACCGACAGTAAAGCAAGACTTTGAGAGCGTAAAATAAGAGAGAGAGAGCCAGGACGAGGGCACAAAAGGGAAAAGAGGCTCTTCATTTCAACAGCAGAACATCACACTGGCTTTTTGTTGGAAATCAGACTAATCCAGTTTTCCCCATTGGTCAAGGTCAGGTCTTTAATAAGACAGATACAGATCACCACAGGGTTCCTATTTCCCCTCGGCGCTATCTAAGAGCCCGCAGGTACTGTTGTGTTATGTATTATCACTTAGGAGCCGCCAGTGGTGTGGCAAAGTCTGCTGAACTGCCATATGACAACCTGCCTTCTCGCAATAGTTTCCACCGGGCTGGGTGATAAGAAAGGAACGCTAGATAAGATGTCTCCTACTCCGGAGGTGCCAGGAGCCCGTGCATGCCATTTACGAGAGAGAAGTTGCTCATTTTTTAAAACGTCAGAGCTGCCAGCGCACTGCGTCAACGAGTCTCGCAACATGAGCACATTTGTTTTTTCCCCAGCAGGGAGGGCTTTTAATGTCATCGCCTTTTTTATTCTATTCTCATAAGCCATGACTGGCAAACGGCAGCGGTCACCCAACCCCGAGCAGTCAGAGCTCACGCCCGATAACGACGCATGCGTGCGGATGGGTCTGCGCTCCCGCTCGGGCTGTCGCTAAATGACAGTGAAGTGACAAGTCCTGACGATAGTGACATGATACGTCTTGGTTTGAACAAAATTTGTCAGTGACGCTCGTCACTGTGCCACCTGTCAAAGTACTCCCGCTACTCCTCACCGTACCTGTCACAACAGACATGAACTTCTCATTCCCTGGAGCCGCAAATCTTCCTGCTGCGCTCTCATATCTACTATTTTGTTCAAAGGTTGGAAAATATACATATTTATAATGCATGGAAATATTTTTCAGGGGGTGCATTGTAATAGGAGAGGATGTTGTACATCCCTGCATACTCTCGGCTCTTTCACTGTGTTTATAGGACACTATGTTTCTGCAACAAGCTCTCAGGAGGCGTGTATTAAATTAGGGCCGTGTGTGTGTGTGTGTGGGGTGGGGGGGTATCTGTTTGCGGTAAAGCACATGTTGGGAGTTGGGGTTTTATTTGCGCAAACGAATTTTAGCTTTCATGAGTGTTTGTAATACTATTAAGCGTTGACCATATCCATGTTTTTGGAGGGTGTGATTTTAGGAACTCGTAAAGTTTGAAAACAATGGTTCTTGCGGAGGAAATAATGCTGTTCTTTGTCTACTTTTTCGGGATGGGTGTTGTAGTGGTGACTTAAGTTGAACTCTTTCATTGCTGATAGCTTCTCTAAACAAATACATAGGTTTGCGTTTAAATTCTGTGAATAAATACAATCTGCTTTCTATTTTACTTGAAAGACCTGACTTTCATGCCTTAATGCAGTTCTTGGCAAGAAGGCAGAATGCTCTTTTCTCTGATGCAGGCTCCTCTATAATTGGCTGGCCTATTTCTTTATACATTATGCAAGGGAAATCGGGCAGTAGGTATTGTACTACACACATACTCGGGTGAACATAGCGAGTATAAACTGGGTTTCTTTTCTGGAATATCCAGTCCAGCACTCTGTGAGAAATCGCCTAAATGGCAATCAGCAAAGTCTTTATCAAAATGTAAATTCTTCCCCGAGCCTCTTGTGAGTCTGTTGCCAAAATAAGCGAGGGAAGGTTTTCTGCCGACATAATGTATGATCCAAGCTGTACATTTTCTTTCGCTCTTCCTCTATCATTGAGGGAGAAACAGAACACGTAGAATTGTCCTTTCACTGTTGGCTTTTCAAGAGTGCCCATTCTGCTTTTGACTTCATGCAATCATGATCACTCTCATTGTGTAGCGCTTCTCTATAGTCACTTGCCATTTGAGGTAAATAATTTTTCTACAATTGACTGGATTACTAGAATTTCACCCATTTATGGAACCACTGCCTTATTTTGCTTGAATCTACGAGACAAGAAATATCAAGTTTCTAAGGGTAAAAATGGGCCATCCTTGACATTTGTTTTGTGTGGGAGGCCATAAATGTTACAGAGGAACTGTAGCTTGTTAGACGCCTTGAGGAGACGATAGAATCGCATGCTTTGCAATCCACGACATTTACACTAAGGCTTACACTAACTAGTGGCTCACCTGAACCTCCGTTTTACTTGAGCACATTGGGAGCGTAGGCAGAAACAAGAGAAGTGGAACAAAAACAACTTATTCATGAGGAGAACATGCACAGAGCGGATCGAGCCAGCTGAAGGATTGATGAAAACCTATTGATTGTTGACACTATATGTTAAGTGTGTTGAATCTATGATGCACACATAATTAGCAATAATTTAGCCACGGTGACCCATTTTCAGATTTTTCACATTTGCTGTTCTAAATCCACAGTCATTGACCATCTTCATTATGAACTGAGTGAAGCTTGCGCTGCGGGGAACATAACTGCAAGATGAGTAAAAATTGTTACCTATTAACAATCTGCCAAGAACAATTTGTGAGGATCAGCGTATTAGCTGAATGATTCCCATGGCAATTGTTGCTTTATTCATCTCAAGCTGTTCACATTCATATCAGGTTTAGATTTCACTTTGTAAAGCATCTTGGAGCGCTGTCTTTTGTTCGACATTTTCACAGCAAAAACAACAAAAGGAACGACACAATTAACTGGACTCTCACAAAACACGATTGCTTGGGCCAACGATTTTCTATTCGAGTCACCGGTTGCTGGAACCTATCCCATCGGTCTAGCAAAAGAAAGATGACACAAAGGACAGGTCACCAGTCAATCACAAGGCAGAGAGAGACAGACAACCACACACTGCTATTATTTAATGGGAACTGAAGACAAGTCACAGAAAACTGGGAGTAAAATGCCACACCAGCTCCTTAATAATGGGTCAATTGGTCCTTCCAAGAATTATCTTTAAAAAATGATTTTCATGTTTTAATTTTTTTTTCTTTAAGTTCCAAATGCTACAAAATCAAAAGAATGATTAAAAATCAATCGATTATTCTGTCCGTCTCACATTCTAGTCAAAAGATACTTTCTTGTGATTTGGCTCTACAGTATATATTGTGAGTAAAATATAAGCTGCTTGTGTTAATTCAATATTCAGTTCAGAAGCTCAAATAAACTCTCCCACAGCATTACCAAATCAACTTAGGACAGTGTTGTGAGGTATAAATGTTGTCTAATGAAGAATGAAGTCTCTTTATGTATCATCTTTTGTGTACCCTTCCTGCTATTATTCACATTACAATTCTGAAAGTCATCATTATTCTGGTGTGGATCCATGACAGGCTCAAGTTCCTTAATAACAAACTGTGCCTTTAATTAGTGGAACCAAACACTTGTGCATGATTGCAATTTGATACTTTTTTTTTTTTTAGTTTTTTTTGTTTTCTTTCTCCCCATTGAAACAAGTGCTGTTTCGCAAAACTCCAGTGAGTCATTGTGTGCTGTGTTTAAAACTAACTAACTAACGAAATAAATAAATAAAACAACTCAAGTCAACATCTTCAATGGAGTTGACGGAGTCGCATGGCATCTTGACACCAAGCAGCGGTTTCTTGGGAGATCAATCCGATGAGCTCTGTAGGGGGAATAGAAATGAGACAATTGACACCAGGGGTGTGACTAACGCCATTGTCAAGCTCTTGTCAAGCTGTGCGCAGTGAATTCACAATGTATCACAGTTTGCGTTCACCTCGCATTCTCTGCTTTCAAAACCCCGAGTAAAACGTGTTTGATGGTAAATGTTGCCAGGTTTGCGAGGCGCTTGTTACTCCCTGCTGATTGGTACAGGAAATATCTCAAAATCATAGTCAAAGCGTGACAATTGGATTCAATGCATCTACCAATGACAGAATTGGACTAAAGGCTTTTATTTCAAGTTTTTTTCTTTTCCTCATCACTATACTTTTTATAATCAAAATTAGATTCAATTTCTACACACCCAGCTACTTCCATTTGAGCGATTCCACAAACAAGTCAATCAGAAATGAATTTATTAGCGTTGCGACAGATCTTAACGGCTCCACGTTGACAGTGTACTTCATATGAGGACTCCTGAAGAACCCTTCAGTGAATCGTGGGGCGACTGAGACAGCAGAGGACTCAATAGGCAATGCTGAGGATTGTGTGCCATTGCATATTGATTCATACATTATTAATAGTTAAGTAAGTCTGAGTAAGCTGCTGTAAAATATGTTGGGTATGATAACATCGGTATCCCGCTTGCTGAGTTTGTTGCTGTTTTTTTTTTTTTTTTTTCATTTTGTGCAAACGTCCAAACTACACTTTCGACTACCACATGGTAGTTTTGTTTCAGACGGTGCAAATTCCAAATAATGTGCTGTATTTCTGCACAGACTAGCTTCTATTTAAATTGATTAAATGTCACGTGTTATGATTCTGCTTTTTTACGGTTACAGAAAATGTTGGGCTATATAATGTACATTTCCGGGCATGATTATTCATGTTTATTGTGATGTGACAAAAAATGGCTTTATCATAGATTTGGTGGGATCGTACAGTGTGACCATGTTTGTACGATATTTTTGTCTTATGCATTGCTTTTGCTTTCTGCCAATATGTATGTCCAAATATGTTTGCAATTCCCAACTAGCAATAGATTCTGCAGTAATTCTCTCAGCAATTGAGAAAATGATCATCATAGTTATGCTACAAAAAAAACATAGATTCTGTACCATTAGTGTTATCATGCTACCATAAAAATGATGAAAAGAAAATGGTTGTTCATATAACACCCCTGCCGTGTTATTATTGCTCAAAAACAGCTATCTATTAGAAATGTACAATTCCTCCACTAAGTCTTGGTAGTTAAAACTTGTCAAACGGCAGTTACTGGCGAAATCTACAGGAGGCCTAAGAATCATGTTCTTCCACAAAGTCAGCCACCATGCTGGTATATAACGGTACACACGTACAGAGTTTATCCCCAGCGTAAAGCTCGGTTGCGTTGAGACGGATAAAGAAGAGCCTTTGCCTCAAAGGGCTTATAGCTGAGGAGAACAAAAAGCTCTCCACGGCAACAGAAGTTGGTCGGTTTTCAGCGCTTGGTATTTTTTTGCAGAATACCACTTTTATTATATTTTTACACCAAGCTAGAGGACAAAATCTTTTTTGTGAGGGATGCATTTGATACACTCGTGATTCATGTTTAACTGTTTCATGATGCTGCAAGTTGGCACATGGCATGACTGCTGAATGTATTATCCAGGATTGTGTTTTCGAGGTTGCCTTTCAGTATGTGACGCTGTCATGGTGGACCAAGAAAATATTTTTCATGTTACAATGCTAGCTGTTGCCCATTGCACCACTGGCCCAAACCTTAAGTCACATTACGTTCACATTACTGCACATGACAAACCTTGTCAGTGTTTCATAATTGCCCTTTTGAGTCCAAACATCTACAAATGGAAAATCTTTGGTAGGATTCTGACAGTTGCAAGCACACCAAATGTGTCTGTCATGGGTTTGACTATGCCTCTTGAGCTGATCTAACTAAAAGCATGTGCTTGGTTAAAGTGGTTCGAACCAAAATGTCTTCAGTCTCAATCACTCGAGGTAATATCACCACGTAGTAGCGGCAAATCCATGAGGGATCTCAAGTGGGCTGACCAGATAGTGGCGCTTTGTTTGTTCGTTCAGATTTGTAATCCTACCAACGTGCAATTTCAACAATCAGGGTAAACTGCAAATTCCAAGCTTCCTTCTTCCACCGTTTTGGCCAAACCTCACAGTGCCACACTGAAAGAACAAGTCAATGGAAGCTGTAGTTAAGAAGTGAATAACTTTGGCCTTGGACCAAAGGATAAAAGTTGGTGCATGGAGCATGGGAAAAGCTTCAGACATGGGAGTAATTGGTTTCTGTGGGATCTCTGGCTGGGCGTCAACTCAGAGGTTATATTAGGCCACCGGGCACGACATTCTCCAAAATATGACACCGACAGTTGTTAAGAACATCACATCGCCGCATCACGCTGATCTATTCATCAATATCCTTGGAGAAACGAGTCCCCGCGGTTATTGCACATGGGAAAACAGGAGTGTGCTTTCTCTTTGAGCGTTTCCATTTCATATAATTGCGCTCAGCATAAAAGAGATCAAAAGGAAACAGTAGAGAGAAGTGGAGGCAAAGGCCAGTCAAGGGAAAAAAGAAAAGCAATAACCTAAAAGTAATAAAGGTTGCACATCTTTAAAAGCAGCCGCATGCTGATTTGTTGTTCCCACGCCTTTGGGTGTCTACGCAAGAGCCTGCGCATGTTTTTGGCTTGCTTCGACTTTCACAGTGACGCTGAAAGAGATGAAAGCTGTATTTTCACAATCTCTCTATTCAAATGTGACTCTTAATTTCCTTTCTCAGGGAGGGGTCGAGTCAGATTGTGACTCTGTTAGTCTGTCAGTCATCCCTTCAGCCCAGAGGGGAACAGTCTGTCTTCATCAAGCAGCCCTTCCATCCACGCCTGTCCTTTTGTTTCCGACTCTATTCATAGAAAATGAAAAGAGGGCCGCATGTCACATTTGACGTCCTCTTTAATCCCATTCTTTGTCCTTTTCTTTGTTTGTCATGTGTGACGCTGTGCCCTCTGATGACATATCAATGTCAAAATTGTCACATGTGCAGGTATATGATACATATAATACATATATGGATATTGCACACACACACACACCGAGGGCAGCTACAGGTCCTCATATTCCTCATCACCCTTGTAAAAAAAACCGAAACAAATCAATCAACGGTCACATTCACTGTGAGAGCGCTCTTATCAAAATGAAGCAATCTAAGCTCAGTGTGATAAAAATGTATTTATGTGTTTATATAGTAGAGGGGAACCTCAAAGTCAAGCCCCCAAAGTGGTTTCATTTGTTCAAACATTCTGTTTTGTCACGTGATGTGACACAAATCTCCAGAGAGTTCTGCTCAGTGAGCATTTAAATGATTACCTTCAGCCACTTTTCTTCAATGCTGCCACAACAAAATCCCTTCAACAGCGTTCCTCCTTTACGCAATGCGTTATGCAAGCTGCCGACGACGGTTACGCAGTTTGAGAAGAAAACACAAATCAATTCACTCATCTGTGCCAAGACTACTTGTATGTTAAAAATAGTTTCCATTTTATTTACCAAAGAAACTTTTGTAAAGTTAGAAACTCCACCACATACCTGTAGATAGATATATAACATGCAAGCTATATTATATTTTGATGGCCAGGAACAAATTGATTCATAATCCATTCACCGCCAGAACAACTTGGAAGGCGACCTTTTTGACTTTGGAGGTCCCTCTGTATACAGTAAATGTGTTGCACTAAGGCAGTGTGAGCCATGTACAGTGTCTGCTCCCTCAGTACTTAGCCAGAGAATCTGTCTGCTGCTTGAATAAGGGCAGTCAGTCAGCAGCACTAAATAGAACATTCATCAAGCACTTTCACAGCTTACACCTGCCACCGCTGGCTAAGACAGACAAGGCAGAATGGGCCGCCGAGCCGCACAATCCCAGCTCACTCCCTCTCAAGTGTTCCTGAGGGGCTCGCATACGTCTATTGCTGCATTAGCGCCCTGCAATTTTTAGGTAAATAAAGCCGACCTGCCACGGCACGGTCCAGCAGCGTGCAAACGAGGACACCGTTGTTAAATACACTGGTGGTCTTAAATCACCAATTTACCTGCATCCCGAAGCAGTGGTGCGTGTCAAATAACATGACAACGTTTTGATCTCTTGTGGCGAACGTATGGTTGGCTTCACTGCGGGATATCTGACCTCGCGCTATGATGGAGTTGTTGCAGCCTGCTGGCTGCTCAGCCTTGTTAAAGCGAAGGATGGTGCTGCTTAATTTGCTTCTAATATGACAGCTGTGTTGTTATCGTGATAAAGAGCCGCCCGCAGCTTTACCTTGGTCCTCCAAGCTGGGCTCCCCGTGTCTGCCTCGCAATATGTTTTATTGTCAAGCTGCACTGCGCCACGGCCACTCGTGGCCTGAAATGACCACATTTTAAAGGAATGCTTATGTGAGCCATTATTAGTATGATGAGAGCATATGAGTCACTTCGCCATGTTGTCTTTCGTCTCGCATCCCCGCTGTGCTTTCTGTAGCGCCTGGCAATAAAAAAAAAGCTACGCTCTTTGTACGCGGGAGCCATTCACAGCCTTATCGATTTCCTTTAAAACAGTATTTGCACAAAACAGGAAGGAAGAATGTGGGCTTTAATATTCCCTATTCCTAACAACACCTGGTCTGGAGTTGCTAGGTAACACGGGCACATCAGCGTTTGATGTGAGTGCGTTCTTACCAAATGGCTTTGATCCTCAGCACAGTGACAGATTGCAGAATTCTTCTCTTGGGATATCTCAATACGGTATCGCACCTTGGAGACTAAAGAGCATCTGAAAGCTCTCAGGTCAGATGGATTACAGTGCTCTCCTTGTTAGGCAAATGAGAAAAAGAAACAATTCTGAAGGTTTGAGATTTTCATCAATGTTGTATCAAAGTGTCCAAGTTGGGGGTCCCGTGTTGAAGGATGGTTTCTTGCTATCTATCGAGTATTGTTGTCATTGCGTTGTCGCAATGTGTGGCTTCAAAGATCAGCTTAGAAGCAGAATCTGAGCCAAAACGTGCAAATATTTAAAAGCGCTGTGCCAAGTTAACTACAAATGGCCGTATGCAGTTGACAGGTCCTGGGTTTGAATTTCAACTGAGGCTTGGGAGTGTGAGTTTGAGATTTTCAATGGCGCCATACAAATCTGCATCTAAAACATCTCTTTTGGCAGTGTCTTGAAGTTGCAAGCTAATAAGGGTACTTGGTTATGTGTATTGTTTACGGTCCAACAAAGTAGCAATCGAAAGCTTCACCTTTGGGCAAATAAACATCGACAACAAATAAAAGTGCATGTGTAAAAAGGCCTCTGACAGCCCACGACACCCACATAAGTAGCCCAAAGTGCTGTTCTAAAAATAGCTCAACAACGTGTTACCAGTATTTCAGAATTAATAGCCCTTCTCGTTAATCAGTCACCAAGAAATAGCTCCCAATTTGGTAAGGCCAAAGTTCATCCGAAAGTAAAATACTCCAACATTTAGAGCGCATACGATGACTTCATCTTGGTGCTCTATTGGCTGGCTTTGAATATTGAAAATGGAATGCCATCCCTACATTGTCCAGTCATGCGCTGTAACCTGGAAATACATTTCTCAGGCTGGCGCATTTGCAAGTCAAGCAAGTGACTGTGAAATAAATGACGGCCGCTTTGCCATTTTCAACATCAGTCTGTACGACGTCGATGTTGGCCAAATCGAGAGTTTGTGGCCGCTCGCCCAGGGCAGACAGACACACACACACACACACACACACACACACACACACACACACACACACACACACACACACACACACACACACACACACACACACTGTACAGCATGTGCAGTTATTACAGGTTTGATTATGGAATTCCATAGGGCAATTGGCTCAAATGAGGTCTGACAGTTTTGGAGGGGAGTAAACAGCTGGAGAGCTCATCTCTGCCAGCAGCCGTATTAAGGCGCTTCCACTCCCAGGTGCATCAGCTGCTATGATGTGTGATTAGGCCAGAAGTAATGAAGAGCTGATGAAAGTTATCTGTGTGCACAGAGTAACATCATCATAGCTTGGGAGAAAAAAAATGGTGTTCAAGTTGCTCTGCGGGAACATAAAAAAAAAGGTTCTCTGAAAGATCACTTTTCTACGGAAGAGGATTAGGGCCAGTGAAGAAAAAAAAACGAGGGGTGACAGGATTCTGACTTTTTTTCTCAGAATTCTGACTTTAAAGTCAGAATTCTGACTTTATTCTCAGAATTCTGACTTTAAAGTCAGAATTCCCCATTTCTGACTTTAAAGTCAGAATTCTGACTTTATTCTCAGAATTCTGACTTTAAAGTCGGAATTCTGACCTTATTCTCAGAATTCTGACTTTATTCTCAGAATTCTGACTTTAAAGTCAGAATTCCCCATTTCTGACTTTAAAGTCAGAATTCTGACTTTATTCTCAGAATTCTGACTTTAAAGTCGGAATTCTGACTTTATTCTCAGAATTCTGACTTTAAAGTCGGAATTCTGACTTTAAAGTCAGAATTCCCCATTTCTGACTTTAAAGTCAGAATTCTGAGAATAAAGTCAGAATTCTGAGAATAAAGTCAGAATTCCGACTTTAAAGTCAGAACTGAGAATAAAGTCAGAATTCTGAGAATAAAGTCAGAATTCTGAGAATAAAGTCAGAATTCTGAGAATAAAGTCAGAATTCTGACTTTCCTGCCACCCCTCGTTTTTTTTTCTTCACTGGCCCTAATCCTCTTCCGTACTTTTCTAAACCTTTTATGTGACCTTGTGTTGAAAAAGCAAAAATCACATTAGTATACATTTGGTGTACAATTGTGCTGCATAAGATTGTGAACTGTTTGTAATATTTTCATATGCAGCTAGAAAAGCTATTAAAAACTCCTATATATATTTTTTCTTTTAATAGTCAAATGAGTCATGCCACCTGAAGCTTTCAGCTTTGAGTAAACAGTTCAGGGAGCACCATTATCTGTTTCATGGCTGGGCCCCAGTGCAAGGACTAAAAATGTTGTGTTTGTATATATTTGAAGCAGCATAATTACTTTTTACAATGATTCAGAGGGTTTGGTGCATGTTTTTGTCAAATCTATTGATTTAATATAATGACATCCAGCACATGTATCCAACTGGCCTGACAGAATTCACTCAAATTGCATTATACTACATGCTAGAGTAGGTAGTGTAATGCAAATTTGAATTTAGACATGCTTTATTTAAAAGCTTTATTTGTGTAGCTTATTTTATACTCATTGTGCTTTACATAATTAAAAGTACAGCATTTAGAATAGTTTTTTTTTTTTAAACCAACTATAGATTTTGTGACCTCACAAATGGTCTTTTGGCTGAATAGACTGAAATTCCTACAGGTTCACTCCCTTTCTGTTGGTGTAAGGAGCAGGTCTCGATGCTTTCCGACTTCCGTATTTGTAAAGGCAGAAAATTGCTTGAGCCTTATTAGGCAGCGGCCAGTAAATGTTTGTCAATCCAGCGTCCCACAAGATCCACAACCCCGAGGCCACTTTTCACATCTGTTGCTTAGCAACGCTGACACACAACACACAGCAAGCAGGTTTGTGCCACACTGTAAAAACATTTTCTCATGAAAGTCTCTCTGTATATTATCACTTAATTGCTCCCCCGAATGCAAAAGAATTTACTGCAGGCCTTGGTGAACTTCTCCCCTGACTTCCATTTTTTTGAGGTGGATGGGAACATCCATCCATGAGTGTGAAACGATGTCAAAGCCTAGCGGAAATGAATCGACATTATCTCTCCTTAGTGCAATATGTATGAGCTACCACTGACTGTGGAGAAAGAAAATTTGGCCTGTTGTAATGCGCAACGTGGGTGTTCAGACCCCTGAGCAACTTGTAATTGCATTATACAGGGTTGTGTGTCTCATTCCTCATCCTTTGCTCTCACAGCAGGGATGAGAACAAACATGTTCAAAAGAATGGAGAGATTTCATCACACGTTCCCATGTCGACTTAAATGAGCAACCACAAACGATTAAAGTTTGTCTTTCAGATTTCTTCATCCGTCTATCACCTGATGAGCTGGTGGGATACACATGAATGACAAGTCTAATGAGGTGACAACTGCTGTGACTAAAACTATTAGGTGCACTAAGTCAGTGCAAATCTCCTGAGTGTCTCCTTTTCTCCGTAGTTGAGCTTGTAGTCTTGCTTACGAAAGCAGATTGAGGCAACAGAAAACAAAAACATGAGCATGAAATCAGAACATTGTGAAAAAGAAATGGAAAAAGTCCAATTATTAAATATATAACGCTATACTAAAGTCTTAATGGTCGGTCTTTTACCAAAAGTGTTTTGAGCCCGGGCTAACCCATGGTCGTCTGTATTTGGACTTTAACAAAACGTAAACAAACATGTTTCCATTTTCCAAATAACTATATTTTCCATCAATCTTCGTCATCTGCAGCTTACTTGTTTACCTTTTTCACTGTTTTTTTTTCCCTGGGTTTCTTTCCATTCCTTGTTTTTGGCTAACATTTTAACCTGGAGTTTGATTCATAAAACATTTATATTCAGATTTAGAAAACTTGATTCATTGTATTATGCAGATAGATTACAGAATACAATTAGCAAATAATTGAAAGTCTCACCATAATGTCTTCAAAGAAGCTGCATACATTTTCTGAACACAACTTTGTCGGGGCAAATAGGATACATTCATTTTGTATTGTGTGATATACCACCACAAATATTGTAGTGCAAAAGACATCCGTTTGAAGAAAAGTATAACAAACAGTTTTGAGATCAAAATGAAGGAATAGAGCAGCTCTGACTCGCTCCATCCATCCGTCTATCCATCCATCATCTGAACCGTTAATCCTCCCGAGGGTCGCGGGCAAGCTGAAGCCTTTCCCAGCTGACTTTAGGCAGTAGGCGAAAGACACGTATCTATTAAATATGAACACCACAGTTGATTCTATCCGATCAATATATATGGCATGTTGCTGGATGGAGATGTTACTGCTATATTTGAGGGAGGATGTTGACAGTCAATCGAAAACTATCTAACACTAAACTTTGGTAATATACTTACATTATAACATCTGCAATTGGCTTGCAATCAGTCCAGGGTGGACCAGGCCTTTCAACCATAGTCACCTGTGATATGTGAAAACAAAAAACATGAATTCTTTTGTCATAATATGAAAACTGTTTGTCCTAAAATGACAACTTTGGCATCACAAACTAATTCCTGTACGTTTTTTTGTTCTCGTGTGGCCGTAATGCTGAAAGGTACTTGCTCACATGCAAACAGTGTACAGGCAGGACAGGAAGCCAAGTTTGTGCTCAAGGATTCTTCAGTGTATTAGTCATTGAGTTGTGAGGACTCAGCGGGCTTTTTGATCAAAAGCAGCAACGGGGGGGGGAGGAGAGGCTCGAATGTGGAGGTAGATTAAAATTTAAAAAAAAAAAAAAAAAGAAAAAAAAAAAAAAAGCCTTGTTCTTTCTGGAAACTTTTAGTTGGTATTGTGCCAGAGAAGAAGCACTATGTGCTGACTGTTGCGTGTTAATTTAAACAAAACAGTTACAGCCCCTTGTTGCAACTGAGTTGTAGGGTTCATCAATCAGGCTTAGTGCTACTTGAAGCAGCATTAGTTTGTTTCTTGCACTGTAATGAGGAAATGTGCATTACTTGGACAGCGACATTCATCTTTGTCGACATCCCCGTTTTAGTTTAACACCATTCCTCGAAAGAGTCTTGCATTGCGCCTTCATATGCTGCGCTACAGCTTGTTGCATTATAATTTCGATCATAGACAAGTAATCAATGTTTGTGAACGCGTGTAATTTAATTCAAAAGCCAAATCAGTCTTGTGGAGAGATGAACTGCAGCAGTTGCACCATTTATATGTAAATGAGGCATAGGTTATTGACACGTTTAGTTCATTTTCCATCAGTGCCTGATGAGACACTTGATATTATGTGCAAATGTCAATTATTTGTCTTCAGCTGTCTCCTTTTTTGCTAGTCAATGTAGTGTATCAATCAGTTGTTTTTCATATTATGTAACAAGTGCGAAACTTGGACTTAAGCTTAGGCTCAGTCATTTAATGGTTGTATGAAATACAGTTTTAGGTAGTGACAACTCAATGCACTTTAAATGAATTGTCAACTGTTGTGAAGAAAAGAAACATTACTTTTTTGGGCAGTAGAATTTTCTTTTTTGGGGCATTTTTTCCCTCCCACATACGTGCACATGAAGTGATAAATTAAAGTCCGTGAAGTTTATTAAATATCCATTTGTAATTACCTGGACGGCATATAGTCGGACTTTTGTATATTTATATCATTGAGTCGGCTTAGGCACATGACAGAAATAAACATTTCAGGCCAATGTGCAGAGCCAATGAAAGGTGTGCAGCATGTTGTATATTTCTACTACATCTGGCAAATCATCTTTTAGAGTCAAGATATGTAATACAACATGCATTCTTTCATTGCAAATCAAAATTATTAACAGTCCTGAAAATCTATGGAGACATTTGTCTTCTGGACATGAGACTCATTCAAATGCATCTTAAAACAGCCCTTCACTTACTTAGCCCTGCACTACTGAGCATAATTTATCTATTTTTCATGAGTGCAGCTATGATGTAAATGCTGCAGCAAATAGTGGCAAAACCAAGTAGAAGTTACTTCTCGAATGCAGTCTGGCTTCATAGCATGCTCCTCAGCATGGAGGACGGAAGCAGAAAACAAGGCTAAACGCTTTTTATTTTTTATGTTCTTTGAGCATGCCATCATTTGCATTTCAAAAGAAATATTTATTTTGAGATCCAACAGTAAACAGCGTCTACAGCAGTAAACACAAGAAGGCTCAGTATAGCTGCAACCCCCCCGCATCGGAAGCCCGTACATATCAAGACATTAACCAATGCGTGGTCTTCTATTGTAAATTTACACGTTATTAAATAGCGGCTGAACATTAAACATTTAAGGATGCAGCAAATTCCATGAATGTAATTATCTTAAAACGAATGATGGAGCAAAAGAAAAAAAACAAAACGGTGCAATTATCACGAATCCTGTGGGAAAGGCATTTCATTCATTTGTGTTGCTGAGCACGCCAAGGTCTAACGTACTGATGATACCCTAAAGTGTTAGATTGATAGGATTGGGCTGAGAGTGAAACACACCATTTATAACCGGGAGAGTGCAGCATGTCCCTGACAATACAAATTCACCTAATAATCCTTGAAGCCTCGGACAACCTGCCCCATGCTATTTGACGCTCCATAAAGGCTCAAGAATCTGCCACAAAACTGCTTCGGGTTTTTTTTTTCAGTGTTGCTTTTCAGACTTCATTTCACACAACTTATCCAGCATGAAACGTTAACTCCTGTGAAAGATATCTCTCGAAATACAGAAAAGAGTTTGCAGGAGGTCGCCCGTAGCATTATGACTTAGCTGATATTGCACTTCTCGAGCTATTTTCATTTAAACATGAGTTGGTCAGTCAAGTGGAGTACATGTGTGTCAAGGGATGGACCGACGCTAAATCATTTAATGTAATAGGATGATCGCATTTTCAATCTGCTCTTCTCCAAATTCCACAGGAAGTGGAAAGTCAACTTCTCTTGCACATTCCAGTTGTTCCAGAAAACAAAATTGAATTCAGTGGACAGCTATTGTAAAGACGGGTGTGAGGAGGGCAAATTGGAATGTCCCCACGGAGCCTGGCACACAAGTCTGGACAACACTTGGTGAGTGCAGTGAGTGAAGTGACTCTTGAACCATTGCAGTCAAGCAACACACTGCAAA
The DNA here is from genome assembly GCF_054491065.1 of Syngnathus leptorhynchus. Classification (NCBI taxonomy): domain Eukaryota; kingdom Metazoa; phylum Chordata; class Actinopteri; order Syngnathiformes; family Syngnathidae; genus Syngnathus; species Syngnathus leptorhynchus. Next base: position 11,622,777 of record NC_141196.1, on the reverse strand, counting down.
TAAAGCAGGTGTTGCTGCTGAATATATGTGAGCTTTGCAGTTTCAGATGCAAGAAGGGGGAGGAAGATGTCTGTGACAAAAGACACACATTGTGGAAGGCAGTGCAGCAAGTGTGACGGCGCATGAAAGTCAAATATCATTATGGCAAAGCAAAGAGACAAGATCAGAGCAGGTTAAGATAACACTGGCCAACTCGCAGGTGGGTGCACATTAGAACAAAGTAGCACAATGTCATAGCCTGCAGACCGACCTTTTGAAGACTGTGTGTTTTGGACGACCATCAACAAATAGTGTCCGTTGCACCCCCTATATACGGTACATCTCTCTCTCTCGCTCTCTCTCGCTCTCTCTCGCTCTCTCTTGCTTGCTCTCTCTAGTATCTCACTCATTGGCTAGGAATCACATATATCTACTCTCTTAAAGTGATACACGTGGCATCCATTTTTTTTTTTAATGAACGTTTGACCCAAGGGGCTATGGAAATCAAATCAACAAAAAGCAAATACATTAACTTCTAATGAGAAAATCAATGTGCAGTCTGTTGAGAGATGCGCCGTGTAGTCGAGCAACATTTTTATAACTAATGGCAATGGCTTTATCAGTGAGTTGGAAATTTAGGGGCGATTTGGCAGAGTGATGAAGCGGGAGGAGGAAGTGAGCACTTTCTGTGTTTACTGGTGCGCAAGGCACGACAGTAGGCCAAGCTATTCTGGCTAGGGGGGAGACTCACACCTCTGCATGCAGCACAGCGGAGGCATGCTTGAGGCTGAGATGTCATTACCACCTTTTTGGCAGGAAAGGCCTTCGTTCACCGAGTTTACGACCTAAGTGGCTCCGCTAGTTTCAGTTTTCCATTTGGAAGACTTAATTGTAATCTTTCTTGTGTTTCCACTGTGGGGTGTGGAGGCTGGGTGGCAGTTGTCCCAGTTGAATTTGGATCATGCTTAAAAGGGAATATACAATGGTGCCTATTTAGATGATTCTGTGGCCATCTCAAAACAGCTGTATCGCAAATCATCTTTCCCCATTGAGTTTTTATTAAGGAAACAAGAACTCGATGATATCACACTCGCAATAATGATAACTAGGCCAATTCAAAATCTGCAAAAATTGGCCGGCTATTTTTTCTGCAAAGACAAGGATAATGACGCATACATCCCTCCTATCCCCATAATAGGCCAATTTTTGATCATTTTTTTTCTGTGTTGTAAAATCTAATTATTGTAGAGTCAAATGTTATTCCTGTAATTAATTTAAGTGTAAGTGTTAAGGAACCAAAATAGAAGTTCTTTTTGTCAATACATATTTGAAAAAAATTCATTGGATGATTGATATGCTATCGGAATTCATTCTTCCAAATATATTTAATAGCATCAGCGTAAAAAAACCCAAAAAAAAAACTATTTGTGCACTATGCATGTTCACGATTGCATGAAATTGTGAACAGTCATGTTTAAGAATTGTTGTTGCACGTCAGTTTTGGTCAAACTCGTTGAGTTGGGGGGCGTTGAAGTCATGTTACAATCAAATCTCACTTGCAGTTTTCAAACTCCGTCAAAGTCCGTCTTTAATAAGACAGTAATGAAAACACGGAATTAATGACTACTGCCAACATTTAACAAATCTCATTACAGACTTGTTTCTGTGTATCGACCCCTTCTGCACAATGAACAAATCATTTTTGTTTCAACCCTGTCAAGAGATTTCCAATCCTAGCACCTTTTGTGTTTTGTCCATCCCATTTTACCAGCAGTGTTTAGTTATCTGTTAACCACTAAATAGACTTGCTACACCATATTGGAATGGTGTCAATTAATACAGATTTGTTATGGTGGATCCTTTACAACTGATAATGGAAATGCCAAATATTGCCTACCACACAGAATCACATCCACTTTACTGCTTAGTAAAATGGCTCCTCGGGTCAAAGCCTTGGATCAGAAGGCCCGTTTCCAGCCGATTTAAGATGAGGCAGCGCTTTTACAAGTAGAGACTGGCCTGCAAAGAGGCTGTGGTGGTCAAAAAGGTAGGACTTGTCCAACATTTCCCTCCTGGTGGAATTAGCTCACTCACCCCTCTATCATCCACAGGAAGGCAGCCGCTTTAGAAATGTATCAAAGCACTGCTCTCTTTTTTTTTTTTTTTTATGCCGGCGGTGAAAGGAGGGGTTAGAGTTGCCCTCAGTTTGTTGGACATTTGCCAAACTGACAGGGAACAGGCAGATGGAGAGTGTACCCGATGCGGCGGTTGAAGTAACAACATCAGCATGAGCACCCTAAACTTTCAAGCGCTGCTGGCCTGGCGACTCATATGAAATGACATTGCTTGCTTGCAGCTAACATCCGAGCACAGCAGAGCACCTGCAGCAAATCGAGGTCAGAAAAAAGGCTGGCGCATCCCCTGCAATGCACAGGCTTGAATATTAGCTTGAAGGGGAAGTCAACCCCCACATTTTCTTCGTAATTATATGCTCTGTGCAGCCCAACTACTTGAACCACAGTGTTCTGATTTATGCTTTGTTTGTGGAATATGAATTAAATGCGCAAAAACCACCTGTGACATTTTTAATCGACAGAAAGTGCCAAAATGGCCTTGATATTTTGTTTCACTTTAGTTTTTGGATTTCTCTTGATTTAGTCTTTGACCTGCATAGTATCGTGTTTGACTTTTTGTTCCTTTAAATAAAATGTTTGGTTTTGATTGAACCGCAGCCGCGCTTCCTTACTTGCCGGCGCTCCTCCCCTTGAACCCTAACAATATTATTGAAAAGAAAATTTGGGGGTTGAGTTCCCATTTAATTACAGTTTTATGAGCCTCAATAAATCACTTCTCTTGCTGTGTATATGAAGTGGGCTTGGGAATACAGGAATCCCTTAATGCAAAACCAACATTTGTTTCTGTTTTAGTTGAGTCGTCCCAGTGATTTGCCTCAAAGGAAAATGCTTTTTATATCCTTTGCGCACATGCATGTATGTATGACGTCTGCGTGGCTCAGAAAGCTGCCGCTCATATGACCTGGATTAGAAGGATGATGTGTTTTGCTTGAAGAACAGGTTGCGCCTCAAGTGAGAGATTTAACCCTTACTAGTTGTCAAGCGCGCTTCCAAAAGGCTCAATGTACATCTTGCAGCCCTTGACTCTAATATGCACCGTAGGCTGTGTATTGAAGTGAGAATAAGATTTTGACAGATGGAGGAAGGAGGAAAAAAAATGGGAGGATCTTCCCTTGAGGACATCTTGAGGGCATTGGTTGCATCATTCTTTCGCTGCCTTTTCTAAAGAGCGGTAAATAAGACGAGCTGACAGATTAAGTTGAATTTTTGGAAAAGTTGAAAGTGGATTTGATCTCTGTGTTCACCTTTCTGATCTGGAGTTTTGTTGAAACCCTTGAGGTGAGGTAATTTATGCTACTTTGGGAAAGATGGGACTGCCGTCCCGCTCTAAAAACAATATATCACCAGTATGAGCAAATAAGTATTTTACGATTATACTTTAAAACGATTAGATCCAATGTTTCTCCAATCACAATTTAGAAAATTGGTTTCCCCTCAGGACCCAAATTTACAGTTTGTATTTCCATCGGATATTTTTGTGCAGCAAATGAATAGATTTGAGAAAAAGTAAAAATAAAGCAAAAAGAAAAATATTAAAATATTCCATCGAGACATGTTTGTAATGATAATTTGGCAGCCGCGTGCCAGCCATCATATTTCAAAAAGGGTGGTCTGCGCCATTGTGGGGATGGACATAGCCAAGTCAGTCACAGACTTCAGTCGCCGCCAATCCTCATTCCCTTTGAATGTGGCACACTGCGGACAAGGACGCAGTGATCCTTGCGTGACTCCGACATTGTCACCTGTCTTGGCTGGTGTGGTAAGAGAGAAGCTATACATATTAAATACAGAATAAGATAACCGCTGCTGATTTAAATAATTCTGATATATCTGTCAACATCCCTGATCGTTCACTTGCCATAACTAAATAACTATTTAAACCTAAATAACAATTTTAATATCAATATTTTTTCCCCCCTATCTTAGTATGGCGGCTCATATATTGTGTATTGCGACACCATGGTGTCTTCTTCCCTCCGTATCACTGTGAAGGCAGCATTTTTAAACCTCTGTATGGGTCTCATTTAATTATGGTGCTGGACTTAATGAAATCTTCACAGCGTGTAGACTAAGCTAGAATGTCAAGGGTTGCTTTAAAAAAAGTAGAGGCATAACTGTTTTAGACCTTTAGAAGAGTTGACTTTCAATGACTCACTTCATCTCTGGTGAACATGTTTGCTGTATGGCAGACGTGGTGCATGCATTTTTTTTTGTGGACCTCATTGTTACAAAGCTAACTCAATTAGCCAGGCGGGGTGTCAAAAGACATTTAGCCGGATCCCTCGCATCGAATCACAACGGGCATATGGGTGGTCTTTTTTTTCATTTTTGTGGGCCTTCTCACTAACCCATTATTTCCCCTCTTTGTGTGAGTGTTTGAAAAACTGAATGGTTGATTAATAACAACAGGCAAACAGTTCCTGGCAGTCGCTCTGCTATCTGAGCAAATGTGTGCAGGAAGCTGCTATGCATCGGCGTCTTAAGAAAAATGGGTCATATTTGTCATAATTTCCCAGTGCTTTAATTCAAATTAACCTGACCCATCACATCATGTTTCCTCCACCTGTTGCCTTTTATCTCCCGGCTCTCGACTCATCACTCTTTTTCACCACCGCTTTATCCACTGAGCTTCATCACTCGGCCTCTCTCCAATTTGAAGATTTCTCATGTGTCTGCATCAGCGACATGGCAGCTTCATTTCCCACCTCCGCACCATACGAGCCTCCCTTGGAGAGGCCGCCCTGGCAGCCTTGGTGCTCTTAAATGCATCATTCCTTCCAAGAGATATCCTTCCACACTGACCTCTGTGCTAGCTGGCCATCTGCCATCTCCGCTCAATGGACTCATCAATCCATCTTGCTTCTTGGATGGCCTTGATTTTATTGTCTCACACAGCCCTCTGTCATTGTGCTCATCTCTCATCGTTAATGTCATCCTTTCAGATTTGAACATGTCTGCATTTTCTCCGTGTGTATTGTTTGAATACGCTGAGCCGCAGTGGCGGAGTCCAGGTGGGCTATTGTTGTTAGGTCTTTTCTGCACACGAGTGCAAGTACCATCTCTGAAGTATTCATTTTAGTGTACTTTGAGACTCGACGTACGCTCTTTATTATTACACACAGCTGCCGAGTGGCCCGTAATGGCCATTAGGCAGTTGTCGTCCATTTGAACAGGGCCGTAGTAGTATTCAAGTGGCATGTACCCACAATGAGTACAGTTTCAAAAACAGATCCACATGCTGGAGCTGTTGCATATATTGCAACCTGACCCGAAAGGAATTCGCCAGAACTTCCAGATTGCACACTCCAGGAAAGACAATTATTATGTGTTACTTATCAATCATGTTGAGCAGTTAAATAACATTGCTATCTTGCTACTCTGGAAAAAACAAAACAAAACCTAGAAGCTCTTGTGCATCTTAGCCTTGTTATAAAAAATGTTGGAATATTAATCAACACCGGCATCTATAATACAACGAGCATGCACTTCTCAGGACAGTTTACCTGGTGAAAAACCCTCTTTTATTCCATCTGTGCCTTACGAGCGTCATCAGAACTATGAATAAATGCATGACCATTTCGGAGCTGCTCTTTATTTGCTGAGTAATGCCTTCAAGAGGCAGATCGATACGTGGCTTGCTACAGGACAAGTTCAGCCCACAGGGTTGGTCTGGGAATTGTCCACTTGCTCTCTACTAATTACTTGCAGAGAGCCACATGCCATGCAACCCCCACAAATTGGATCGTTGAGTATTACAAAATCAGATAAAAAAAATGTTAACAGGAAGAAAAAGTGATCGATTATCTCGCGTAAACTCTATGGTATCACTCAGTCATGCGCTGTTCTCATAGAGATTTTGCATGTTAAACAAACCGCAGGATAATTCTGATGTTTGGTGTTGAGAGCAATACTTGAGTTCCTAATGTGAGCTTAAAATTTGATTAATTTTATTAAAAAAAAAAGAAACTGTCCGGGTTTTCTTAAAAGTGGATCTGGAACATACTGCAGTCTGTGTTCATGGAAAACAAGGGTTAATATTTGCATTATTGATACAATATGTTTCCCCCCCATGTCATTGCTGCTCAGTGTTGGCACTTGTGGAGTTATTTATGAGCAATTTGTGTGAGCATACGGGTTGTTTCATGCTTTTATGAATTTTAACACAGCCATATCGAATATATGTCACTTGAAATGTACATGAAAACAGAAAGCCCCCCAAATCATTTGCATTACAACAGAATTTCATCCACATTGTACAGTAAATCCAGTCTTAGCTGGAAATCACACAAGAGGATTGAAAAAGACGTGTAAGACGTCGTGTTAACAGATCCATTCATCCATCCCTTTTCTGTACCACTTATCCTGTTGCAGGTCCCAGGAAGCTGGAGCCTGTCCCAGCTGACTCAGCGTAAAGCAGACTACACTGGTCATTTTTAACAGCGTGCATTGGCCCGATACAGATTGTTTGCGGAACCTGCCCAATATAAAAATGTAATTTTGCTCAGTCTGCCATCAAACTAGCTATCAATTTTAAAATAATACTCAATACATTTTTTTTTAGCCTCAGCTTTTTGTCATTGTGATGCTCTTATGTTTCCTTGCAGTTTGCGTGCTCACTTTCTTGTGTCTGTGACCCCCCCCCCCCCTTCCCCCTTCTATTTTGTGTGGGACGCAGATGCAACCAAAAATCTCGACTGCTCACAGGCAGCTTCGAGCATCCACAACCAGTACATCACATTGTACAGATGTATCACTTATAAAATAACAAACATCTGTCGCTGGCCTTTTAACATGTCGTCCAAGATGTTGCCGTGAAAACAAAACGTACATATAATGACAACAATTCCAACACTGAAAAATCTATGACACGTCAAGTTCAATGGCATTGCCATGTCGCTGTTTTTCCTTCAACAGATAATGTGGAAATGACAGTTAATAGATTTTGCAAATCTACATCTGTGTGACTGTGAATATAAATGAGACTGCAAGGAGTCGTGTTCTCATGGTAACACAATGCAGGATGTGATGCGTTTGTTGACCTTGGGGCTGTGGAGTGTCCATGTCCGCATGATTTTGCATGAAGGTAGGCTACACTCAAGACACAGGAACTTCACGAGGGGAACATGTCGAATGCTACTCTTTACGTTGTCTCGTCATTACGTTGTTTGCTGTTGCATTCACACTTCAACCTACAGTCTAATTTATACCGGGAGAGAATTTGCCTGCCAGAAAATTAATGGCACCCATTTCATTGGTTGCGTATTGTCTATTAGCAGCAATCAGTTGGTGGTGGTGTAATGTTTTCATTTGAACAGGCAATGCGCAACACTTCTGCAAGACCCCCCCCCCCCCCCCCCCCCACGTCAGTCTGCCTGCTACCTCTAATGGCCTGCGGGGGGCACTCTAGCACTTTTCCGTCATCTGTCACGCTCTTTCCTCCAGCGGCAGTTTTTCCTTAGCCCTCCCTTCCCATTTTCTGTTTTCCTTTTGTTCTGTGACTCTATTGCACCTTCCTTTTGCACACTAATTCTCTCTCATCACCACATTCTGTCTCTCTCTCTCGCTCTCTCTCACTTTCTCGCTGTCTCTCACGCTCTTTCTCTCTCACACAACGCACACACCCTCTTTTTCCACTATTTGACTTGTGGTAGGTACCCATTTTGTCTCCCTCCTACCTTCCCCATCTGTCATGTTCAGTCCTGTTATCTCACTGACACTTTTTCTTCTGGATTCCCATTCAAAACCAATCACCAAACACACACACATCTCTCCTCACGTCCACGTTGTCAATGTACACACATTAGCAACAAGCCCTAAATGCAGCCCAGCGGACATTTGTCAATCTTTTTCTCTCCAGCGTGTAATTAGTATGATTATGCACACAAAAGACGTATCAGCTGTGAGATGGACAGCAATAATACAAAACAATAATACTTGAATCAAACAGGAGATTATTCTGTTTTCCTGCATATTTTTGTTCGGTATTTTTCTGTTTCATCATATCTATGCGTGCATACATTTACGGAAAATTTGAAGTGCACAATTGGCCTATCTGGCACATCTTTTGGAATGTGGGAGGAAACCAGAGTATATGAAGGAAGCACAAGCAGGCACAGGGAGAACATGCAAACTCCACAAGAGACGGCCAGAGCTGGAATCGAACCGACCCCCTCTCCACTGTGAGGCAAACGTGCTAACCAGTGCTGCACTAGGCATTTGGCTAAAATACAGCTGTGAGGGATAAATGTGCCAAATTAGAATGAGAACATATACACAGCTAACATTTGTCAAGGGAAAGACTGACATTGTAACTCCAGTGAGTATTGACACATTTTCTCACACAAGCTCTTCCATTGAAAAGTTGCATTGAAAGGAGACCAAATCACACCCTGTTAGTTCAAGTAGCCAACTTCCTCTCTGCTGTAGTTTACTTACTCTCACGGTGCACCCCATGGGAATTGTTAAAAGCACCATGTGGCAACTTAACGATAATGTGTCGACAATTTGAGTCTTTCTGTGAATTAGAGTGCTTTGTATGGATCGTTGTTGTTTATGACTGACACTTTGTCACTTTACCATGTTGTTGTCACTGGATCCAAAGTTTTAGGACCCACCTTGTCGTACTCTGAAGTAGAATGGAAAATTCAGGAAACAATGGACATTAACTGACTCCTGTTATATAGAGAAAACAAACACGAATCCAATCAACTCCCCTCGACTTATAGTGTCACGCCTCGCCTATCCTTTCGATCTCGACTTCCAAAATGGCAAATGATAATCATGTTAGAGAAAATTATCTATCTATTTACTTTTGGTATGACACAATACAGTTCTACAGTGCTGAAGTCATAAATGGAAATTATTTAATTATTGTTAGATCTTTAAATACTGGCAATTTGTAGTAAAATACACAATTCATGTCAAAGCCCACCACTAACCAACTAAACTGTTGAGGTTCGGCAACTGTTCTTTAGGATTCGCTGACCGACAGCCACTGTTTTTGCAGTGATTGAAAATGTTAATCGCAGGTGTAATAGCCAATCAAAATGGCAAATAAGATTTCACACCCCGCAACTTTGTTAATTTGCAGCAAAAAAAAAAAAAAAAGCCAATTGTTGCATTGTTTTGAATGAAAAAATGGCTTGCTCTGTGCAAAACAATTTTTAACCCAAATTGGATTGTTTTTAACCCAGCATTTCTTAGGTTGTGAGCATAATTATCTTTGGGGAAGTAGAATTATATTGGATCCCCTTACATAGACAGTGAGGAGTATGTTGTGACCGGGGGGATTTAGGCTAAATTGTCAGATAAAGAGAATGTGACTTTCCTCTCGGTCTGCATGAAAACTAAGAGGATCTCGATATTTAATCTGTATTGTTTCAAAATTGTTTTCAGGTTCCGTAACAATTGCATGGCCATTTAATCTTGCAGCTCCAGGCTTAAAAGTGTCATCTCAAGTACACTGATATTTTATCTCAAAAATGTCAGTGTGCCAAGTGTGTGCTTTCATGCCAGGACTTGTAATCGAGTTGACAACATCTGCACTCCAGGGATTACATGAAAGAAGAGCAGCTAGTGTAGATTGGGCAACTTATATTCAATTGCACTGCCTGTGGAGAAATGCAGCCAGTTTGCAGTCTGATGTGATTTAATACAGACATCACTTTTCTTTATTCCATTGAAAACTTTATTGATTCATGCTTTGTTTCAAATCATTATAAAAAAAAATAAGCAGGCCATGTCAAGTGATGGTAATTAATAATGAGACCTCATATATTTTGCTTAGTCAAGAATGAGTGATGGCTGCTTGATGGCTGGCGGCCATGACCTTGACTTAGCAAATTGCAGTTGAGGGGGCACACCAAGGAGATAGGTTGCATGAAGCAGCCATTTCTTAATGACTGAATTATATCATATCACTTTCATAGCTGATGGCTTCATGCCCCTATAACACACAGATAATTAATTTTAAACCACTTCCCCAATTGCAATGGCACCCAGCTACATGGAAACGTCTACATGTCTTGTTTCAGGAATACTTTTTAAAGGGGGAATGGTTTAGCCGTCTGTAAATCTCTGCTCCACATACGCGGATCATTTTTAATGTGTAAAATAGTTCATGTAATTGAGAACCATTTAGGCAATTTAGGAAAGGATTTTACAATGTTAATTGTGTTAATCTAATTGTGTGGAGGCTGGTTCATTCATACTAATGCTGTTAAGCGTCATTTTTAGTCTCCTTTCTCTGGTAGGAAAATAATAAAACGTATCCATCTTGGACTGATTAGCCAGGAAAGAGCTGTGTACCGTTTTTGCCGCTAAAATAATGCTATGGAACATTATTGACTTTTGCGGTCATTATTTTATTTGAGTCAAATGGGCAAGTCAGCTCACCTGTGCTTTGAATAAGGATGACTGATCCGAGAGTCACAAGAGTTGATATGCTACCCATAGTTTGCTCCAATGTGCTTTAGAAAAACTAAAGGGATGATACCCAAAAAAAGGTCAACATTCATGCTTCCAGCCTGATTGTTAACGACATGAGAATTTCAAGCAAAACAGTATTGTGGCTGAATCTCACAATACAGATCAACTGGTGAATAGCGAGGAGGCGGATCATCGCTGCTGTGCTGAGACAGATTATTTTGTCAGAGCATGGATTGCCTGCCCACACTTAAATGATGCGGCATTCAGACAAAAGCATGGGGACATCATTTTCAGGTTATCATTGCACCTCTTTCCGCATGCTATGGAAGACGAGTGTCGGCTCAAATTATACATCACAAAGGGCCTTTGAAACAACAACGACCCTTTTTGGATGTATGCTTTCATTATGGAAATTAATTTGAAAGAGAATCCATGACTCATGTCAGTCATACTGCTGAAGATGAGTCATGGCATCTTTTTTGTTTGCATTTAATTTCACCAGGATTTGCTTAGCTGTTTAGGATTTATACACAGTGCATCTGTTTTTTCTCCCTCTCGTGCAGGTGGTTACGAGGAAACTATTACACACGTTTAGACCAGAACATTGGTCAAAATCCTTTTTATTTCAAATTAAGGACCCAATATTTCACTTCAAACAATGTCAACTGCATGTGTTTGTCTCAGGACCAAACTGTCCATCACCATGATACAATTGCAAATTAGGAAGCTACCGAAGCTTCCACTGTTCCCAAATCCATATTTTTAGAATGACAGCTTGTGTAGACTGCTTTGTATCATTCAGATCAAAATGTTGCTCTGTACTATTCTTTGTGAGGAAAGCCACATAATCCATGATCAATGGATAATCTAATTCTTGTGGACTGTTATAAACATGGAGCCTTCATCTACAGTAGTACGAGGCAGACACTCTCCAGTGGTCTCCATGAAGATATCACACAGGTTTAGAACGGGGATACTTTAGAAACTCTCTGGCCTTGAAGTAGAAGAATGTCCAGCCTTGCCAAATGGAGACACGCAAACAAAAATTTGTAGTTTATAATTTGATTTGATTTTTATTTTTACTATTTTAGAAAGGCGATGGCAGAGTGACATTGTTGTTACATTAATTCAAGGAGACACCAGACCCGGACCAGAAAATTGCTTGCAACACTTCTGATGAGCATAAGCACGCCTGCACAGCTGTTCTAAAACTTTGCAAGAAAAATTTTGAAAAGTTTGAACTTCATCGCATTTCTGTAAAATGACCCTCTTTGAGTTCACTCCCTATCTGTCACTATAGCACCCTACCCCCCCCAAACACACAACCCGCCCATAAAAAGTTTGACAGCCTCTGCCTTCAGTAAAATTACAGCAGCTACACTGTTGTGTCATTTGTAGCTTGTAGTGACAGAAAAGGCCTTCTGGCTAACATTGTTTGAATGGACCCAGCTCAAAACAAGACTGCCAGAACTAACAAGTGTGCGGTCAAAACTCCAAGAAGTCAGTCTCTCTTATTGTACAATGCTAAGCAGCTTCAAACAGTTGAAATCTTCAGCTGTGCCCTGCGGCTTTTATGATTCAATGAGGCAAAAGTGCATAAAGACCTCATTCCGAATCAAAGTTTATGACAACATGTAAACATTGGCTCAGATTTAAATTGACTATGCATGTCTAACACAAACTTGGACATTCGGATTTTTCTTTTTCGGGGCAGAATTAAATGCTTCAAACTATGCACACTGGCTCAGACTGCACCAAATTAGATTTTTTTTGCAGCATGTCACTCTGTCAATCATGCTTCAAGGATGTCAACCTAAACAGAGACAGTGATTGGAAATCAGTGTCACGTTTAGTGAATGTACTAAAGGAGAAGAGTTAGGGCTCCCATCGACCATCTCAATGAAAGAAATTCACATACTCTTTCTTTTTTTCCTTTTCAAAGGGTGTGTTGCAAAGCCAGCATGTATGCTTTTACACCCCCCCCCCCCCCTGGTTTGCTTGTTAGCCAAGCTTTCTGTGCCAGACAAAGCTTGAGTTGAGAAAACATGCCAAGAATTAACGTCAGGAGCAGCCAAACGAACTTTTCTGACAACAGGCATTGCAGTATGTGTGTTCACACCAGGATAATTGGCTGGCTTATGAATGAAGAGTTTTTGCCTCAAGCTGGACTGGCAACATTAGTTAAAGATTTACACCCCAAGACCTGAAAATTTGATTGCCCGTAAGTACTTTTTTCAATTGTGTGTTTTAGAATGTACCCTTCATAATCCCATACTGACAGCCTGCTCCAATAGTTTAAGGAGTGTAAAGTGTAGAAAAAAAGAGATGTGGTGCATTTATATGTACCGTATTTTCCGGACTATAAATCGCCTCCGGAGTTCAAGTTGCACCAGCCATAAAAAAATAATAAAGAAGGAAAAGATGCACTGGAGTATAAATTGCATTTTTGGGGGGAAATTTATTTCATGAAACCCAACACCAAGAACAGACATTCATTTGAAACATTGATCTGTACTGCAAGAAATGAGTGATTGCATGTTTATGATTATATTGCTTTGCCATGAGACTTGATTTACCAAAGAAACACACTTTTACCTTGACATAAATGCTGTATGGCCATTCTCATTTGTTCTGGAGTAAAAATGGTTTGAGAATTCCCCTCACGTGTTTCGGAAATTATCCTGTGGGATGTGCTAAGAGTCTTGCTCATTCTCCCTCTGTTCATTAGGTAAACTCTACATTGTTTCCAGGTGTTGATAAACATTTACAGTTTCGCCTGCTTCCCTGCAATACGATCTATCGTTCTCCATTATGAAGTAAAATATGGATATTGCAAATTTCTAATATTACAAGATGTTTTCATTCACTCAAGACGCTCCATAAACAACAGCTACTTTTTTAAAGCGTGCATATGACACATATGATAAAATACTGTCTACTTAAAAATGTAATTGTTCTGGAAGGAATTCCAGTATGCTGTTGCTTTTATGTTCCTTGAAAACATAGGATTTTAAGGTTTAGGTTGAGGATCTTTTTGCATTTTCAAACAACATAGTCCTAAAATGTACTGTGTTATTTTGAGAATCAACAGCTTCAGCAAAAAAGTGGAAGGAAGTAAAAGAGGACACAATCTTGATTTGCTTTCAAATGCAGATAGTGACAGTCACTTTTGGACTTGCTGCTTTATTTTTATTTTTTTATAACAATTTGTTGCCAAGAATTGGTATTTTGCAGCACATTTGCCAAAATGTTTCAAGATAAGAGAGAAAATGGAATGATTAAACTCTAGCCTCACTGCATTCGGTTGCCGTTGAAGTCGTTGCAGGACAAAGACAACAATGTGTTTTCAAATCTGCATGGAAAAGCGGACTACACTGCCAAATTTAACGCCTACCTTTGAATTAGTGCTTGCACTCCACTATTTATATCTAGTGACCCAGATCCAATACCACTGCGCGTACATTTATTGAAGACTTCACAATCCACAGTTAGAGAACATCGGGATGAGACAGGAACAGAAGTGACAACACTGTTATACTGTACTTGATGTAAGACGGAAGTAAACATTTAGTCAAACATGGAATACTGGCCCTAACCTATTACTTCCTCTTTATCCTAAACATTTGTCTCACCCCTTCCCCTAACTCTTTTTTTGGTGAGACGAAGACAAAGGGTTAAAAAAAAAAAAAAAAAGTCCCAAATCCTCCTGGTAATTGGGAACACATTAGATTCGCCACGTCGTCACTTGCAGCAACTTGCTGGTTATGTCGTAAGCCGACTATTTTGCTTCGATGACGTTTGAGAGCTCTACAGCAAACATTTAAACTCAGAACATGTAATTATACTAAAGTGAGAAACATCTATTTCTAGCCTTCTGCTGAATTTTATTTTATTTCAGCTTACATGATTTGCCATTTGTGCTGTCTTTATCATGTACATTGTTTGACGCAACTTATTGTTTTGTGCTCTGTGTGATGTAATGCAGAATTGTGAATGGATTTCAAAGCCACGCAACAGAAGGTGCTTTACAAGTTTCAGGGCCAGCTACACAAAACACACAAGTAAAAAAGTCATACAAAGCGTCACTGGTTGAATAAGAGCTGAAAGGAGGCATTTCACCTTGCCTCTGCTGAGAAACTTTTATTGCACAGGATCTAATTTATTTGAAATGAGAACCATGCCATTAACAGAAAGCAGCAAAACAATTAGGATCCATACAATTTCCTGAAGCATTTGGCAGGAACACATATTCCATTAATTTTCTTTTTCCAATCAGTGAATGCTAATATTCTGGCAGCAGATTGACTTGAGACCAAAACAAATTAAAAAATCTTCATTCATAAAGGTCAATATGAAAGCAGAAGTTAAGCTAATAGATGCATGACCTTATTTCGTCTTGATTTAGTGTGCAATTTAACAAGGTAATGCCTTTTCTGTGGATTCCATACATAATGTTTCCGGATAGGAACTGTGTAACCTGTGGCTCACTCTGGACACTAACAAGGGCTTTTTGTGCCGCCCAAGTCGAAGCGCGCTGGGTAGCCTTTGTTCCGTGTCTCATTATCAAATTGGCTCCTGCTTTTCCATCTCCGCTGTGACCGAGCATGCGGAAATATTCTGTGTTCTCTGTATGATCCTCGATGTCATTGAAAATGAAAGAAGAGCCTGTCAGTTACGCAGCATTGATCATTTCTTCCTCTTTGGCGTACATGGCTAATTCTGACTACACATTTGACTGGGAGTTTTTCCAAATCACGCAACTGTAAACGATGACTCACGCCAAGTCAGCTGTGCAAAGTCCAGACGGTATCTCAATGGCTACCTTTTATATCCTGGCAACCATATGCACCCTTAAGGAGAGCAGATTAGCTACAACATACAGTATGTGTTAAACTCGAGGTCAGCGAATGGGGTGGATGTTGCGGAGGGAACCGACAATATTGGCAATTTTCATTTTCTGTAGGTGCATTATCCAAATCTCCTAATGGTTGGTCCATATTGTATACTGCATTTAGAGACTGTCCACGCATGCATTCCGTCCGTCCGTCCGTCCCTCCGTCCGTCCCTCCGTCCGTCCGTCCGTCCGTCCGTCCGTCCGTCCGTCCGTCCGTCCGTCCGTCCATCCATCCATCCATCCATCCATCCATCCATCCATCCATCCATCTACACCATTTGTCCTGATTACATAAGTAAGGTATGAGCTGAAGCATTATCCCAGCTGGTAATAGCAGGATATATATAGACAAACAATTTACACTCATTATCACAGCTATGGCCAATTTAGCCTTCACCAGCATTTGTTTGGAAGATGGGTGGAAGATGGGGAAGCTGAGAAAAAAAACACTTCCATAAACTGCAAACTCACAAAAGAAACTGTGCGTTTAAATAATTCATAGGTACCTACGTACTTCGAAGTGCATTTGTATGTATGTGCATGTTTATGATTTTTTGTTTCTTTCGCTGGGATGATATATATAAACAATTATGAGAAAAGTGAAATTATGCTCAGAATAAAAGGGTAGGACTAGATATGTTTTGTACTTCTTCCTATACTCCCTGTTGAACATGTCAACTGCTAACAATGATTTCTTCTATTAAATCTTGTTTTACTTTTGTTGATCACAGTCAATTTTTGTTACTTTTATTTTATAAACAAGTAGACAAATAAGTATAACGCTCTCAATAATGCACTGATGTAGACTGAAAAAAGCTCAACTTGGGGTGAAAATCTGCTCAAAATCCAAAGTTATCCAGCGAGCGGGTTAGGAAATCAACACAGCATTTTTTTTTATATTTAAGCTGAGCAAACTTGCTATTCCAAAAGTATATATCAAACTGTAATCTTATTGCATTATTCACCAACAAGTAATAGCTCTCAGTTTTGAAAAGTTTGACAAAACAAAATTGCACAATATATTTTTAATGTTTTTGAGGATTTTTTTTCCCCTAACCCTCTGAAGACAACCATAACTCAAATAGCGCCTTCCATGAAACAAGTTTGATGCCTCCAAGTGAAGAAGAGTGCCACAAGTGATGGGAACCTTTCTTGTGAATTCTGCATTTGCTTCTGTCAAGCTAGCAGTTTATTATCTCTTCACAGCAACAGCTGAAGTCACAAGGAACCAACAGCCATAAATTTCCTTTATTCTTTCTTTTCTTTTGACAAGCATTTCATTTCAAACAGTAACACAGAAGACGTTTCAATTTAGCATCTTTTGAGGTGACGGCACAAACAACTACTGTACGCTATATAAATGTTATTGGAGTGGTTCAAAGCTTAACTTCCGAGCCTCAGCTCTCAGCTGGAGAAACATGAGAAGAGGCCCCGGGAGACGGTGGTTTCACATATCACCGTGATTTATGGTCGGCCATAACAAATCAACAAGTTTAACTTTAATTGTTTTCTTTGCGATGGGAGGTGGGCTAGTTAATACAGAGCCGTGATTGATGGCACAGGGCATCACGTTTGGCTCGGTACTTTGTCTTTCGCAGTGCCGCCCAGGAATTGAACCAGTTGATAGAAGCAATTAATTTGAAGGATTTTTCTTCCTTTTTAACGACAATACGTACACCGACTCTGAAAATATCCTGCCGTGTGTCACACCTGTGACATTTGATGCTGTCCTCCTTTACGCTTATGGTGTTCAACGGCAAGGAAATAGAACATCAACGAGATTTGATTTTCTCTCATAGCGCATTTCTCCCTGCAAATCATTTCATTGTTTTCACAGGTCCTCGTCTTAGAGTGACATTTCATATGGTTTAATAAAGTTGAGCTGTGTTCAAGCTACATTAGTCCACTAAGTAATTGAGACAACCATTTAATTAAATGCTTTGCTGATGATGCCTCACTTGGAATTGTGGCCGTTAACCATTAATCAAGAGTGCACACCTAATTTACAGGAACAACAGTGAAGGAATGGGCCTGCACGGGAGAGGAAATGGTCATGGTGTTACATTAAATCACCATTAGCAATTAGTGAAGCTAGTGGCACCAGCAGCACTGAAGGTATTTGTGATGACACTAATTCACAGTTTAAAATAACATCTACAGCGGCCGTGGCGGATGATAGATCTGAGCACGGTGCGGCGAACAGGCGCTTTATGATCATTTCGGTCAAGCGAAGGCTCCTCTGGGTGCTTCGTAGTCAACGTACACCTTCTGCGAGTAACTTGCTGCATGCCAGAGTAGGTCTATTTGCATTCTGCATTTGTTCCAGGCCACTGATGTTTTAGTGTGTTATACCTGAAGCAAGAAAGAACAAAAGGGGAAAAGCTGTTTGACTTTTAGGCACCGGGAAAAAAAAAAGCCGTCTTTCCTCAGTCAGTTTTTGATCATATGATAACCTGAATTGTTGTAGTAACAAAATCTGGTTGAAAGAAGGGAAGAACTTTATGATTTGATTCATTCCATGTTTCACATCCTTTCTTGAGCCAAGGTGCCCATTTTAACGATCATACTGAAATAATGATCTCATCTCATTTTAATCACTAATTCACTCACTCAGTGAAACCTGGCTATGAATAGAGACAGGTGGATACACCATTTTATTGTACCCTCTGCCATGTATTCAGAGAGTATTTGTTTTTCTTCTGATCACTGCACGTGGCCAGCATAGACAGATGAACATTTTGTAATCAATAAATAATCATTTTGGAACAAATAGAAAGGATATATCACTTCCAGCTCCACCGCATTTGATCATTTCTGCATCCGCAATAATTGGTTGACAGAATTCTAAAGATTGCACGGAACTGGTTATTCATTAATAACTGCTGTGAGAGGAAAAAACAGACTGCGGTACTTGCAACAAGCAGGCAGCGCTGTTGTGATTAAAAAAAGAAAGTGGAAAAGCTCCCTTTTATCAGGAATTCTAGCCATGTACAAATTAATATCACAATTCTAGCCACACTCAGATCCACAAGCCAATCTATGCTTGCGTGCACATAAAAATAACAATTTACCGGTTAACTGTTCATTATTTTATAGTCGATTAAGGAAACTTAGCCAAATGCCCGCCCCTAATTGTAAGCATAGATGTTGAAGCATAGCTATGGCCCCATGAATGAGGCTGCAGATGAAATTTCTCGAACTACAATGGCAGCATGGTGAATTCCAACAACAATAAATCCAGCATAATTGTAATACTGTCGTAAAGTGTTTTTGCCGGCATCAATCAAATCCATTACAAATTAGCGGGCTGCTGCAAATGTTTATGACATTCTGCTAACCTCAACACAACAAGCCAATTATATTGTAAATTTTATTAAGTACATGTAGTAGTGAGGGGAATTGTTCTAAAAATATTAGTTAACATTTTTTTCAAGATCAACTATTTGTAATTATTAATTTAATCAACACGTTGAGAGAAGCAATTAATTTAAAGGATTTTCTTTTCTTTTTTTATGGAAATATATACCGACTCTGAAAATACCCAGCCAAGTGTCGCACTTGTGACATTTGATGCTGGACAGAACATATCAGCAAAACAAATAAGAACCTAATAAACTGTCCAAATAGTTTATCCTACAATATAACAGTACTGCTTAGGTCATGCAAAAGAGAGGCTCATGTTTGTTGGTATGGTTGTTTGATCCCCAAAATGTTGAAAAGAAACAAAAACCATCTAGTAAGTGAGATTAGTAGCTTTGAGTAAAAAGGGCAAGCCATGGAGGCAGAATTCATTAAAGTGGGAATGAGTTAAGGTCTTCTCTCCTGAGGGTTGCACATAGAATCTGTCATTCGCTTAAGCAGGCCACTTATACGTAGATGACAGCACATTGGGTGCATTACATCATAGAACAAGCAGATGTACATCCAGTAGGGCACTGCGCCCTTGAGCCAAGGTTGGCATGCATTTGATTTCTTGCTGAAGGCTAGTTGGGAACAATCACAACATTTCTTTCTTAGAGCTGTGACCTTTCTTTTCCGGAGCCACGTTTTCAGACTTTTTTTTTTTTTTTTTTTTGAATGGCTGGTCCAGATGCAGATAAGATTATTTCTATTCAAATGCATAATGTAGGCATTGTTTACCGCTGCAATGAACACCGCTGGTGGCTTTCATATTTGATCATTCATCTGTTTTTCACATTTCTTTCGGTGTTAAGAAGTAGCTACACCGAAGCTTCTTTGTGAGCATTCATTGACGTACACAAAGAAAAAGAAAAAACTTTGGTCCGCTTTGATTATTGGTTCTGAAGCCACAAGACGGTGAACGAGATTTTTTTGTTTTTTATTGAGAGAATCATTTTTAGCCCATATCCCCAGCTTGTAAAAATACATACATATAATCATTTCAGCAGCAGAAAGCTATTACTCCTCCCCTAGCCATTCTTCTACACAACAAACTCTTTTATCGATCTAGTGATAATTACACCAGTCACATAATAAAGCACCTGGAACCGATTGGTGGTTCAAATTATCGATTCGCCCAGGGCTACCCTTCATCGTTCATTGTACTGCGGCTATACATTACTTGATGAGATGAGCCTTGCCATACTTTGCTTTGTATTTCCCTTTACACCTTTGCCAGAATACACTGACAAAGTGCTGTAGTGGTCAAAAGCGCTATTTAAATAGTCATTTCTTATCTCTTCGCATATTTAAAGTGATGCTGCATGACACCTCAGCCAACAAGGTTTGCAGTAAACGCCACTCCTCTACAGGTTCACGGTCCTGCTATAAAGTGGATTTTTTTTTTTAGTTTGTTTATTTGTTTCCTTTAATAACCCAGGATTGTTGTCGTTTTGGGGTTTGGGGTGTAATTCCAATTTCCAACCCCTGGGCGAGTGTTCAGCAATGCAATTTGAAAGAAGAAGGGAAGAGGAAAATCCGTTCTTCAAACTCGGTCTCCTTGCTGTTTAGAAAAACAGTATTGAATCTCTCTCCTCTTCTATCTGCTGTTTTGATATCTACTGAAAGCAATGGCTTTAGGTTCATTTTATTATGTATATGATTATTGATGCATATTAAAAGAAATGGGCAAACGTAACCTCTAATGCAATGGAGGGGGTGTTCACAGTTCCTAAAACCCGTGCCCACAGTCAAGAGTCTCTTCTAAAACAATCCTGAACACAAAATGACCTTCCTTTTTCAGGCATCACTTTAGGCGAGCCCTGGCAAGCACCAGCTGTGTCAGATGCTTCATTACACTCCTTCCTTGAGGCCTGTCAGTGCATGACCCCAAAACCTCTGGCCACTGGATGCTCATATGTCCACCAGCTAAGTCCTCCACCACAGTCACAACAATTGCTCTAACCTCCACTCAGGCCAAGTGACATTTTGTTGGCCACAAAAAACACGTGCTTAGAGTCATTTGAAAAACGAATGAAAGGGTACCTGACTTCTTTTGCATGCTTTAATAGTTTATAATGCACTGAGCAAGACTGTCACAAGCCTCCCTCTGCTTGTTTCCACTAAAAAGAGAACAAGATGTAGACACGCGAAGAATGTACTGCTTTGTGCATCTTAGTTCTTGTCTGGTTATCAGACGCTTCTCTGCTTTCCCCTTGACACCTCTGTCTTCAAACGGCACGGAAATACATCAGAATTTGAACCAAAAATGTCTAGGTGGCATTCAAAGTGTTCGACATATGAATAATTGTCTTTTATCATTATGAATTGTTGACCTGTAATTAACACTGAGGATGTGTCATGATAGGATGATAAATCTTTCATCTCATTAAAAGATGGTTTTGTACAATTGGAGACAGACGAATGGCCCGTGACCAGTGCAGGATGTTCCGAGCTTCGCCATGACCTCAATGAGGACAAGCAGTTATCGTCATAGAAAAGAGACAGAGTGAAGCTCTGACATTGCAATCATAAAGACAGAAAAACAATTTTGGTGAGAATTATGAAAGATATTTGCAAGATAAGGTAAAACTATATGTTATGTGTAAATTACATAAGGGATTAGACCCAGAATAGAACAGAAAAAATGTTTTTTTTTTTTTTCTTGAGAATTTCAAGTAGGTCTTTATTTACTCTTCCCATATTAAAAAATTATAACTAAAATGGCGACAATTATTGCAGGGGGATTTTGTTTAGCTCAAATTCATTGAAAAATAAAATACAATTGTGAATTGTATAATAATCAAATCTCTTCAAATACAAATGACAAATAACAAATGAATAACTTAACAAACACTGCTTTTGTCATTTAAGTCCAGCCTGTCCAAAAAGCAAATAATTACTTATAAAGTACTGAGTCACCCACAGAAGTCACTCTGAGAAGTGGTGCGTATCAGTTGCTTTGAATGGGTGCACAAATGGTCTGTTTCCATTAAAGCCTAAATTTAATGGGAGCAAATTATTCAGATTGGCAGTCTTAAAAACTATGCCTCGTTTTAACACGTGTGAGAAATGAGGGAACCATATTAGGAACATTTAATATGCAACTATATGTGTGTGTGTGTGTGTGTGTGTGTGTCTGTGTGTCTCTGTGTGTGTGTGCGCCTACCTATCTACATACGTGTGTGTGTGTCTGTATAAGTGACGCTTTGATTGTGCAGTTAATTGTTCTCTTCTCTTCGGTTAATCACCACTAACTTTTAGTCCCTCCATTGCCACAGTTTTTCATTCTCCATATTGCGAGAAGTCTATATTGGAATAGATGAATTAAAACATACTGCATGAAAGCGCAAGTCACACGCACGCGCGCGTACACACACACACACACACACACACACACACACACACACACACACACACACACACACACACACACACACACACACACACACACACACTTTTGGAAAGGATAGTAAATTCACCTTAGCCATCTGCGGTTAAACAAAATGGCACTGGGCAGGTGTTCAACATGGCCAGGTGCAAGGCAGATGACACAGACACAGCTCCAGTGCACTATTTGTCACTGTAAATAACAATTGTTTCTTCTATATTAAAAGTAGACAGGTGTGAGCATCCTCGCCAGCCTTTTTCACTCCCCTTAATTTAGGTGATTAGAAAGAAAGGTCACGAGCAGAAACAGATGGCTATTCCTGGGGATGGAAGTTGCAAGTGGTAGATTGCATGCACGCTTTAGGATATTTGGGAGACACAGTAAACATCTGGATAGCTCCGCTTTATTTCTGCTGGCACCTGAAGGTACAAGAATACATTAAGCCGCCATTATATTGGTATTGGAAGGCCGGTAGCAGGTATTGGTACTTGCCCATCCTTATTTTTATGAATATCATATTTAACAAGTGTTATGCATTTATGCTCATAATACTCCAGGCTTGATACTGATTATTTCTTCTTGTAAAGTCTTGTAATATTAAGCAGTTATTCTCATATTATTAGACCATTTTTCTTCTAGTATTATTATTTCTTTGCAGTGTGGCCCTAATGCTCATCTGTACAATTATTTACAAGGATTACAAAATCCTGTGAGCTACATTTTGAACATGGCACACCTTCTTGTTATTTGCATGTTCAAAGTGAGCTCCCGCTGGATGCATTAGAGGTTTCTTCTGTGCAAAGTATACAGGCCGTGATATAACAGAGGTAAAATTAGTGCAATTCCGCAGCGCTGTGGAAAAGGCGTTGATGTGGTTGACAGTTTATTCCAAGACAGTGTTCCCTTTAATCATCCTCTGCAGAGGGAGTCTGCTGTCGTCGCTCAGATGCAACAACTGGAAAACCAACACAGATTGCATCTGAGAGAAGAAAGATGATATCCCTGTGCTCAGGGACAGGACAATTTAAGCAAAATAAAGTCTGCTAAAGTTAAAACAGCCTAGTGAAGCTCCCAGGAGTCACATAAGGAGCTGGTGTTAGCAGTAAGGTGGGTAGATGCAGCAAACACAACGCTGTCACACTTCCTTTCCCCCGCGGAGCTCGACGGGGAGGAGGCGAGGCGAGGCGTGGACACGACAGCGCACCACCTCAAGCTCGAGGTGCTTGCTGTCGCAGCATTTATGCAATTCCGTACTTGAGCGTGTACTCTTGCGATATCAAAAAGTAAAAACAAACCGTGACAACGAAGAAAAAATTGTGTACGTTTAAAAGGGCAAGTGAACCTGTCAAGATGAACGGTCGCACAAATGGATTTTGAGTCACAAATCGTCAGAGTGTGAACCGCCATCTTATCACTCAGGACGTCAGCATACCTCATGGGACTTTAATTAAGAGCACATCAAGTAAACTCCAAAACTATTCCAACCGTGCTTCTCCATTGGCTTTTTGTGGGTGTTAAGATGATAGAGCATCACAGGAGAAGAGCATTGCTATTTAAATGACAAATGACTTTGTACTTTTTACACATTGTATGATGGAATAATTCAAACTGAAGTTCATATAGGTTTGATGATGTCGAGAGCTTGACCATGGAACTTTTCATTTTTTCTTCAAAGTCAAAGTCTGCTTTATTGTCAATTTCTTCACGTCAAGACACACACAGAGATCGAAATTTCGTTTCCTACTATCCCACGGTGACAAGACATAATACATATTATATCTATCTCTCTATCTCTCTCTCTATATATATATTGCTCTGCAGACAAACAAAACATTCAAGTAAACAACAGAAAAAGTGAAAACAAGAAGGCACATACAATGAATAAATAAATAAATAAATAAATAAATAAATAAATAAATAAGAGGATCAAAAAAGGAGCAAGTAAACCTTTTTTCATACAGCAGACAGTCAAAATATAGCGCAAAAGTACAGGAGTAGTGCAAGGCAGCCAACGTGGCCCAAAAGACAGGCCAGGACATTATGCAGCCGAGGGTGGAGAGGGGGAGAGAGTTCAGGATTTGTTGGATTTGGGAATTCATTTTAACTTTTCAATCAATCAGAATAGGAGTGATATGAAAGCTTTTCTACCACGTGTTTTGAGATACGAACACCCTCCCCACAGTTTAGTAGTGAAAAAAAGAATCTTGTATCAGTATTATTTTCTCTAAATAATGAGAAGATAGCAGTAGTGGAATGCACTGCATTCGGATGAATACATGTACTTTTGACTTCAACATCTGACCCCCACTGTACATGTAGATACACTCTGAAACTGTACTTGCTCCGGGGAATATGTGAGTGTCTTGCGGGAGGCTGAGAGCTGACTTCCATGGTTCAGTGGGCCATTTAAAGGGAAAAAACACACACAGTAAAGATTTTGCCTCAGTGTGCTCATCATTTCACCTCATAACCTCGTTGCTGGCGGATGCATTGCAGGACACAGCTCGTGTACAACACAATCACACAGTGTTTAAATCTCAAAAAAAGGATTTTTTTTGACATACCAGAGAGATTCTTTAGAATTGTCAGTGAAAATTGGCAAATAAATTGTGATTACAGTGTTTCCTCACTAACAATGTTGCAAAAAAAAAAAAAAACCTAATCAACCTAACAACATAGTTTTCTGTCTCTTGGAATTGGAACGAGATAGTGTATCGCTTGCTGCCAAATGTTTATAGAGAAAATCTGATATTATATTTCATTTTCTTTAACACTGTTTAGCAAAGTTTCTTATTTCTTACCCTTAATTTCTCTGTTTCCATTATTTCCTCAAGAAGTTTCCAACTTTTGCCACCCTATTCATCTACCTAGTAAATCATGAGCTCTTCCCAGTACCCAAACTGGAAGACAGCTGGTGAATGCATATTTCTCCAGCTAGACCAGAAGCCCGGCAATGAAGCTTAATTAAAACAGAAATGAAATTCCAGAACCGCAGGCTATAAAAAAAAAAAGGGCATCTTTAGATAATATGTGGGTCCTCCTCGAAAAGAGAAAGTAATTTGGACAAGTACTACATTGGCCCTTTACTCCTTCGGTCTGATATGACCTTGTGGGTTCTTAAACCAAAGGAGCGGCTGCAGTCCATGACTCATTTAACACCTTGTGGGCCTTTAGGTGCACTCCAGGCACACACACAACTGATTAAACGCTTTGTGGGAGAATTTCTATTTAAAGGCATACGCTACAAGAAAATTAATGATAACCGACCGAGCAGCAGCAGAACACAGTTACCGGCCAGCAGTGATGGGCAATTTATGAGATTCACTCCAATTTACAATTCCGGCTGTAATCATCACAATGTTTCTCCAGTATACAGCATAAACTATTAGGCATTAGCGAGTGCGTGGAATTACAAGTAGCACGGGTAGGCAGGTCGCAAAACGATATAAATGTCATTAGAGTGCACTGAAGCATGACATGGAGCACAGGCAAGTAAAGATGACCGTAAGAGTCAATGAAAGTCTTAGACAACAAAGTCTGCTCTGTTTTAGTTGCCTCCATCTTTTCAGTGAATGGCTCAGTTAAATCACTAAGATTATTACTTTGGCCTTGTGGTTACCATGTCACAGTCAAAGGCTTTGGGTTCGGGGCTTGGACTTTTCCATGTCGAGTTCTTCTGTCCTCCCGTGCTGGTGTGGATTCCTACATTTACTCCCGTTTCCTTCTACCTCCCTAAAAAATGTGTATTCCTTAAATCACTGAGAGGAACAAATGCACATTCAAACAGTTGTTTGGCTCAAATGGCATCATAGAGATTTTTGGGAAATTTTCGCACAGGTTATTGGAGTTACGGATGGGCCAGTACCGATACCCGGTATTGCTATCGGGTAGATTCCTGGACATATTTCAAGGTATCGGCTGTGTTATTGTTGCCCTTTTACAATCAAGAACTTAAGTCGTGCCCATAAATAAATAAGAAAAAAAATTGCCCCTAAAACTAATCAGGTTAAAAAAACGTCAATGTAAACTCCAAAACTATTACAACCATGGTTCGGACATACTACACTATGGTAGCATACGTATAAGGAAAAAATCTCTTTGTGAAATTCAATATTCTTAGATAAGACTGGGTCCTCTAAAATTAAACTTTCAAAATGAAAATCAGATACAACAGCTGTGATAGGCTGCAATGTGACTCTATAAAGCATAAGTAGTACAGATTTTTTTTCATTTAATTTGCCCCATGCTGCTCAAGGACTGTATAGTATGTTAGAGCCTTTTCATTTTTTCCCTAAAGCTAAGACCTTGATTTCACCTACGTGTTAGACTTGCAGGAACCCTTCATGTGTTGGTTCTGCCATTGCAACAGCCAGTAGCTTTTTGATGGAAGAAATCCATCAGGCAGAGTTCAAAGGTCACACGTGGTCTCTGTGCTTCACAATCGCGCTCTCACATCTAACAGCATGCCCTCCATCTCAGCGAGACCTTCTCCACACATCATTTTGCATCTGGGTGGCTCATGCTTCTGTTTACTGAAAAATTGAAGTCGCTGGTCCCTCGTTGTGCACAACAGGTTCAGAAGCCAATGACGTATGTCTTTATCATTTATGTTTTGTAAAATAAGAAAAAAAAATACGCAGGGCTTGAATGATACCTATACCTACAAAATATGCAATTTGCATCGAGGCACTAATCGCCCTCAATCATGCATAATTCATCCAATCACCTAACAAGGGCATATTTAAAAAAAAAAAGAAATGGGTTAAAAGGCGTTTTTAAAATATTTGGTTTTTAGTTTGAATTGTGGCATTATGCTGATTTGCAACCCAACATCAACAAAAATCTTGAATTTATCAGAATCAGTAGAAAGGAAGAAAAGAAAACACAACCAGTGTGCCTCTGCATTATTATTGTAAAAGTAAAATGATCATATTGACAAATTGCAATTGAACTACAACCACCATGTCAACATTATGATTCCTTACACACAATTTTCAGTTCTGCCCAACCCTTCTTCAAATCTCATTAGAAAGGGTGAAACTGATTTTTGTTCAATGCCATTATTATGAAAAACCCTTCTAGTTTTATTTCTTGTAAATCCACCAATAATTGTGTCCATTAATTTCAGTCATTGTTTCATTGTCTTTTACATCTTGAACCATCCTCCTGCAACGTTTCATAAAAGCTCTTACAAGCCCCAAATCTCACGCTTTCTTATCAAAGCTCAGGTGTCTTGGCAGAGCTATTCATTGGTCATGTATAAGAAGCAGCATAGTGTAAAAATGGAGTGCCAAAATACATTACTGATGAGCAAGCAATGTTTTGAGATGCATATTGAAGCCAGCTTCAGTGATGAAAACATTATCACTAAGAGACAGGAAGGTTATACAAAGTAATGACAAATAACACTGTCAGTCGCTACTGTCAGTGCACCCTCTGTGCTAGCATCTCCTATTCTAATTCCCCGTTCGAGCTATTAACTTTAAGACACTGCTTTTGATTTTCTTATCTACAATATGTATGGTACGTGCGTGCACAATAGTTCTGGTCTTATCATAGAATAACAGCATTGTAACCTCGACCTGAACTATCTGACATCCAAACCACGTCGCCATCTGGCATTTACTCATTGAAGTCATCAACAGCTGAGAATTAACAGCTCAACGGCATGGAATAGATATACGAATTATTCCTCCCTGTATGATTAAAGATGCGCATGGCTGTGCATGCCGAGCATGTGCCATCCTTCAGCTGATTGGTAAATGCATTTTTATGCAATCATATTTTGAAACCATCAAAAGAAAAAAAATCACATTTGAATGTCCATAGTGGATCACACGCATAATGCTGCATTATCGTGTCTATGAAAAATGTGGGGAATAACAGGACCCAAATTATTTTTAAATCTGAAAAAAAAAATACAAATACAAATACTAATGATAAGAGCCCTGCGATTGGCTGGCAAACAGTTCAGGGTGTCCTCCGCCTACTGCCCGATGACTGCTGGGATAGGCTCCAGCACGTGACCCCCATGGAGACAAGCGGTACAGATGATGGATGGATGGATGGATGGATGGATGGATGGATGGATGGATGGATGGATGGATGGATGGATGGATGGATGAATGGATGGATGGATAGATGGATAGATGGATAGATGGATGGATGGATGGATGGATTGGATGGATGGATGGATGGATGATAAGAGCACCACCGTACAATCATCATGCATAATTCAAAAAAGAATAATTAGAATCGTGAATAATGTAGGTTACCAATGATCTGGTTTTCAAATCACAGATATCAAAATTTCAGGATCTCGTACATTTTAAAACGATGCAAATGATGTATAAAGCAAGTGACAATCTATTACCATCGAGCATCCCAAAAGGAATTAATGAGAGAGGCTGGCGATATGAATTAACACTAAATTTTAAATGGACAGTCGTCCACACGACACAGTGCATGTAGTATGTATGCATGTGTCGGTCTATTATATGTATCCATGTTTGAATATATGAACATATATGGGTATGTATGTATAAGAGAATCAACAGAAAGTCATTCTAATTCTGTTGTTGTAAATTAAGGTTGTGAGCCAGTTTAGAGCCTTTATGGGCTTTCAGCTTCAGCTCTAAGGCTTTCCACCAACCTCAGCATGTTGTGTGTAAATGTCAATGAGATGTTCGAATACATTACACTCAATTTAATTCAATTCAATAAATTTCTTTGGTGAAAAGTTGAAGATGATCATAGAATTAAAGCGTGCAGAGTTGTGACAAAACGATTACTCGCTGAAAAATGCTGAAAGGCATTTGCTCAAAAGTGCAGATGAGTTGAGCAAAAAGCATTTTCCACAACAGGACATCTCATTCGTTGTATAACAATTGATATGGAAAGTGTCAGTACCCCACAAATCAAAAATAGTCTTGTGGTCATTTTGTTATTGAATATAATCCAAGCACTGACAACTATAAGACGAGACAGTCATTTGAAAAAGAAATACACACAAATGCATTCTCATATTCACCCCCCCCCCCCACACACACACACACACACACACTGCTACTGATAGGTAGTATAAAATGTATTGTCCCCATTTGGAAATTTATAAATAATAATAAAAGATATACATTTATAAAGTTATTCTGCGCAAAAAAATAATCTTCTACTGAAATCCTCTAGAAACTTTACGTTATGCAAGAGCTTACTGAACTGCATGTACTGAACTGTATGAACTGAAGAGAACAGAGCTGAAGAAATCACCACGTGAATACACCAGATATCGAAAGTCATTTGTTCCACTGTCAGTTAAGAAATCAACAAACCGTAAACAACCAAAACGATTAGATATCGATGGATGTTGAAGTGTTTTTAACTAAGGCTATGTGTGTTTTAATGTAAAATATGTGATGTTGATACATCTACCCATCCATCCATTTTCTATACCGCTTGTAATTGGTCGCTACTAATTGGGGAACAAAAGAACAGAACATTTTTTTGTAAAGTTTTGTAAAAGAACTCGAATGAAAAGGTTTTTGATTTATTTTCTTAGGACTCAAGCCTACCTGTGTGCAATTAGTTTGTTAGCTTTTTCGGATTATTTAAAGCGCAAATATGAACCTAGGATGTCAATGCCCTGCCGTTTGCTCATAGTCAGCCAGGATTGTCTCCAGATGACCTGCGACCCAAATGTGGTTAGTGAGTGTAAAGAAATAGGCTGAATTGATGTTCTACTACTATTAGTCCTCATTTTTGCACTCATAAAATAGTTGAATTAAAATATTAATGTTCTCCCTTCATTTCTTATTGTCTTGGTCATTCAAAAGGTACATGTTGTTCCTGGGACCTTAAGATTTCCAGATGGATGTCAATGGATGACCTTCACAAGACGTAAAGGTATTAGTGACTATAAAGACTTCTACTTGGGAGCAAATGAAAGCGCCTAAATGTCCTCCACTCATCAAATCCTGCTGCCTCAACATTTCCACATCCCCCAATAGCCTGGTAGACATTTTCCACTGTGTGTAATTGTAGGAGAAAGATCAGTATCGTCGTGGCATTATTGCACACCACCTTGCTTTGTAGTGGGAAGACATGAAGTTGACAAATTCTGTTTGAGTTGACCTTGGAAAAATGACTTTTGCTCAGGTGGGAAATGATTGGAAAGATTTTGGATGACGATAATCTGACTATGAAGTAATTGTCGCATCACATTAAAATCTCACCATCTTTATCTTTGATGAGGGAAAACAATTGTGGTGGTTTCATTTTACAAATAATGCAATGTAAAACATTTTTGGCATTCATGTTCGTCCAATCCCTTTGACTGATGATGGGACACTCTAGATTTCTGTAGAACACCCCTAAAGGCTTACTAGGTAGGGTTAGTGCCTGAACTTGTATAACAGCCAATCCATGAGCAGAATTTTGCCTTTTGTACCGCTGTTTTGATAGTCATAAATTTTGACGTTGCTGGAATCTAAATGTTTCTTTTTAACTTCTGTTCTATATTTAGATCATTCAGGTGACTTTATTTTTAGGGCATAAAATGTCAATGACCCTAACACAATCATTTGAAACAATCCAAGATTTTTATATGAAACACTAAAATATACATTACGAGTTAACACTAAATATAAATATAAAATATAGAAATATAAAAAAAAACACTCAAATATACATTATGAGCTAACAGCAGGCTTGGTGGTTGGCATGCCTGCGTCACAATTGTGAATTTCTGGATTTGAATCTCATCTTGTCTGCATGTTGCATGCATCAGCAGGCATCGACTCCAGCTCTCCTGCTACCCAATGAATGGATGTGTATTAAGAATTGTTTTATTTTGTATTTATTCAGATTATTCAAATATTACAAATGATAGAGAGCTTCCTGTTTGTTCTCAGAGAAAAGTCCTTGCATAAAAGCAAAATAAAATTGAGGTAGCAAAATAAACACACAGAGAGAAAAAGAAAAAAAAGACATTTGGAAAGGAGTGAGAAGAATAGCACAATTAAGAGTATAAGATAATGATTCAACATTCTTGCACCACCAAGTTTTATCACAACATTCACTTTAAAAAAAAAAAAAAAAGTGTAAATACAGCTGGTGCCATCAGCTGTCGTGATCCTTATCCTTTTTTCTGGTGTTTACAGAATTTCGTATGCTTTGAAGCAAATTGTAGGCCACTCTTGAATGAGCCTCATCCAACCATCATTTTTTTCATGTCACTTATCTTGTTCAATGTCACAGCAGGGACTGGAGGCAAAGCCAATGAAGTCGACTTTGGACATCTTTTGGTACCACATTCATTCATGTAATGTCTCTCCATGACTCTCCTTTCACGTTAGTATGTGAATGACCATAATTGGCAGACTTACTTTTTTGTGGATCAGTAATCGTCGTCATTTCACTCAGAGGGTGGATATGACTGCAAATCCATCCATCCATCCATCCATCCATCCATCCATCCATCCATCCATCCATCCATCCATCCATCCATCCATCCATCCATCCATCCATCCATCCATCCATCCATCCATCCATCCATCCATCCATCCATCCATCCATCATTATCATTAAGTTAATGATGAGGAGTTAAGGGGCAAAGTGGAGACAGTATATTTGTTAAAGTGAAATAAATTAAAGACACCAAATGGTGTTTTAAGACAGCATCCATTTTGTGGCTTTGCTACGTTCTCAAATTGATACATTCTGACACATAGCAAAGATAACCAGAGAAACACACATTCCGAAATTGATTCAGCGCCGTGACAAGGAGAAAAGTTGCAGAGTAAGCCAAAGACACACTGTGAACCAGCTACTTGTTAATTGACTGTACTGACCTGAAACAAAAGAAGTGTGGAAGACTTGCTTTAAATATATTATTCTGCAACCAGCAATAAGTGAGAAAGTTTTAGTTTATCATAGAAGAGTGCACTTTTATTGAATGCATCACATGGGCTGCAAGATGGCACCCAAAGGCCAAGAGTAAAGTCAATCTGTGTTTTTCTAATCAGATTACAGTCATTACTGTAATTTCTTCTTTCAAAGCGAATATTTACAGTGCTAATAGGAAGCAAAAGCAAATGTGTTAAATTGTGTAAAAAAAAGTTTTACATAACATTGTAAGTTTCAACAGACAGTTTACACAAACATTCTCCCTATTTTGTTTAAGTTTTTCTGCTTGTGCACTACAATCTATGTCAGGTCCTGTCGTTGGCTCGTTTTTGTTCATTTGACCCTAAGGCTAACTGTTGTCTAAACCACCCATCAAACTGAGTGACAAGCTGTGGTCAAACCTTCCATTCTCTCTGTCCCAACAGAAGGATTCTCAGTGGACTTTTGTTGCCTCGAGGTGAGAAGTGGCATATTATTGCAGAAAGTAGTTTAGAAGGTAGTTTTTGTGCAAGTTTTAGGACTTCTCCTTCGTTATAATTCACACAACAGCTACTGCGGAGGTAACACAATGTCTTGTGGATTTAAAAGTGTTAGCATCCATCATGATGTGAAAGAGGTTTTGGGTTTGGAGTGCTGTCATGAAATTGATTCTAATTTTGACTGAAAAACATCAGATGCTTTTAAGCCATCTGGGACACTTACAACTTTAATATGATACAAATATGATCAAATGCATACGACAGTATCTTTCCTAGAAAATAATTCAATCCACTTCTCTTCTATTCATGGAGAACAATTACAATTCAGTATTAAATGAAACATTTCTGAATGCATGCACTGAACTTCTTGTGACCGCACAATACAATGAATGAAATCTACTTTGCTCACAAAGTTTTTTTCCCCCATCTTAATTTTTTTTTGTAATCTTTTCTATCTTTTGCTAAGTGGATATAACCGTTGGTCTGTTATCACTGTCTGTATGAATACAGAACATCCATCCGTAAATATTCTATACTACTTTTCCTCTGGGGTCACGGGGAGCTGAATCCTATCTCAGCTGATTTCGTGCGTAAAGCAGGCGTCATCCTTGACTGGTCGTCAGCCAATCACATGGCACATACAGTATACAAACAGAAAACCTTCCACACTGTCACCGTCAGTGATTGAGAATTGAATTCACGCTGCCTGCACTGAAGTCAGTCGAGTGAACCGTGATATCAACGTTGACACATGCAGAAGTCAAGTCCTCCTTGCTTTGTGTTATGCAACACGGTGACAAATTGCTTAAAAGTCAGAAACTCTCTATCAGGGAAAAATCATCGGCAGCACATACTTGACTGCACAGAACAGTTGAAGCCTCGAAAGGTGAGCATGCTGCTCTGTCCATATACTTCAGTGCAATTGATTTCTCTGAAAATCAAGTGCAACACCTTTCAAAATTGATTCAGAATTCATGAAAGCGGTACAGCCTTGTAACTACAGATGGCAATCTAAAAAATGAATTTGCTGGCTTTACCCTGATCTACTTTGAGTTGAGTGAGAGGCAATACAATATGCTTGATGTACAGCAGCCGGAATCAGAAATCACAACCACAGATCACATGCTGTATGGTTACTCTTGCGGTAAGAGTAAAGCTAAATGGTATATTACTGTATGTGACATGCAGTAATCACAGAATTAATTCTCATCTTTTCAAAAGATGAGTTCTCCCATGAATACGACGGAGGGTGTGTTGAACAGACTGGTATGCGCTGATTTTTCAAGTCTTCTCACCATGGCAACCAGACCCTTCTCTGCTCTGGGGACTCAAAAAATACAACTGGAAAACTGTTCAACTTCAGATTTGCTTAAGCAGTGAAAGATTCCACTGTTCAACACACTTTTCGTGACCCTAATTAAGCTTCATTTCGACTATATGGCTAGAGACAAAAACAAGTGCCGATACCAGGATTGCAGCGCAAAGACAGACATTACTTGGCCTACGACTGATCCCTTTCCTTCATTATACACGGTTGTCATCTGCCTCCAAATTTCCTAATTTTTTGAATTATGGCAACAGTGAACCATGCCTGACTTGATGTCTATCTCAGTGATTGAATCTAGATAAGCAACGTGAAATGGATGAAAGGTGTCTTGACATAGTAGGGGTCGAATGAAAGATTTTGTCTACATGATTATGATACGATAAAAGTTATGTCAATGACGTCACATTTTCCAGCTCAATACAGCGGCCCTCAACCGTTTTTGCGCTAAGAAGCAATTTCACATGAAGACAAATTTGATGGACCAGCATAGAAACAAAGCAATTATTTGCGTTATTGAAACTTTTTACCCTTGGTTTCATAGAGCTGCTGCTATGAACAACAGTGCTTTGAAACAATGTGTAGCACAGTGGAGATCTTCACTCACACACAAAAACTGGAGTCTGTTGGTCACTGTCCAGATCTAAGCGTGCTCTGACAAATGTGCACACCTCAGGCAAAGTTGCCTGAGGGAAGCTGGCCTTGAGGGGGATGTGCACACAAGATTATTTCTGTCTGCTTTATGTCACATTTCAAGCTGGAAGCACTTTCAAAACACAGCTGTTGTTTTGGTGCAACCTGCTTGCAATTCTTTGTGAATGAGGCATACTTGTCCAATTCAATTCCATCAATACTATGTTGCAGACAAAATTAGTGGTTTTGGTTAGGGTTAGGGACATAGAAATGACATTGATGATGATTAGGAATTATGGCATGTGGAGTGTATTTGTTTTTTTCTTCCATGAGGGCTAGTTTGCACATTTATTACTGTACTTACATAGAGCTTGAAACAACAGAATCATAATGGATTTCACTACTTAGTAGCAACCTGCAAAGTGGGTGACAAAATTTCCTGCCCAAACTGGGCTGCTGTAGAAATCATAACAGGAGCAAGAGGAGATCCAAGTTTGGAAGCGTCCATCCATTTTCGATACCAATTGTTCTCATTAGGCATCACTGGTCAGTTTGTAGTCCATGTACTGTATTTCTATGAGCTTTTATTTGGCTTTTTTTCCCTCTGTTGCCACGTTGGCATTACAAAATAAGAATCGGTTCTCGATTGTCTCGGCTTATTGGTATTAATGAAGTGTAAATAAATAAATAAATAAATAAATAAATAAATAGGGGGTACGGGTGAGGCGGATCTTCTTTGCTGTCAGTCTTATCTGGTACTCAAATTCTAACCTAAAACTGCTCATTTATTCATTGTCCTCAATAGTATAATTGATTTAATAAGATTAAATGTGTGTGTTTGCGTGAGTCTAGGCTGTATGAAGAGAAAGAAAAGGCAGGGTAATTTATTGAGACTCGAAGAAATAGCTCTGTATGCATAATTTTCCTTCATTTGGTAAAAACCACAAAAGGCAAAGTAAAACCTTGGAAACCTGGCAAAGAAACTTTGGGGGAATTTGCAAATAGAAAAAAATATATTTATTCACAAGCCAAAGTTGGCAAGTATGCAAGTAATTATTTCGTACATCAATCTGTTATTCGGGGCGAAAAAAGTTTTCCACACAATGAATGTCTATTAACATTTTTATAATAGTATTTAGGGGTTAGTTGTTATTTTGTTCCCAATGCATTTCAATATCCATCAATTATACATGAAGTTTGGCTATTCGTTGGTCGGTCCTAATTGGGGTCAGAAAACAAGTTGTTTTTAGATTGGATCCAATGATCCATCATCTGATTGGATCATTAGTCTTTTCTTTTTAACTCTGTGAATGATTTCAAAACCTTGATTGTGACAAGTCTAGCACATGTTGCAGTGTTTAGAAATGTTTGTTTTAGTCATAACCACCAAGTTACTATACAAAATATTTTGACTCAATTCATATTTTGAGGAGAATGTTTTACAGGTCTACAACTTATTTTGTTTAATTGAAATGCACTGTGAGGTTTTTACAGTCTGCGATTGGCCCATGATCAGTCCAGCTTTTGGGTCAAAGTAAGCACACCAGGAACCCTAATGAGTATGCGGTGTCGGAAAAAAAGATGAATGGAATCTGAAGAAAACCTAGTAATGTGGTCCAATTTCATCAGTTCAGTCAGTTCATTGTTATCACACGTGCTCGCAGATGCTCTATAGCACTCGGGCTGTCTTGGCAATACATTATTGATAAATAGATGTCTAACAACATATGCATTACCTTCACCTCTATTAACTATGTATGAAGTTAACAATCATTTTTGTAAGAGGGTAGAAGAAGCCGCTCTGTCAGCCATAAATTGTGAAGGTGTGTGCGTGTGTTTCCTCTGGACACACTGATCATCTGTCTGTCTTCGCCAGCGTGCTGCGCTCGCACATTGTCTTTGCTTTGAAGGTGGTCTGTCATGCACGTTTGATCACAGGCTAAACCAGACACTCACCAGTCCCCACAGCCTTGGCAGACAACACATGCGTTCTCTCGAGCATCCTATTATATTCTGCCTCGTGGAAATGCTAATCCTGTGCCATTCTTCGCTTCCGTGGAATATTTGCTAATGATCCAACATACTTTCTGAGTGGGGGCAGTAACAGACCTGTGGAATCATTCCAAAGATTTTTGAAAAGCTTCTTTCCATCCTATCTGGTCTTTATGCCATATTGGAGGAGCAGGTTGTCCTGGTAACAAATGTGGGGATAGTCTTAAATACCACACGCTACATAGTATGCGCCCACGCAAAATGTAAATCAATAAACGATCACTGTCAAGAGCAGAAATCCATAGCGTCGTTCAGTTAATGCCAATTGACGTGCAAAAAAAGGCAGAAAAGCCGAGTGAAATCACAAGAGTGCAGAAGAAATGTACAAAGTACGGCATAGGAGACATTTCCAAAAGTTGATTCCTTGTTTCATAAAGGAATATTATAATGGGCCACATTTGACCTATTTAACTTGGGAATTACTCAGGACAATTTAAAGGACGCAAGATAAGCCCTAGACGCAAAATGCGCAAACATGCATGTTGCAAACTTTGTATGCAAGTCACAAGATGAGCATCCATCCATTCATTTTCTGTCTCGCTTGTCCTCAATGCGATCGAGAGTGAGCGTGACACCAATAACCACTTGTCTTCCGTGCTGCAAAGTCGAGCACACTCAACTCATTTCACAGTAAGATGTGAAATACATATATTTTTGCTGAAACTGCAAAAGTGGACTAACTCCATGGAAGAGATATTTTAAAATGAGCACACTCTAGTGTAGCCGTTATTTTGTGATTTCAAACACTAAAAACGTGCTATTCTTCATTTTGCAGCATCTACTAAATCTAATTGAAAGTAAATTGTTCAAGGAAAGAAAATATTGGAACTTAAAAATGTAGCACGACTAAAATAGCACGTTGGAGCATTTCTCAGAAGCTGTGCTGCATTCTGAATCTGTTTGTGCTCAGTCGCTGAACCATTCAGACATGTAAATAGTTGCAGTGTTTTTGGCAGAGGCAAACTGAGGCGTGGATCATTTCTGCTTTTGTGTTTCAAGGGATCATCTTGCTAAATTTAGAAAGTTCTCCTTGGTATCGAAGCGGAATGATACATGGCATTTATTGTGCTGAATCATATTCAAGTATGCATCGAAAATAACATTAAGTCAGCAACAGGAATTTTGTATTCTCGAGCACTACATTTGAGTATAAAAAGTGGTTCAATCTCGTTATAATGTTAACTGGCAGTTTGAAATTCAGAATACAACAGTGTGCAACAAGTATTGTAAAGCAGAGCAGAACCTGAGGTGAAAATCATGCCAAGAAGACAGTTTTCAGAGAGAACCCTCTTTAGACATTGCCGTGACACCTGATGTTTGGCAAGCATGGGCTCTAACAGCACATTTCTCCCTGCTGGCGCGCTGCTGCTCAGCAAAGCGAGATGAACGGCAGAGTGTAATGTAATGTTGCCTGACGGACAGCAGTAATGGATAATAAATCCCAGGTTCAGGTGTTGTTTGAGCATATATCACACTCAGACTTTAGGTTGAAGTCAAATCTATCAGGCTGTAGTAGTGCAACAGTAGGCAGCCACCAAGAGAAGTGCATATGAATTCCATTTTGCTTCATCGTTTGTCTTCTCAACTTTCAGTAGAATATTGAATCCACCGAATATTAGCGTGAATCGTTCGTCTTCATCTGTAAAAAATAAATAATACTGTGTTAGCTGATTGGTGCTTACATAGCAACCCACTTTGGGGATGGAAACACAAACTGTGTTTTTACTGCATTAATGAGAGGGCAAAAAAACTCAATGACACTACATACAATTTTAATCTTTAAGTCAGACTCGGGAGTCAGGTGGTGTCCGTTCATCATGTATTTATTACCTAGGGCGGGACATCTACCCAAGCTGTGGAAAGCAATCGGAAGGGGCACTAATATGTTTTGCGAATTCTTTCATTTACTGCAAGGTCATCATAATGACAAAAATAATCCTGCATGACAAATTTGTTTTCAAAATATTTTACTTTTCTTCTCTGTCATGGCTGTGAAATGCCGCCCGATAGTGCTGACTTCAGGAGAATGCTTTGATCAAGGCCTGATGTATTACTCTGTCCTTCCTTCGTGGAATTCAAATGCATCTACCTCCTGTTCTGGAAAACAATGGGAAAGTGATCCTTTGGCAGTACAACTAAAGTGCTTTATTCCCATTTTGCCTCTGGTCTCCGGTCTAGGTGCAACTTCCTGTCTTCAAATTTTCATGTATTAGAAAATATTTAATGTCATAAAAAATGTATTATTACTAATTTGAAGCAAATTGAACGATAAAGTCAAATGCATGAAATTAAATAAAAAACACAATTAAATCAGATCATCAGGATTTAAATGTAATATTTTAGTAGTAGCCATTGAAATTATTTCCTATATACAAATTGTAATGAAAACATCGACCTCCAGTTTTGATTTAAAAGGATTCACGTTAATATGGCATCTATCATTTCGGAAATACAAGTATTCTACTATACATCATAACCCTTCTGCTCTTTCATCGGTTTGGTAGCATTCTACTGAATGTGAGTTGAGTACACCTCGTTGTGGTTCTTAACAGTTTGTTGAGGTTTTTTCCCTGTATACTAAATACTATTTGTGCTTTGAAAACAAGTGATAAAAACAACTGTCACTTAGTGGCTGTATAATCTTTGGCTACTGGTACAACTGCACTGGTGAAGTGATGTTTAAACCTTGGCAAGGTTTTCTCTGTGGTGTTCTTTTTTTTTTTTTTTTTTAATTCTAGCTGATTATAAACAGAGCAGCACTTGCCAGTGAAAGTTAATTGCGCAAATGCAAATACACAGACCATTGATTAGTGCGACCTGATAATGCAAGCAGCAATTTGCTTGTCATGGCCAGGGTTCAAAATGAGATGAGAGTTCTGCTATTGATGTTTCAAGCATTGTTGCTCAATTCATAAAGAAGGTGATTGCTGTCAACATACAAGATGCAGCCAGTGGAAATTATGCACTCACTGATTTGTAATGGCTCACTCAACTAGGGTCTTTGAGTTTATGCTTTCACTTTTCACAATTTCCATTTCAGTGTGAGAGTTTTCCTTCTCAGGGCTTTAAATAGACTGTGTCCCGATTTTGTTGTGTGCCTGTTGTACAATGACTATAAAGGCATTCTATTCTATTCTATTCTATTCTATTCTATTCTATTTCTTGTTCTGTTCTGTTCTATTTCTGTTCTATTTCTGTTCTGTCCTGTCCTGTCCTGTTCTGTCGTACCAGTTGCTTGTCTGGAATCATTATCATAATCAAAATGTTTTTATTCATTTGTAAAAACTAGTGGTAGAGGCACCTGAAAGCTAAAATGGTCCTGTGTTGTTTGATTGATTAGCCAGTCAATTTTCTTTGGAAGGGATGAAAGAATCGCATTGTGTGACAGAAATTTGGTGTTGTGAACCTCTTCCCTCTTTGAAACCCCTTTGCTTTGTAGCATATCTACATTTTTGTCTTCAAACGAGTGTTCAATCTATTTGAGGTGTAGGCAGACAGCTGAGTCTTGACCTGCAGAGTTAGCCCCGTCTATGTTTTGACATGCACCTGCTCAGAGGTTGCTTGGTTACGGTAAGGAATTCTTCACTGAACTTGACAGCATACACCAAATTGTTTTTCTATCCTAGCCTTTGTCTAAAGGTGTTACCAGGTTTGAAGTATACCTGAATTTTCAGTTATGTAAAAATCCTTATGCATTTCCCAGACAGACTTGATACAAATAGAATGACCTCCATGTTGTGCCTGCCACACTCTTCTTTATCTGGCTCCTTCTCAAACTAGATGTGCATTTTACTAACCACTTTTGGTTTGCACAGATTTTGAAGGGCCTCCCTCGGGTGCCTATGCTCTTTCTCTTAAGCCTGTGGGCTGGTGGAAACATTATCACCGACATGTTGTAGGGTTCTGATTACGGCCAGTTTGTGTTCTAGTGGGTGGTGTGAATCAAAAAGTA
Source organism: Syngnathus leptorhynchus (assembly GCF_054491065.1). Lineage (NCBI taxonomy): Eukaryota > Metazoa > Chordata > Actinopteri > Syngnathiformes > Syngnathidae > Syngnathus > Syngnathus leptorhynchus. The sequence goes on along the minus strand of NC_141196.1, from coordinate 11,582,212 downwards.
CTGGTCAGTGTGTGGGCTGTATTCTGTAAGGCAATCAGTCCAGTTGTGATTAATTCGATGTTTTGAGAATGAAATGACCCAGATGAATAATAATATTCACAGGCTGTGTAAGAGATAAAAAAAAATCCAGTATATCATATAAACCTTAGATGTTGGTCATCATTAATAACTTATGACTGTTTTCGGGCAATATCCTCCAAAGAAATGTTGGATGAGTAATGTGAGACACAGTTACAGCATGGCTGAAGACTCCCTTGGAAAAATTGCTTTGAGTTAATGAGGAAGCCCCCAGCTCTTTGTGTCACTACACGGCTCTCAGCGCTCTAACGGACACTGGAAACTTGAGTCAAATAAAATATTTCTGGAATATTCTACAATGGACACATTTTCAATAATATTTCGTGATCTGCATTGAATTGTCTTTGTTTAGATATTGACAGAGTTTAGTTTCATGTTTTCTCCCTGTAACTTTTAGCATGTCTTGTCTAGCACCTCTTCTATCGGAGCGGTCGGTCCCTCGTGTCAACCAATCAGCTCAGGACAGTCACTTGTTTCTTTTCCAGTCATTGTCTCATCAGTTAGCTCGTATTCTGTTCCCTGTTGGCTTTTTCCCTTTCTTTTTGCCAGTATGTTATTTTTTGTGTTGTTGCTGTCATGTTTCCCTGTAGTGAGTCTGTTTACTGTTTCCTTATTATTGTGACCCTTCATTTTGGACTTTGTTAATTTAGTGTTTTAATTCTTCATTTTTTTTGCCAGTTTTTTTTTGTTGATTAATTCCTTATTTGACTTTTATCTTGCTCTGCCCCCCTGCTTCACGTCAACCAAAATTGAGCAAAACAATTCTGTTTTTGAATGTAACTATTTTACTAATGTTTGCTTTGTTTTCTGTCCTACGTCCACTCTCATCATGACAAATAAGGGCTTAACTAAGTGTTAAACTATCTCGTATCTCCACATATTAGCACCTTTCTGCTAGTTTAAAACTTAATGTTTTGAAACTAAACCTTGATTACACAAGGTGTGCCACTTGTCCTTCAAAAAAAAAAAAACGAAGACTTTGAAAATGCAAATGCTCCACCTGCAAAGTCGCCTTGACGGGAGCTTTAGACATGCTAGTTTCCGTCTTTGCTCAATCAGTTGATAACATTGAACTGACCACCACCCACGTACTTGTTGTCAAGGCCAACACAACTGAAATGGAATACAATCTCAGAAAAGCAAAGATTCCTTTCTGTAGTAAGTTCCATACATATAAAAGATTGCTATACACTTATATAAACCTTTTTTTTTTTTGCCAAATTCTTCTCAACACCAAAGATGCGCTGATGTGAGCCTAACACCATATGTTGACACCCTCAATCATGCACAATCAACAGTGACCATTGTTCGTCTTCTGTCAAAACAAAAACAGTCACTTGTCTTGTTTCCGTAATCCATCACAAGATTTCTGTCACTCTTTGTGACATCTCTGCACCTGTTTAAAAGGTTTCCAGCCTGCTACTCATGATCAAACGACTCCAGGAGACTCATGTTTGAAGGGTGCCTTCACCCCACTGCATGTTTCAGCTCCTTCCACTGATGTTCAAAGAGGATTTTGATCAGTCACTTCAGTGTAGTCAGATTTTTTTGTAGTAACTCAAGGAACATTGTACTAAGTAGTGCATGCTTGAGGGCATTATTCTATTGGATAACCTGTGACCTGCAACTTTCTGACACAAAGCAGCACTATTCAACTCTCAATGCCTAAACAATGTTGACATTTCATCGTACGTTGTCAAGACATCCTGTGATGATTCACTTTGTAACACAACCCTTTTTATGTTAGTAGTTTGGAAATACAGCATAACTGTGTCACTCCTCTGTCAGAATTTAGTTTTACCTATAGTCAATAGTGAATTTAGCTTAGGTAAGCTTGATTTAAGTACACAAAAGCAACAAGCAGAAGCAACACTTGTGCAGCAGAAAAACAATGATATCCTGTAGAGTGATGGCAGTTTCACAATGAGGACATATTGCAAAGGCAAGCTTTTTCAGCGGCACATTGCATGGAGGTAAATGCTTTTCAATCTTCCATGACTCCAGACAAAATAGCATTTTGCGATTAGTCACGCCATGGAACACACACACATGCGCACACACACACACACACACACACACACACACACACACACACACACACACACACACACACACACACACACACACACACACACACAAACAAAAGTGGTTGTACTCACATCACTGACTAAGATAATATTTCCCTTCGATATGTTTGTAATCCCAGGCGGTTTTGCAATTTGATATCCACAGGAACTTGAAAAATATCCAGTCCATTCCAGCAGCACAATGAAAAGTTGCCCATGTGTCTCAGAAGGAGAGCCTTTGTGTTCATGGTTGATTATTTGATCTGAAATACAGTACTTAGTGGTCATTTTAGGCTCATCATGGAGGAAAACAAGCAACCTTGTAAGAAAATAGATGCGGTTGCGCAACCACCAAATATTGCTTCTTTTTTTCTTGTTTCACTTGTCAGATAAAATTCTGGTAATTACCATTGCTGTTAATTTAGTGCCGGAGTTGCATGAACCATATCTTGGGTGGCGGTCTAATAAACGTAAGCACTGTTCACGTCTATTATTTAGCAGCTATTTTATTATTTTAGCAGCTGACCGTGTATGTGGAGTGGCTTTCGCTGAGTGAGCCAGTAACCGTTCAGGCACATGAGCGCACTTTGATGGCACACTTGTTTAGTGATGGATGCATAATTGCTGACTATATGACCTTTAAGCATCAGGCCCGCCTTCCGAGTGACTTGGACTCTCCACCACAACATCTTTTAAGGCCTGGTGGAGACATTTTTGGCTCAGAGGGAGGGCGGGAAAGCATGCGGGGTCCAAAGGCCAATCAAGCAGCCACCACCGCTAGACCTCAAGAGAACATGACGTTCCAGCAGTAATTTGTTGGAGCAGATATGTATGTTGTACTTATCTAAGGAAGTACAGATGAAGACAAGAGCAGATAAGAGGCTACAACTTCTCTCGTCGTGTTCCGGTTTTTATATGAAGCCGCCCTCTTCTCTTTCTGCTTTCCTTTCTTTTCACCTGTTCATCGGTGGAATGAATTGAGTGTATTTTCCCTTCTCTAGCATTCATCCTCTATGAGTTGGCAGCATTTTTCACACAGCTCTTGGCCTGAGATCAGTGAACCACCTTAGGCGGAGAACAAAATATCGAACTGGGACACACAGACAGACAGAAGCTCCCGCAGCAATCTCCTCCAGAACAATTTTGATAGCAGGGGTGGCAGCGTGAGTTATTTTTTTCAGTAATACACTCCAAGATTCGAAGCTTGTTCCCTTTGCAGTGAAGAGCATTCGCCTCCCTCCGCTTGTCAAGCACACAAAAAGACATCCAATCTCTGGTTTGGATGATTACGCCACTATTGACCATGACCTTAGCATTCATGTGCAATTCATGCGAGAAAATTCATGCAGCATTTTATGGCAGCCCAAGCTTAGACCGAGCTTTTATTCGCTTTCAACAAGGACACGCCAAACAGCTTGAACAGCTGGTGGTGATCATTTAGTTTTATACGTGATGCAAACAGCCTTTTATGTGGAAACTTCATTTCAATGTTGTTCTTGGAAAAGTTTCAAGAAAAACAATGATGGTTCGCTGAATGAGAAATAATCGATAATAAATGCAATTTCTATGTTGTTCTTTTTTCCAGGAGAAGAAGGAGCACAGCAATGGAATGGTGAAAATGCATGAATCAAAACATTAGGGTAAGCTTTTATGATGATGCACACACACTTATATTGTCAACTAATAACTGTCTGACAGTATCAATCCTTAGTCAACATTACAGTTTTTTACAGTTTTTAAATCAGAGATGCAAATATATTTTTCAAGATTTTTTGAGCTGATTCCCAATCTGCCCCTTTTTTCCTCTAGTTTATCAGGTTTTCATAATAACCTATGTGTAAAATATTCATCCATATATACGTATATGAATTAAGTGTTAGATTCAGCAACACGTAGAATTACTTGTTTGGAAATGTAGTTATAAAGTAAATGTGTGGCTCACCTTCTATAGGTCAATCTTAAAAACAAAACAAAACAAAAAGATCACAAACACTGATGTGCAAAAACAACAAAGATCAGGGTCAATCAACACCATTTGGATTTGAAATATGCTGTGGATCACTGTTATATATATCAAATCTGAATCTTTTAAATACACTCTTGATACATTCTTGTATCAAATTGTCAAGGTGCAGTCCTACTGTTGTTCTCCAAAATTAGATGCCTCCTTTTTTGCCTTTAAGGAAAAACAAATACATAAGATAACTTTAATTACTTCCATTTATAAACGTTATGTGGATTGTCTGGCAATTATTATTGGAGTTATTTCTATGCTTGCTGTGTTATGTTATACACATTTTTATGTTGCAGGCACGTATGATTAAACGTGCACAACATTCATGGCTGTGACTTGTATTAAAAGAAAAAAAAAAATATTGTTAAAAATTGTCAAACGTAAAGCCCGATACCTAATAAACACCCTACATAAAAAAACACTGATCTGCAGGTGTGTGATAAACCCTCAGTTATTTTTCTTCAGATGTCTGCAGATGGTAGAAGATTATAAAAGATATATGAAAGATTAAAATGAAAGAACGATTCAATTTGACAAATAACACAGTAAATACATTTAAAGGTACTTTTTAATGGCTCAAAAAACGGCTTCTCTTTTTTAATGAACTATTTGAAGTGAACTAAAAGGATGGTGTTGGTAAGTAGTGTCAGCCATTTTTGTATTAAGAGCATATTTTTGTTGTTGAAGAGGAAGCTCTATCGAGGATGTGCAGGCAATTACACCAAATTCTCTCATGCATAAAATCCCAGCTGGTTGTTATTGATAAATTCCCAAACACATCCTAAGACTTTTCAAATTACCTCTCCCCCTCATTAAAACTCGTGCATTTCATTTCTTCACCCCTCTGCCATGATTATTTTTTTTTTTTGTGGCACGTCTGTGTGATAGAAGCAAGAAAATATGCTTAGGTGAGCTTGAGTGGAGGAAAAAAAAAAGACATGCGTGAAAAAATGTAAGATTGGAATGGTGGACAAGCAGACAAGCTACATCCATCCATCTCCTCTTGGAGCAGCGGTGAGAAGGTCTTCATTATTAGTAGTCAAGCCATAAGCTAAACATATTTGGGGGTCTGCTCTGTATTCAAGCAGCGTAACTCTGCATTAACACAAGCCATTTCTCTTTACATGGCTCAATGCGATTCCCTTTAAAACCATTTGAAGGTCAAATGAATTGCTATACTCGAAGGGTATAAAAAAAAAACCTAAAGTTCCTCTCTAAGTACTCCCTTGCCTCTGTGTCATTTCTCAAAGATAGATGTGTTTATTTGAAACGACATCTTAATTGTGCAGAGTGCAGATAAATGGACTGCATCAATGGAAATGAATAAGTTAGCACAGTAGTTGATTTATTTATTTCCTCAGGTGCAGCGGAGTCTTAAGTGTATTTGAACCTTTTAATACAATAAATGAGGCCCGTCTTTAATTCACTTAACAGGCAATCACGGACGGGACCCACAATCTCCAAAAGTACACGTCTTTCAAGCTTTTATCTACATGACAAGGATATTAGAGTTAATAAACCCAAACAAAATGACAAAAGCAAAATCAAAAAGAATCATCACGTTCATAAAATGAAATAAAAACAAGTGCTTTAAAAAAAGACAATAACTATCTCTAACTGCAGTTTATGTTTACAAAACTATAATTGGAGTAAAAATGTTTTTTAGTCTTTATCTACAGAATGGTTTGGATCCTGAGTACACTATTTGATTGAATATAAACCTAGTAGGGCTCTGAAGTCTACAGACCAGTCAGTTAGTTGAGCTATGAAATTGAATTAAACATGGCAAAGCTGCATTTAATTGTTATGCTGCACACAAATGGAACAAGCTGCTAACAAGCAAAGTCAACCCCGAGTGTAAACGCTTTTAAATCCATCTTTCTTTTCTCCCATACCTTCGATTAAGGCCTTGTAAACATTTTTGAGATTATTTTTTTTGTTCTTATTTTAGTTACTTTAAAAAAATACGCTATTTTTGTTGATGTCTAAAAGTCTTCTGTTAATGTGTTAAAATGTTGTCAATGTACGTTCTTGAAGTAATTCTGGCAAGATGGTCTTGTTTTTTCGCTTTAGCTGTTGTTTGTAAATACGTTTGGGTGTTGTGTCTTTGCTTATGTGATGCACACCGAGGGCGGCATGATTAGCAAGGGTTAGATTCTGGCTCAGCCCTTCCTGTGTGGAGTTTGCCTGTTTTTCCCATGCCTGCGTTGGTTTCCTCTGGGTACTTTGGTTTCTTCCCACATTCCAAAGACATGCTTGGTAGGCTAATTGAGCACTCCAAATTGCCCTTGGGTGTGAGTGCGGATGCTTGTTTGTCAATGTGTGCCCTGCGATTGGCTGGCACTCAGTTCAGGGTGTCCCCCGCCTACTGCCCGATGACTGCTGGGATAGGCTCCAGCACGCCCGCAATAATGGATGGAAGTACAGCGAGTTGCATCGGGTATGAAATTTGCTGCATAAATAAAGCTGCCTTGCCCTTGTCCATGGCCCTTGTTTGGGATAAACGTGTTATACTCGCACTGGAAACCTCTGCTTGCATGAGATTTGTGCTGCTGTCGTTTGCAAAAACACTACAGGCCATTCACTGACCAACGGTCCTCATGTTGGCATTGCCTTGAACCCTTCCAGGCCCTCTTAACCTATGAGTAGCAGATAAGAAAAGCACAGCCATGAATGCATTTAAATGTAAATGTGGCTTTGGGGTTTTCTGGATAAAGACCCTGAGCTCCAACAATGACAACCCTTTATAATGCAATTAATCATCTCATTGGGCTGGAGATTAATAGCGGCGAAAAATTCAACGCATCTCGGTGCAGTGTGCAGAGATTGATTTGGTAAGCCACTGAAAAATAATGAAAGGTGCAATGTGATTGGAAGTGCACAATTTTCTGCCCTCAAATATTTACAGGGGGTAAATATTTATCAGCAAAGTGTTAAGGGACATAGACTAGCTGCCATCACTGGAACACATTTCAGGCTGATGGATGTGAATTTTTTTTTCTCCCCATGAGAGCACAATAATGACACATGCTTTTATGCCAGTGGGCTCTTTTGGATGCCCGGGAATGCTACATAAAACAGCAGCCCCCCTTTCAACATAGCCACACGCCCCAGAGAAGTACTCAGTACTGATGAATTACTGATTCATGTCATTTCAAGGTACAGGGATGTTTTATTCTTTTTATCAGAAATACATTGAACACATAGTTTTCGAAAAGAAACAGTCAAAGCGTTTCACTGTTGCCAGTCTCTTAAACGGATCATAAGGGATAACCCATTTTTCACCCGAGGTATTTTTTGATCAGGAAAACAATATCAGCTTGCCTATAAAATCTGTAAAACATATCTATGAAACATCACTCTCTGACAGTACCACGGCAAACGCGATTCATGTATATTTCAGGAACCTTCAAAGAGGAAGTCATATAACTTCATTTTAATTCCCTCTATTAAATGAAGCATCAGAATGACACTTAATAACAGTCTTAGAAGCCAGGTAGCACGGTGGAGCTCTTACAATCTTTTGTGCCGAGGTGTAAAACTGAGAGGCAGTCCATCAGGTCTTCTCAGACTATGGCCTTAAAGGTGTTTTAAGAGCGGATTAGTATGCATTGGCTGTCTTGATCCATCCGTCACCGTCCTGACAAGGCACAGGTGGCAAGAGTGAGTGCACAGACAAACCTGCAGCTACTATCTCCAAGAGTCGGCTCACCTAAACAATATGCCACTTGGTCTTTTAGTCTTGTTCCGCTTGGAATTTTCTCTATGAAATAGTGGCAGTGCAAAGTGGCACTGATTCTTGAAGCAGATATATGAATCTGTTGTGTAGAACAACCTGTTCTCACCAAATGAACATGATGGATAGTTTCCCAAATCCTTAATTTACTGGCTGAGTTCACTAAGAACATATTCTTATTCATAGTGACAAAACAGAGCATCCGTAGCACAGAAACAGGATAGCGGGAACTTGTTATGGATTTGCTGCAAATGCTTAACACCTGTAGCTCGGTTTGCAAAAGGAGATTTTTCAGGGAGTGATGGTGATCGCAATGACAAGGTATTTATTAATAATAGCCCCCGCATGCCACGGAAGCCACTGACTGCCAACGGCAATTCTGCAACCGCTTCTTTTGGCACACAACCGTATCTCTAACTGCCTCAGCTGCTGGATGCTTTGAGGCGATATTTTTATATTAAAGAGAGGCTCTGATTCACGTTTGACCTCCATTCCACATCCACCGACAAGAAAGTAAATATTCTACTTACTATGAAAGTGGAATGACAAAATTGGAAAAGTAAGGTCTCAAAAAGTCCACAAGTTAAAAAAGACAGAAAATCTGCTGATACTTTTGATTCAGTAGTAATTAAAACAGAAATACATTTTATTTTGCCCTGAGACCGTAATTAATTCCCATGGCCTACTTTTATATTTTCTGTCTTTTGCCTGGGTTCAGAGAGTTTTCTAGGTTCACAAAATATTCGCCTTCATGCTCCCTTTGATAATGCTTCACATTCTATATTCCTCCTGAAGGTCATCCCTGGCATGTGGTGGTCAACAGCATGATGTCATCAAATAATGGCAGCAGCAATATGGTTCGCCTCACTTCCATCACCGCCAAAATGTATGCAATATATGTAATCTATATTAAATGTCATGACTCATAAGTGGCTGCCCGGTCCTAACAAAAGGCGACAGCAGATTGCATGCCTCGTCAATGGTGCACTCCATTTAACACAAGCTGACAGACATACTGCAATTTGTTTCACACACTCTTTACAGCTGTCTCCTTTGCCAACATGGTGCAGGCATTTAATGCGTAGTTTTTACAGAAGCCTGTTGACCTTGAGAAAACGTGTCACATGACAATGTAACCTCACGACAATGAAATCGATGTGCAGTACATCTATTTGTGTTTGTAATTATAGCCACATCAGTTATGAGTTGTTTTCATCAGCCAGTGAGACAATAATTACATATTGCCACTTTAGTGCTCCGACTGCCTGTTAAAGACAAATGACTGAAATGCAGGCACGCTCCCGGTACATGACTGATTGCGTGTTTCAAGAGATGGGCCCTATGTTGACATTCCGCCGCCCACCAGCATCCCCGCCCTACTCTGATTTGTTTTTATATAGGCATACCTTTTTACAATACGTTGTTTTCTTTTTTTTTCAGGTTGCCTCATTTACACGAGTGCGCCTCCAAAGTCAACTACAATCTGTAAAATTTCTAATACTCTTTTCCATAGACTGGGTAGCCAATGTGATGTATTAACACTCGTGCCAAATATCAGTCAAGTACTGTGATCAATATAAATGATTGACCACTTGAAAAAAATCAGTAAACGATTTTCAGAATATATATGATGTGAAGGCTTACTTCTGATTGAGTTCTTGAGAATGAACACATTCTAATGGAAAAAAAAACCAATAATATACTGAGAAAAAAAAACATGCATTTGTGTGCATTTGTAATGGCCAGCATTATGAGAGCCTCTTATGTCAGAAAATACACATTTCAAAAATGAACACAGGGCAACAATCGACAAGTTGCCCTCACTTGAATTGGCAATTAATTCATAAAATAATAGCATTTACTCCATCTGATCAGTTTTAAGTTGTAATAACAGGGTTCACCACTAGAAGGCAGACATCACGCAAACCCATTTCCAACGTCAAGACTGTACTTTGTCATTTGAGGAGAAGATAGAGCATGTTAGGGTTAGGTCACGGCCAGAAGTCAGGGCCAAATTAAATTGAGATAAAACAAACAACTGTTGGTTCCACGCTTGTCAGTTGAGTGCTGTTTCAGAAGACGTGAAGCGTAACTTTATATCAACATCCAAACAGAATCTTTACATTAAATAAGAAAGTGCATAGCTTGTAGCAGTTGCACCTATTTTGTAACATTCACTGTCGCACAACAAATTCAATGAGTAATATAATATACAACTATTCACACGAGTGCAAAATGAATTCAATGAATGATTTAATAAACCATTTTGTGACAAAAACCTCTGTATTATTTAATAACAACTGATAAGCATATCATCGTCAAGCCAGTGAGATATTTGACGGAGCAGTCTCCATGTTGACTCAGCACACTCGTCACATAAACACATGGGACTCAAATGAACAACACAAGTCACAGATCATCAAAATCAAAACCCCTTTTCCACAAAAAAGTTGAGTGAGAGTTGAAGATTCTTAGCATGCCGCCACTGCGGGTTTGGTTCCAAGCCAATGACCCAGCACTTAAGCCATCAGGGCTCCGTTGTTGGTCCCAGGCCAAGATAAATGGGAGCGCATTAAAGACAACAATAAAGAGGAATATTGCTTAACACAACGAGCTTTTCTTCTCAGCTATCCTCATGGCTACAGAGCTCAACATTGCATCATCTTCAAAATGTTCTGCAAGACACTGCGAGTTAGGAAAGTTTATTCTTTTGATGTTTAGTTTTGTTTCATATTCTTCTAAAGGAAAAAACTACTACAAAAGCAAATAACAAATATCAACTTAATGCCTTGTGTGCACTGATAACCTCCCACAATGTCACAATACTACCCGATTTTTGGACAACATTCAAGAAAATGTTTGAATGCTTTGTTTGAAATCTAAGATGTTTGAATGTTGGTGTTCAATAGTCACAGGAAAATTACTATTAGCCTTGCATAGCAACAGCAGTTCATTCCTGGAGATGAATGCTGTGAATGGCCTTTCGGCAAAGACAAAATCCAGCAGCTCCTTTACACTGGAGTACCACTTTCAAGGCAAATTATTTTCCCTCCCCACTATGCGGATTGCTCTGTTTTTTTTCGAATGGAACATCTTTCCAGCAGTTACATATTTTCCTCAGGCAATGGCTGCAAGCTGTAGCTCTTTATGTTCAATATTTTTCCTTCAACAACATACAGAGTCAAAACGTTGTCAGTTCCATCAAGCTGCGTGATCCCAGACGCTGTGCCTGCTGTGCGTTGACTCGGGTGTTGAGTTGTCAGATTACATCATGGTGGTCGTACGCAACCATACATTAGTCACACGGGGGCAACAGAATGTCTTATTCCTACAGCTGCTCTCGTCTCCCAAGGAGCCCTCCATGCTGTAAACATCCAAGAGCAACCACACAGATCCATGAAATGGTAATTTTTCACATCTGTACTAGAGATCAACTGAGCATCAGGCGTCAAGATTTTGATCAAAAACAATTCTTGTCGTAGTGCCAGTGTTTATCATTACGGGCATTTCTATGTTGTTGTTCCACAACATGCACGGTATTGACACTTTGCAGAGCATATTGGCAACATTCAGCATCGTCCCTCTGCTTTGTACCATTCTCATCCCTAGAAGCTTGTTTCGAAAGTGTGGAAATAAGTCACGTCGACACTGCACCCCCCACAAGGCCTGCCTATTAGCTAGTAAACACAGTGACACATTTAGTAGCACAAGACCCATTATTTTTCTTCAGGAATCAATAGAGACAAATTTAGGTCTGAGAGGACCCGTGATGCCAGTAGTAACACTTTACTCCGATATGACAGCTTTTTTTTTTCGGTAACAAATTTGATCCATCTATCAATATTAATTTGATCTCCCACTACTTTTTCCAGACCAATCATCAGATTAAAGTTACTTATCAAAGTAATTATGTATACCTATTTTTCCAAGTCAAAACACATTTTCTTTTGTCGGACTGTTTTACAAAATAAACTCCTAATTGTTCATTTAAAATACATTCTCTGAAGGTTTATTCACAATGTTGCTACAATAAGAATAAAGCTATCTGAAACCTCCCTTGCAAATAATGCAAAATAGTTCATAGCACCTGATAAAAGATGCTGGAAGTAGACAGCCAAATGGTTACTCAGTGCTGTTGAATGATAGATGAGATCAGAAATTTGAGATCAAATCGAGCAAGTTTCATTAAAGTTTGACGTAAGGGGGTTGAGTGACGGCTAACGTTACCCTCCGCTGCATGTGCCACTGAATGCATTCAAAGTGAAAATACGATCAGTATGCTCCATTTGAAAGAGCCAAATGTCACACAGGTAAAATTTGAATTGGGTGACAGCTTCAATAGTTATGTGACTGTCAATGAAATAGTCTACCATAGACAGATACATAAATAAATACATACATCAATTAATTAAGTAATAAAACAATATATTAAATCCCCTGCGACCCCCTTGAGAATAAACAGTTCGGAAGATGACTGACACAGAAATAGGTGGTTGCACCCCCTTGACATTCAATGAGCACCTACAGTATACCTTACCTACTTACTTTTACTGTTTCGTCCAGTCTACCTTCTTGACTCAGCCATGGCCTTGGCACCCTGTGTCACACTTGGCTGGACCTAAGCGTCATACTGTACTCATCTGTGAGTAAACCTTAATCTGACATCACATGAAACTCCTTTTCCCTGTCCTTTTAGGAAATCCAGCCTACACTTGAGTCCAACCACCAGTCAATGATTTTTCACTTTAAAATTGTTTCAACTTTCGTGTGTGTAAATGATGAAGTCATCACGCATTTAAATCGAGAGATCTTGTACAGACCAAACACATCCTGGCTATTCCAAAAATTAAACTGTTTATATGGCTTTTTAAACTAAACTGTGTGGCCAAAAATGCGGTATGAAATCACTGCATTTAGGCTTCCTTGGCAAAATTGACTGGAATACACTTTTTGATGAATCAAAATGAAAAGTAAGTCGAAGTAAATAGCAGCGATACTTTGCTGTAAATGAGTGACATGTTTTATTCATAACAACACACCAATGTTGCCCACTGGGAGACTTTTCGCGGGCCTCAAACTATTCGAATGACAATTCCCCATGGAATTCTTGTGACATGATAAAAGTTCAAGTAGACAAATGCTTTCAACACCCTCGCCTCTGGGAATCTACTGCATGGAATATGTACGATGTACAGTACTTTACATTGTATACGGTACGGATAAAAACACATCCGAACGGCCGCCAATTCAGATTCGCTCTGATATAGTGCAAAGTGTGACCACAGATTAATGTGATGGAAGGGATACGTACCTGTCTACAAAAGTCCAAGATTAACTACAAGGACCCTAATTTGGATTTTAACAGGATGTTGGTTAGTTTTGATGAAAAGTTTCAGAAATCTATTCATTCAAATTGAAACATATATCATTTACACTGCATCATATTGAGTTTTACTTTATCACCTTCATGCTGCCCACCTCATCTAAAGAAATCTGGGATGTGCGGTAATGGGCAATGAGAACCCTACTGGTAGTAGTTTATAGCTAATAAATATCAAGCAATGTTTAAATCAGCAAATTCACTGATTTATGTATATATATATATTGTGTGTGTGTGCAGGTTTAAGAACAAAATGGTCTCTGATCGACAGGTGACACCACCACCAAAGCGGCAGTCATCTAAAGCTCTTCCATATGACGTTGACATCGGAGAGAACAGACACCTCCGCTTGAGTTGTCTTAATGAAAAGATTTCAGAGACTGAGCATGACGAGGGAATGATCCACTGGGAAACGACACAGCACAGTACCTGAAAAGATGCAATACTGAGGTAAATCAAGTGAGAGGGATATGGTGTGTCTGTGATAATAATCAGAGAGAATTTACATTTTGCAATGATTATCTTTTGACCGTTGCTACAGATTATTATTATTTGTTCATTAATTTAGCCCAAAATATAAGTTTGATTCATCTTACTGTTGACGTTAAAATCTTTAGATTGTGATCTTGTACGCATGAGCTAATTATAGTACCAAGTAGAAGATCTTCCTGTTTGAGTCCTTGCATACATTAGGAAAGACTGCACACTCCCTACCCCTGCTTCTAAATTATCATACTAAGATTTGAAAGAGTCACAAGAAAACCATTCATATATTGTAGCTAAATGTCAGAACGGGGTTGAGGAAGCAGAATGCGTTTATTGTTCCTTCACACATTTTTTACCATGAGATGCATCTGTTATGATTGCCACTGTCCTGGTTTTTGCACAAATATCAGTCCGCGCTTCACTAAATTACTATTATCCTTCTTCAACTCATCAGTAATCTAAACCAGAAGTCTCCTTTTTTCTGTGCAAAGGAGTGAATGTAGCTCACTCAGCTATAAAGCTTGACCTTCAATTTGAGGGGTAGATCTGAGCTCCCTCTGTAAAGCTGACATATACCCAAAGCTGCATGGGAAAGAAGGAAGTCGGTTAGTTGATTTCCATCCATTTTCACAAGGGTCGCGGGTGTGATGGAGCTCATCCCAGCAGTCTTTGGGCAGTCGGTTGGGTACACCCTGAACTGTAGAAATGAACTGTGATCAAACTGTGAATGAAATGAAAGGCATGGATCTATCATACAACTTTCTCCTAACTGCTGTTTGCACCTGACTGCCATGATCAGAGGTTGATAAAGTAGCCAAAAATTAGACTCAACTAAGAGTTCTGTCAGAATATCACTCAAATAAAACTACTAAGTTGCTGTCCGTTAATTATTTGAAACCTCTGCATGTGATATGAATTTTCAATCAGAACAAGTTCAGTCCATGTCAATTTTGCCATATACAAAGCAGCCATATGTGGATGTGTATTGCTCTCTTGCAATAAATTAAACACATCAGTGGTAGTATCACAAAAGGAGTTCACTCCCAAAGCAAAACAAACATGGTATAATTTTTGGGTTGTTGACTAAAGTTTAGTCGCTCAAGATAAATTAAACAATAAAGCAATAAATTAGACAGTATCACAAAAAGCGTGCACAAAAGAGTGCAAAACGAACATGGTGTAAATGTTTTGTTGACTAAAAGTATAGTCGCTCAAGATATGTAGTGGTTTTGTGTCATTTCAGACAAAATGACTTTCCAGACTTTCCAAGAGGTAGAAAAATATTTTAATTACCCTTACACAGTTGTCTATTGGCGACTTTAGACATGGTGGTGACAAGCATTGATTTCCCTAAATTTGAAAAGCCCAAGTGGTTGTGATAAAATCATGACGAATTGTCATTGTTAGTAGAGAGGGCATCTGCACGGATCTGATGACGTTGCGGTTGCCTGCGGAAAAATGACCTTTTGTTTGTTTTTCTGATGACAGGAGGGGAGACTCATATTTTTCAAAGTGTGGAAAAATGACCTACCCTTTGGTCATTGGGTCATTCTGAATATGCTGCCAAATGGTCGTCATTAGTGTGGTCAGAAAATAACCTTCCATCCCAAGTACTGTAAGTCGACTTTTTAGATTTGAAAATTATAGACACGATTTGTAGATGGGCTACTCTCATACAAACTAGTGAAGTGTGGTTTTTACTCAGGTCATACAGAGTTTGTTTATTACTGACACCAAATTAAAATGCTGTATCAATGGCGCAGTGCGTCAATATTTATGGACTCTGTCTATTTAGCCACTTAAATGATGTCTTCAGTAATGTCCCCTTTATTAACCTCCCAGCTCCTCCTAGCTGGAGCGTTGTGTTTATGGTCACACAAAGTGGTCATTAGGTCATGCCTTATAATGAACTGTTGATAACAAGACATTTATACTTGTGTGTGCGTGAAATATTTTCTCCAAACGGCGTCACTGCATTAGACTCAAGCAGCGAAGAGTGACACATGTTGAATTGCATGCACTTTTCACAGTGTGGGGCCGAATCTAATTATGAGTTAAAGATCTAGTGGTCAACACAAGAACACTTAAGTGTAATTATTCTGTTATCATAAAACAAGCTTGAATGAAAATGCTGTATGTATTTGTATATTGTAATAAGAATCCAAATGTTATCCCAATTATTAGCTGTCAGAAGCCAATTGTCTTTCATGTTCCTGCAGCTTGCCCCTGAAAGGTTAACCCCCTCACAGCCAATCGTTGAGTCCCTCCGGCAGACAATACCGAGGGCACTCGATATTATTGCGATAAAGAACCAAACAAGACAGAAAAGTTAGAAACCAATAAGGACGCGTGTGACTGAAATCCAATTCCAGTGTGATACTATCTTGCACATTTCCTGTCTTTTTTTCACCCTCTTCTTCAGCTGCGTTCCAAATTTTACTCAGTACAAATGAAAAAAACAAATATATTCTCAGGGACCAAGTTTTCAATACACACTTATTTCCATGAGCACTATATATTAGGGATGAGCTGGAAAGTCATACTCTATTATGTAGTTGTTTTAGGTTTTGTTGAATAAAATTTAGTTGTATATCTTTATATGTCTGTCTATACGTCTCTCTCTCTCTCTCTCTCCACTCTCTCTCTCTATCTAGTCATCACTTCATAAAATTCATAGCACTCTCAGCCAATATCCAATTTGTTATTTTTTTTTGGTCCCACAAAGGTATTGTTTGGAAAAGCTAAGTCAACGCAATATTTCTTGCCAATAACATGTATAGTCAGTGAGACATCTCAAATATGATCATCAGGATTAAGTCTGACCATTTATGGTCAATTTATAAGATTACATTCAAAAGGCACTCGGAGTATTGACCACCATCAAGGTGGAACAATTACCACTTCTCCGAATCAAATACCACTTTGTGTTTCTTCTGAGAAAGACGGCTAACAACATGGAAAAAGAGAACTGCTACATTTTGTGGAACTTGTGACATACTCATATAAAGTTAGGGATATGTGACAATTAATGTCAGGTGGAAAAATTAATGTCAGCATACATTTTTAATGCATATGTTTTCACTACAAAATGTGTGGGCTCTCTGCTGAGTCCCAAAGGGACTTATCAAAAAAGAAAGGGTACGATTCTAAATGCACCTTGGATTAGATTGTGATTCAGAAGGCTCCTCTTTCAATTATCGATGCAATGCTATACATCTTGAGTCCATGCATTTACTCTACCTGTAAATGTATTTTTCAAAATGTGTGATTATTTCTTAAAGTTTTAATGATCCACATTTACACGACTAAAGTAAATTATATATGAGTTTGTTTCCATTATTTATTTATTGAAACTAAAACGTAATGAATTTGGGGAGTGAAAGGGTGGATGCACCATCATTTACCGCCGGCAATAAATGTTACCCCATAATCATTTACAATCTAGAATGGAAATATAAAAATCTCTCTCTCTCTCTCTCTCTCTCTCTCTCTCTCTCTCTCTCTCTCTCTCTCTCTCTCTCTCTCTCTCTCTCTCTCTCTCTCTCTCTCTCTCCTCCCTCTCCCTCTCATATCAAAAATATTTCTTTAAAATCCTTAAAATAAAACCTTCCCATTGTATTCTTTAAAGAATGTTCACTTTACCACATCCTCTTAAGAAAAGGTTAAATTGTTTCAGCCTTCATTTAATATAACTCGTCTTCCTGTGACAACAATCAATATGACTTCTACCGACACAAAAAATCATTCATTATTTTCTCACCTTGTCATTTTAGTTTGTGTGCTTTACAAATGATTAGCATTTTGCTGGCGCGAATTGTGTTAAGTCCTCTACTTATTCAAATATTTTGAGTCCTTGAGCTTTTGATTGCTTGAGAGATCAACATCTCTCATTTGATTATTGCATCTGCGGTTTAGTTTTGCAAGTCAAGATAAATTAGTCAAGGTGTGTTCATGCAATATGTCAATACCATAATGGTGGAGTAAGTAAGGCTGAATATTAATTTCTATGCTGGTTATATCAGATAAGGTTTGTAAATGTTCTTGTTTTAACAGCCCCTGCGAAACTTTCCATATCTATTTTTAATTATTAAAAACAAATGCTTTTGGAATGTAAGTGTAAGCAACATCCAAATGTTCCACTAGTAACTAGTAAATTTGTAATAAGCTTTTGATCTATGAATGCTGTCTTTCTTGTGATTTTGACATTGTGAGACCCAGATGACACCTAACAATGATTCAACCATATGTTTCCCTTGGATCAGGATTTTCTCAGAGGCTTAGGGTGTCACTATGTTGATTTTTAATGTAAATGCCAACTAATGGATCAAGCATTTGATGACAAGTTGTGGAAAAACATTTGAAAAGAGCACATCAGGAGGTATTATGTGATAGTAGATAGCACTTGTGATGTAGCCAACTTAAGTGGTGGGTGCCCTAAGAATGTATTTTATTTTTTCATATAAAACCTCCACTGAGCCAGACGTAGTAAAACGTTTACGTGGCAGTCACTTCTTGAAGTTTTATTGGGGTGAGGGTCTAACTGCAGTAACACTTCTTACCTTGGGAAATCGAACTGACAGTCTATATTAAGCGGAGACGCCACAAAGTTTAACCACCGCCGGGCTGTCGGAGCAAGATGTCAAAGCGTTGCCAAGACACACACAGGAGTGTGTCTCGTTTGACATATCACTCAAGTGCGGAAGAGGCAGTGTCACGGTTGGAACAGCACTTCTGAGCAATGCTGCAGGTAACTGTGAAATCTCTGGAGGCAGCATTATGCACCTTTTGTTGTCTATCTGGCAAGCAAACAAAGTGTGACTTGCCCTTGAAGGATGTATTTTAGGAAACTATGCCTAAACTTAATCTTGCATCAGTGAGCCTCTCCCTGAACTGAAGGGGTAAGAGCAAGTGCGTGCATGTGTGTGTGAAATGAGCATGGCGGACAGAACGCACTGTGTATTTTGGAAAAGTCGACATCAATGGACACGCTAATTAGTCTACTGTAATTACAGCTTTTAAAGGGGAGTGCATGGTCGATGCTGAAAAGCACTGGTGAATCGGTAAGGTAACCATTCGATGAACCATAATCGGAGTGAATCCAAACAAACGCATAGCTACAATTTGCTTTTTCAATTGTTTTTTCAAGTATGTGAGAAAAGCTTCTTTTGTGCCAAAGAAAGTAATGATGATTATCCAAATTATTATTTCTTGTTATTTGCACTCATTCTTGGTCATGCTATTTCCTATGGAAGAGGAGAGAGTTTTCCATATCCCTCTTTTGCACTTTGTATTAAAATGGATATTTAATGAAAATGTAGACTGAACATGGTTGGAGGTAAGAGACAGAGGGGGCAATAGAGCAGAAAAAAAGATTCAAACAATAACTTTATGTAGGACTTAACATGGATGAGGAAGGCTGTGCTACACCCATTGAGGAAGGACCGCAATGAGCGGCAAATGGGACATGACTGGACATGACGGGAGCAGTGAGCCAAGCAGTGCCACCCGAGTGTGATGAGAGTGCCTATGCCGTATCAATCACTCCTGTAAAGAATTAGATTACGAATACAAGTTACTCAACACGGCCACGTGTACGCATGAGTTTTCAAAAATGTCTGGAGGAGCAGAGCAGGCACAGCGGCAATGGCCTAAGACTGTACTTTATTTTCAAAATGATAAAAATGAGTTTAAAAAAACCAAAATCTCAGAATTGTGATTCACATTTGACATTACATTGCAGTTATAGATACCAACAACTTTGGCAAATAAAGAATTATTTAGATGATGCCCCATAGTATGACACTAACTATGACAACTGGGGCTCTTTGGTGTTGCATCCCTGGCAGAACCTTTGACAGAAAATTGACTTCAAAATGATCATTTACAATTTGAAAAAAAATCACTTAATGTACCACAATGGAATCAACTGGAAAATGAGCGAAGAAAATCTTGGCCAATGGTTTGTTTTTGTACTTGTTAGCTTCTTTGTTCACTCACATGTATCATGCTGTTCAGTTAGCACTTTGTTTCTCTGCTCAGTTTACACCAGCTCACTGCATCGTTACAGTGCCTTGAAATCTACCCTCGCTGCGCTCATACTTTGTTTTATCAGACAGGATCGTGTGAAACTTTCTGCTTTATGCATCTGCGTGTGCTCCACTGAAGCACGGAGCAACAAAAAAATGTTTGGGAATGTTTTGATGTTGACATGAAAATAAGTATTTACGTAGACATAGCCCTCTGCATGACAAGTTGGTAACAATGAGCCAACCCCAAAAAGGGTGCTTTAAATGAATGAGTGCAGATTAGATGGAATGCCAAGGTTCCATTCTCATGATTCAGTTCCACCATTTGTGCTCAGTGAAGCATGTGCGTGGTAACTTGAATTAGAATTAAATGAGCTGATTTTCAACAATGAGTGTCAAAGCTAAAGAGCAACATCATGAATGCTCTCTGTCTACTTAAATGTGCTGTGAAGAAGAATTTAGGACATTCGGAGAGTTAAATTTCTTCTAGAGAAGCAGGAATAGGGTACTACTAAAAGACAAAGCACATCTGATGCACAGGAACACACACAGATTGCAGGTACGCTCGATTCATTTGACAGGGTCTGTACTTGAGCACCAATCAATACTAAAGCCATGAGGAAGTTCTCAACAGCGTCCTTGGTTTTCAGCACTCTAGTTGAGAAATGGCACAGTTGACTTGGTCACATCAAATATTATATTATATCATATTATATTATATTAACTTTAATTGAACATTACATATTATATCATATTATATTATATTAATTTATATTATATTATATTATATTATATTATATTATATTATATTATATTATATTATATTATATCATATTATATTATATTAACTTATATTATATTAACTTATATTATATTATATTAGATTAGATTAGATTAGATTAGATTAACCCTAATTTATTATATTATAATTTATTATATTATAATTTATCATATTATAACTTATTACATAACAGCCATGTAAAGCAAATATCAGAATGATAATTATACTGACATTACAGTACATACTGTATACTGTCCCTATAAAAGCGTAACTCTATGGCGAGGACAGAAGGGTGCCCAGCTCGAGGAAGAAGGATGGACTGGCAAACTTTGGTGCCCACATCTGCTCGTATCTTGTGATGGTGGTCACGTCGAAAATCTGACAGCCATTCTGCATTCTTTCATACATTTATTAGTCCCCCTCCATTGAGAATCACTGCTGATATCGCAAAATAAGGTTTGTATTCTAGTTGACCAGTTTACAACAAACTTAAACAGCATAGGTGTTCACCATTGTTGTGAACACAGAATAAACTTGGAAACTATTTTTCCTCTCGATATCACTCGTCCGGCTGCCGTCAAGGTGCACAGGGCTTACAAATGGGATGTCATACTACACTTGCATTAAAACTGGAATTCACAACATTCAAGGAGAGAGAGATGCTCCCATGCTGTTAAAAATATATTTTGTGAAAAAAAGCCAATTAATTAATCAACTGATTTTTCATCTAGTTGATCAAGGCAATTTAATCAATTTGATTACCGTTATGACACCAAACATAATCATCTGATAAATAAACTGGTAATTTGGCAGCTAATGAGAAGAAAAATTAACAGAAATAAATGTAATTTTCCATTATGCAGTTTAAGAGGATGTATTTGGTTGATGGAAATTCTATCTAATGATTGATTACTGTCATAGTTATGTTTTATTGTTACATTTGGGGGAAAAAAACATATATCTAAATGTAATCCAGGTCTCCCAGAGATTTGTAAAGCAATTTTGACCCTAAAAGTATGCTGTAATATTTTTGATTTGTCACACAATAGTTAAGATGAAAAATTTCATGGCGTATCAATGGTTTGAAACTATGAAATATTCTGCTCAAACACTGATTCTGTGCTTCTGTGCTAATTTGCTGGGTGTGGTGCATCCTTACGTCCAGGATTCATTTGTCTTGCTGGAAACTGTTTATTCTGAAATTGGATTGGCTTCTGACGTACACATCTGAGTTGAAGTCTTCATCCATTTTATTTCTTTTGATTTTCATCCAGCCCGTCCATATAACTGTAGCAACTGGGGCTATTTGGTGTGGCTAATTGTTGCACTGCCACAGCCAGAGTCACTGTGAGGGAAAAATCCAAAAAGTGGGCCAGGAAAGGACCGGCCATCTGGAGCATGGGGAGAGCTTCTGATGGACTGGCAGCCTCCACTTCTCATGAATTCATTATTGTTTGGAAGCCAACTTAACTCCATTTACCATGCGCGTTTCTGTTTGTTCAACTGAAAACATTACAGACAGAGGGAGTTTAACATAAATTGTCAATAATAGATGAAGCAATACTGCTTTCTGACGCCTTTGATAAACCGAGGAAATGTGCACAACTGATGTAAAAGAACCGAAATAACACGTAATCGTTTTTTTTTTCTGTCCTTAAGTGAATTTATTGTATCTTCTAAGGATTAATACATATTTTGGGCATTATATGCATCATTGTTTTTTGTTGCTCTTTAAGGAAATGGGAGCCCTCCTTGGGGAATTGGTGTGGTACGCTGCCTGATGTATTAGTAATCCAAAACACAAGCATTTAGATTTCTTGGGTGTTGTTTTGTTTTTATGAGCCTGCTGAGCGAAACACACCCTGAGTGATTTTTAATCTTTCCATAGACCATACACGTGGTTGTTATTATTTCCATAAACATATTTTTTATCACAGTCGCCTCACTGTTATCTTTTGAAATTCCAGGATAAAGTTGGAAGAAATGTTTCTGCAATATTTTGAATTCTCGATTTCTAAAATTTGCATAGCTTGACGAATGTCCGATTCCCCTGTGTAACTCTGGGAGAGGGCAAAGAATGAATACACAGCCTTCATTCATACCTAATTGTTGTACAGTGAATTATTGAAAAGTACTATAGATGTTTGATCGTGAAAGATCTTATAATGTGACTATTATATTTCAGTACACATCTTTGCGTTGTTAGAGCCTACTTCTAAAATCAGGACAGATACAAAGTTGGTGTGACAGTAATGACTATGGGCTTCTACTTGAAGAATGTCCCATCTGAAGCAGATGCAGCAGCAGTGGAGATACACTTGGTTGTAAGAGAACAAAAAGGAGGAGCTAATTAAAAATAATGAGGCGCAAAAAATGTACCAGTCAGATTTGGGGGGGTCTCTGAACCTATTTACAAAAATAACTAAATGTATTTTCATACTCCTGTTTAAGAAGATTTCACAGAAAAATAAAAAGCTAATGAAATGAGAAAGCATAATACCTGTAAAGGTTTATGAAGATGGATTTGTTTTCAATCTTGACCTGACCAACAATATTTGTCATGCAATTTACAATAATTTTTCTATTTATTTCAATATTCCAATGTTAAATTGTTGTTGGCATGTAGGAAATAATCAACCATTCAATCGGATGGCACAATAGGGATTTTTTTTTTAAAGGCGTGCAAGTGATTTACAATCAATTGATATACATAACCTTTGGCAGAGAACTTATTTGCACACAGACATTTAGAGACTCTATTTTGGTAGACTGGCACCCGTAAATTTGGCTCAAAAACAGGCGTAACTTCATTTCCGTGTCAGCACAAATATAGTCTAGTGTTTTTGGGGCCGAGTGCACAAAGCAGCCTCGCCCACAGCGCCCCTGCTAATTTGGTGACCGAAAGTAGTCAGTGTTGGGCGTGAAGGCCAGCGCATGGTCACTTTCGTGCAGGGTCATGTATGTGAATTTGGTAGATACACTATGCCTCACTGGGCGTTTCTGCCTCTCTCACCAGCGCATCTGCTAGTTTGGTGAAAAAAAGGACACAAAATTCCCGACCGAAAAAAGGCAGGTCCAATTCCAAATGCAGGCAATCGTATGGTATATTTGATCTAGGTGCAGAGAGACAAATCAGCGCTCTGTCCTGGACAAAGTCATGACAGTTATTTCATTTGTGAATCACACACCATCGTGGGACAATTCTGAATCGTTATTTGAACAGATTATAATCCTCCTCATCATTTTAACTCATTATACTGTATTTTAAAAGCACCCAGTCACTACTGTTTGTTTGTGAACTCCCCCCTCCCCCAAATCCCCTGGTTGACCAAATGTATTAACATTTATCAGCTGATCGATAGAATAATGTGCACGTTGAAGGGCACTTGCTGGGACAGAGGCCGTGGAAAAAAGTCCTGACTATGGAAATGTTTAACAGATGCCAATCTTGCCAGCTTCAGTTGTACTTACCATTGGAGTTATATGGCAATGATGAACCGGACTTTAAGCTCTGCGGTTAGTGCCCGGGGTTGCCGGGACCACCGGGCTTGCCAGGGCACGGCTACGATCCCCAATTAGGGTGATGCTTTTGTTCCCGCAACATCAGGCACGGCAGAGTGGGATTTGCGCTTCGACCTGCCTGATTTTGATGTAAATGAGGGTACACCTTGCAGAATGGCAAAGAAAAGTCTACTTCCATCCCACAACAGAGCAAACGCCCTGCAACCCCAAATTCTACCAGCGCAATGTGTAGCAAACCACCAAGAGAAAGAAAACCCCACACATGCACATTCTTGCACCCGGAATGAAAATAGGGTCCTTACTACTTAATTGGACAACCGTATGAAATGTCCAGTACAGCATTAAAATTAAAATAACCACTGTGCGGGCTACTCAGAGCAGACCCTAAGGGCCTCATTGGGTTTGCAATCCTCCACCACACCTATTTGTTTCCCTGTCATTCACCTTGTGGCTACAGTCTGGTCTAGTCTAGTCACTCGGAAAGAAATATAGACATAAAAATCCCATCTGGGAGTCAGACTACTGATTGCTTGAAACAATATAATCAATGGCCGCCTACACAAACATCTTGATAATTTCCTAATTAGAGCAGCCAGCTATATTGCTTGCAGACAGAAACAAATGTTATAAATCTCTTAAAGCTTGCATATCAAACACTGGGAGGGGGGGGGTTAACTTTCGGAATGTATTAACATGATGAAATGGTACATTTGATGGCTACGTTTACATGGCAAACCCTTCTTTAATCTGATCAGAGGTCTGATTAAAATTAGGATAAGATGCATTGTTTTCAAAATGTTTGATCCGATTAGTCACACTTTCGGGCACAAGGCATTTTGACTGATCATATAGTGCAATTTTCTCAGTTATCAGTATTTCTGCATGTTATGGTATGATTATCTGTGTTGCATAATGAAGATTTTAATTAAACATGGGCAGATGTCGTGTAGCTTCCTGTCGCTCAGTATCTTCAATAAATCAAACTAGTTGACTAACTAGTTGACACTTAATCACTGTTGGTTGCATAGAAGTGCACTCCAGTTTAATCATTTTCTTCAACATGTGATTAAGCATCTTAATTTCACACAGAACATTTGTAGATGCATTGATTAAATCTGTTTATCACCAATTTTCCAGAGCACTTCTTAGACCAAATGGTGCTGTGTCCTCAGTTGACTGAAGTAGGTTCTTATTGTTGGAGTGCCATCTGAGGGATACCACACTGAATACTCAGTCACGCAGCCTTGTTCAAGAATTTCATCTGTATTACCCCGCCAAAGTGAAATCGATGAAAATGTTATGTTTAATTGTTTGGAATAGTTGTCTTAACACCCATCTGTGTCGGTTGAGCTTCATGAGAGAGATGGAACTTGTGTGTCATGTTAATGATCTACATCATATATTGTGTCTGAAGGGAACAGATGAATGATTGATTTGATTGATTCTTTTTAAGTGAAGCCCCAAATGATTCAGGAAATTGCTTGCCACTGAAAAGATGATGCATTTGGACATTCTCATCTAAAAACACGAGCACATTTAGCCAGTTACACACTACAGCTTTCGCAGGGAGATCTTTTTGTGTCACGGAAAAAAAGTTAGTCCCCGGTCTATTGCATTCGTCCCAGAAATGTTAGCGTTAAAGCAATAAGCTTGAGTGTCCCTTAGGATGTCCTCCATAGGGATAACATATGTTTATTTTTTGATGTTTAGTTGACGGGCAAAATGAATGTGTGTGTTCTATTTGGATCAACAACAGACAAACAAGCATTTATTTATTTTTTATTCTTGCAAGAGCTCACACTTGTTTCAATGTTGTCGCTGTGGACTAAGAGACTTTGATCCCATAAAAGTTCTAAGTGACTTAATTGATGATATATTTTGTCCACTGAGATGTTTGACAAATTTGATTCCAATCCATTTAAATGGATATGGAGAAACTTTAAATAGTGCTAATTGTCTCATTATCCCATTGATGACCTTGGAGACATTTTATCATACTTTGTTTTGAACTGATCTGCACAGAACCACAATTTACTGGCATTTCAATCCTGACATTCATGGGACTTACCATATGCCTTCTCATGAAAATTGGCTTGTTCACAGAATATTTTCACATTGATTTCCTAGCAAATCATGGCCACAACAACAAAGGCCAGAATGCGGAAAAAACAACACCCTGTCCAAAATATTACAGTAAAAGTGCAAAAAACTCAGGTCAACGTTAATCCTTCCAATCACATATCAATACTTTATACTAAGGACAATGAGATTGTTATATAGGTCAGCATGAAAGAGGATTTAAATGTGCAGACACAAAGTACAGCCCTTCAGATGCCATTCAAATAACAAATGCTCCTTTTTCCTTCTTTCTTACATCGACGGCTGTGCTGCGGGATATTATTCTGCTGTCCTGGTTGCAACCCCAACAAACCACTGGTGGGTGGAAAGACGACGAGGAACGTTTGTAGAGATATCAAATGAATGCAGAGGTCTCATGTTTACAGGCCACATGTGGATGCACAGGAATACTTTCTTTTAAAAGCAGATAAACATAAACACCAACTGTGGTTTTTAATGATTTTGAAAAATTATTACCACAATCAAGGAAGAATTTAGAATTTCCATGCATGCCAAATAAGTAGGCCAACGATTAGTCATGATAATTAAAGTAGTATAAATGGGTGGCTGGAACTGGTACACTTAAAAAAAAAAAAAAGAACATTTTTATTCTTTAATACATAAGCTGTTATTACTTTGGTTCTGAGACATTCTCAGTGTGAAAATGTTAAGAGAAATGATTACATGTTAAAATAAATCGAGATGACTCCTGTTAGCTCCATTTCTTGCCTCTTTCGCTCTCTTAGACGCGCACACACACACACACACACACACACACACACACACACACACACACACACACACACACACACACACACACACACACACACACACACACCCTACTGTAGCCACATGTAGAAATTGCTCTCACTTCCTCTCAGTCACTCTCTCACTCAGCCAGTATATCTTCTATCATTCTGTCACAAAATGGTACAAGATCCAAAATTGTGCCACAGATGGTTGTCTTAGTGGGCTCCCTCTCAGAGTTTATTTGCACCTGATCTCCCCCACCCTCTTCTGATTTTGGCAGCCCTACTTGTATTACTTACACAAGGAAAGACCTGCTTTATCATCAGGCACTCGGCCCCATACAGTTTAACTTTTTCTTTTGCAGCTCTACACGGCAGTCATTGAATCACTTCTGGGTTCATCCATCATAGTCTGTTTGGTACTGCTAAAAATAAAAAAAAGACCAGAAAGGATAGCAGGAGGAATAGTGAAAGAGAAGTGAATCATCTCACTCTTTCTAATTAATTTGCTATGCATGCAACACGCATATTTTTGAGTAGTCAAATCTGTTTTAGAATGACAATGATGTGATCAATGTCCACCACCAGAAATCTTTGTGTTGAACAATTTGGGATATCTTAGACAAACTGTTGGTTTGACGTCAAAGACATTTCTTGTATATTATAATGAATGGCATAACGATCAATTGCACCTTCTACGAAATAAACGGGATAAAAATGACAATGATGTCATCAAGCCCTGCCTCTTGGTAAAATATAATGAACCATGGAGCAGAAATGTGACTTAGTCGTCAAAGGATAGATTTTCTCATGACTGATCAAAATGAATGAATGTTGATAAATATATGTTGGGTCTTTGTGGAAAATGACCGTTTTGTTTTTTTAGCAGGCATTGGATTTGATTAACACCTTTATCTCGGGTACATGCAATTATGAAGCCTCCATTAGCTCTCCATTGTCTTCCCCTTATTGAAATGGATTTTATTTTTCTCTCCTAACCATTTGTCTGATCCTTAATTTAATCTGGATCCTGCGGTTGTATGAAAGCTCTCAGCAGCAGTCTTTCTCTCAGACCAAGTGAAACTGTGCTTACTCTCTTTTAAAATAAATTCCCCTCTTCGTATAATTGGTGTCTGAGGCTACAGCTCATGCACACTCGATTCTTTTTTTACGTGACAGTGCCACTATCCCCATGGCAACAGTAATGTGCAACAGTGCACCCTCCCTTCTTCTGTCCTATCCACCTCAAGAGCCCTTTTCTTTGAGAGACACCGGTGAGAGAGTAAATGTGTGCGGCATCTTCCCCAACCATCTAACACAGGTAGCTGCAGTAGAAGGGAGAAAGAGTATCTCCCGTAATGATCTGTCAAATACGAAATGTGCTTTAGTTCAGCTGGTTGCTATTGGAAACTGCATGATAGTGAGCAAGAGTCACCAAGCAAAGTAGTAGCAGGGCTGGAAGGAGGTGGTAAATGTTTGTCTGTGTCTTATCCCTTTGACAAGAGAAGGTCTCCTGGTCTTTGATACCAATTTGAAAAGTTGTCCATTTAATGTGGACCAGAATCCTCTGAGTCACTGAACTATGTCATAGTCAAGATTGTAAACCACCATAAATTAATTCAAAGGCAAACACTGATCAGTGTAAGGTTAACTTAGGACCAGTAATAACTCATGTGTGTGACGTAGATAATAGAAATGCGATTAAAACAACAATGATGAAAAGGCAGACTGGCCGATCGTCCTAAAATATCAATGACAAACTAATTTTGAGATGACGGAAGCTCCGTTAAAACAACGACAGAGTGACGGACTGATGACAACAGATTTGGTTGGCTTGAAATAATGACGTACTGGCCATGGACGCCAATCGGTGGACCGGCAAAATTTCCCGATGCACCCACCTCTGCGCTTTACAAGTTTGAGGAAAGATGATCGGATGTTTTGTGAAAGAAGTGACAGCAGTGTATATTGGTGGCTGGTCTTCATGTCATGTCAGAGTACGATGATCAGCCCAATATGCCATAATTCCTTACAGTCTTGTCTCAAATCGAAAAGGATGGTGAAGTAGGCCAAAAAAAAGTCAAGATGACCAGTCATCCCCAATTACTGTTCTCACAGCACCTCATCATGAAGGAAATGGTACATGATTTTCCAACCTGCCAATTTAAACTTGAGTCACTCATGGACCCTCCTAATCCTCAGAGAACATCAGAGTTGGGTATAAAGTTTGGATGGTGCTTTGAAGCCAGGAATGAGTATGCTTTATGCCCTGCGTGCACTTTTTTCATGACCTGCAACAGAGGTGAATTTGAGGGGAAGCTGTCCAGAGACTGCAATATTCTCAACGACAGGCGGTGTTGACACATAAAATATTTAATCAAGTTAATTGTGGCAGTCTGCTATTTTGTTTAATTGCAAGTTAAACACACTTTTTATTTCAACAAAATGTACCTTGGAGGCATTTTTTGGCGTCATACAGACAAACACATACTTGAGCTGCAGTGATAACAAGTGACCGTCCAAGTTGGGCAAGAACCTTGTGATCAAGGTGAGTTCTCCTGAGTAAGCATAAGAAGAGATCACTTGAATACACTTGAAAATGTAGCCAGTAAAACATTGTGGGATTCCCCTAGTCTATATCATGTGCTGAATGAAAACTGTTGGACTGGAACAGGAATGTCAGTGCGTCTTTGCAGAGTTGTAAACCTTTAGCAGTATAGTGCTGCAGGTGTGTAGTAATGGACTATCTGCCTTGCCTCTACCGCATTCCGTCCCTTGAGAGTGTGTGAAGAAGAGTTATGGACTTTGATGTGCTCAGACTGTCTTATCACACCATCCATCATTCATTTTCTTCCATTCATCTGGGGTAGGGTCACAGTGCAGGAAGGCCACCCTATGCTTGGTGCCTATCGCCATTCGCAACTCCTGCTTGGAAGAGTCCAAACCTGCTCAAGACCAGTACCAGAGCCCAAATTCTGTGTTGAGACTCTATCTAATCAAAATCCCTTGATCTCCAAAACCAGCTCAGGGACCTTCTGTTTTGGAGAGGTGATATTTCACGTCCCTAGAGCCAGATTCTCCAGCCGGGCATCGGACTGCCAAGGTCCTGGCCTTCAGCCGTCACCCAGCTAACTATGCACTTGACCCCTTTGACTCCTCCCACAGGTAGTGAGTCCACGGGAAAGGGGAGCCATGTTCCCTCTTTGGGCTGTGCTCGGCTGGGCCCTTGTCACCCAATAATTACATCAGTATGCCGACGGTGCTCTACAAGAAAATGACCTCGTGAATTGAAGCAATTAGAGTGCACGGTAGCGCTATTGTCCCGTAAAAGGATTGTCGTAACAGTGGAACGTTGGGTAGTATTGTTTCCTCATAGTGTTATGGTTTGAATCTGATACTTCTGTATTACATGATATATGTTTATGTGGATTTAAATTTAATAGATCGTCATTACACAGAGGAAAAACCTCGTTAGGTTAACTGAAGATTCGAAAATGCCCACATGGGTGAATGGTTGCCTAGTGTCAGAGACTAATGATTTAGCATTGACTCGTGTTGACTGAAAAGATGTTCAGTCCCAATAACTATTCGTGTGGAAATATTTTAGATACATCAGCCCACTCTTCCAACCCATTCATGCCAGCTGTATTTGAACTAATTTGACAGGGAACGAAAAGCAAAGAACACCCACTAAAAGTCACAACCTGTGACTCGTGTAGAAAAGAATAAAATCATAGACACAAGTGACCAAAGTGAGTTTTATCAACAAAGTTTCTGGGCCCTTAATTTGAATTAGGGTAAGAAGTGCTCCTATCTGGGAGGGGCTTAGAGTTAAGCCTCTGCCCCTCTGCTTCAAGAGGAGGCAGATGAGGTGGCTAGGGAATTTTGTACGAGTACTTCCTGGACACAAACAAAGTCAATTACCGTTAAGAGGATTAAATTGCCACACTGTGTTGTGTTGTCTAATTATTTTAATGAAAACTGCTTGATTTATAAGATTTCAGTGTCATTCGGGCTACATATCATTTAGCTCAAGGTGACGACTTGGCAGAATAAGTACAGGAGCACAAAATTAATTTGTAATATCCAAAATTAGAGTTGAATGGTTTGATTCTTGATTGGTTCTAAAATACAGTTATGACAAGTGCCACTATTATGATTAAAGGCAATCATTCCTTCCATCCCTCTTGCGTGTTCCTCCAATTCCTATTCTCCACACGGTGCTTCGGGTGGTATTCATGTGTTTCATGAATGGGGATCAGACCTTTGCGTGTCATCTACGGTACATCACGTTCCTCATGTCATTTGTGCCTGTCATACCAGTGATGCCATTGTGACCAAATGTTGACCTTATTAAATATCATAAAAAGGTCAATAAAGGGAAGTCCGGGAGTAGATTTATTGTCACTGCTACAATCAGGCATAATGAGTTTAGTAAATAATTAAATAAGTTTGCATTTTGGACTCAGTTATTAGATGACCTGCTGTAGCTCCTGAGCCACGTCCACCCAGTGCTGTTTCTTGTATATTTTACTTACAAGTACATTCTGCACCTTCTAGTGGTTCCATCTTAAGCTTATGCAGCAACAGACATGCACCACTATTTGCCTCTCTGTGGCAAGTGAAAAGGAGGTACTTTAAGTGTATTTTGGAGCGGCCATTTTGAGGTATTGATGGAAAAACAGAAGCAATATTAAAAAGACTGATAAAATATCTGGTGTTCCCATCTTGCCAAATCAGAGAGCCCGCGATCCTTGTGGTATTTTAACGCATGCCAATAGCGAAAGAAGTGAAATGTTTTTGATGTCTTGCAGTGGGGATAGTGAGTCCAATTAGCAATTTCCATGTTATGAATGATAAATATTTAATTGCATTTTACAATTCTATATACATATATATAGAGAAGTAACATAAAGTTGTAAATTCACTTTAAATTCACAGCAATTTGCTACAGTTTAAATTGAAGAAAAAATTTCAAGGCGGGGGTGAAAATCACTGGGACAATATGGTTGCACAAGTGTGCACATACTTTTACACCTGGGATTTGCCTGTGGTCAGAATTAATCACATTCACGGTCGCAGTCAGCAGACATCTGCCAACAATTAAAGTGGTTTAATAATAATATAACGTTGCATTTTACCTGTTTGTTTACTTCTCTTGATTTTTAAAAACTGAATCGTGTTTTTATGTTATTTTTTGGGGTGTCATGGCCACAGTACATGTGAATGCAAGGCTGAATAAGCAGCACACAAATACAGTGTATAGTATATAGTAGGTGCTGAGATCATGACAAAGGATTTAAAGGATGAAGAAAATAAGTATATCGTAAATTCTTCTTGAGGGTTTACATTGACGGATGGCATCTCAATTTGAATGGAAGCAGTTCTCGCCGAAAAGAGATCATGCTGAGGCTTTCAGACAATCGCTAAAACAAAACCCTTGTTTCTATGACAACTGTAATTAAACAGTGATCTCTAACTGATCCTTTATTCCAATAAATCTCTCCAAATAATCACGTGTGTCAAACTGGTGAGCAAATACATGCTGAAAGTGAACATCAAACAGATGCCCCTTTTGATTGATATGCTTGCTCCGTTTTGTGAAGCTGGCTTACTTTGTGACTTATTACATGGACTAGTGGTATTATATTTGCATCCGTGCGGGCATGTGTCTGGGGAGAGCTCTGAACGCTTTGAAACATTTCATTTTGTTTGGCTGATGTCTTTGCCTGTGTAAATTATCAGCAATGGGACTAGAAGAGAGGCTGTGGGAGGATTATTTTTTTAAGCTTTCCTTACTAAGCACCTCTTTACATAAACACACTAAGGTCTCTGCATTTCAGATGGTTTTAGTGAAGCTCAAGTTTGTGAGTGCTACATATTTTAATTTAGACATACTTGGTGGCAGAAGGCCCCCTCTTGCACGTCTGCAGAGTAGAGGCTGCCAATGTGACTTTCGTTGCACTGCCGACAAGGCATTTCCGACGGCCGCATCATAATCGGTTTTCAGTGGGTATTGGAATGAATCAATCAGAGAATCGTTAAGAGTGAGCACATTTATGTCAAGAACGTCATTGGTGGAAAGTACCGAAATAGCACAATGTTTTCTGATTAAATATGGTATTGTGGTTTCTGGCGAGACTAATGCCAGTCTAGCTCCAGTTGAAGCCCATTACAGTTTCTCTGCAAGGCTCAACATCATGATGATAGCTCCACCAACAGAAACTAATTCTTTCTCTGATATTATTATTGTGTTATATGGGTCAACTTGATAATCACAAATGTGAGTAGAGGGAAAGAGAAGGATAAACAGAAACTCAAAGATGCAAGTGAGTTTAATATTCAATTCTCCGATGAAAGTTCATCATCCTCTATGAGGAATTGCTTTGTGCCAGTAGGGGTGCATCGTGACATCTATGATACATGTCATTTGCACGTTACTGGCAATATTGAAGGCAGGAAGAACCTGATGTGCCGCAGTAAACTGTCATTTGGGGCACTGCTTCCTGCTTCACTAATTGGATAGCTGTCCCCATTCAACCCGTCTCTTCTATAGTCATTTCCGCCATCTTGGCCAAATAGCTTGAAAAAATGGTGATGATAAAAATCACTTCTCATTCAAGCTAGACACATGATACTATTGTATAAAGTTTGGTTCCTCCTTTTCTTTTTAATCAACTCTCTAATCACTACTGCTACGTATCATTTCTGAAACAGATAAGGTAGTTAGTTATTGGCTTTCAATTAGTCAAAGTCAAAGTCTGCTTGATTGTCAATTTCTTCACGTCAAGACACACAAAGAGATCGAAATTTTGTTTCCTACTATCCCACGGTGACAAGTAAACAACACAAAAAGTAAAAAGAAGGCACATACAATTAATAAATAAGAGCGATGAATCAATAATAAATAAATAAATAAATAAATAAGAGGAGCAAAAATGGAGCAAGTGTGCATACAGCACACAGTCAGAATATAGCGCAAAAGTACAAGAGGTGTACAGGAGACCACTGGTTTCTCCGTAAACGAGCAGAAAAAAGGGGTTTACAAGCCAATTTACCAACGTATCGGTTTCGATGAGTCGCTCTGCAGACGTTTTTTACTTCTTTTTTTTTTTTTTTTTTATCTGATGTCCCCCCCACCTACCCTCTTCTCATTAGTCTAACAACATGTGGCTGTGTGACTCATCCTTTGTAATTTTACTTCATGACTGTTACAATTGTGCCAATTTAATGCCCTTTTGCTTTCTTCTGTTTGTCCATGTCTGCTTTTAAAAGGAAACTATCTTGGGTTATATCGTATGAAAATGATGTTTTAAAGGTTACTCTGATAAGACTTGGATTTTATCCATTCAGCCCATTTGCATGAAAATGGCATTTACCAAAAATGATGCCTTAGGAAATTCAAGCAAAAGAAGGAATTTTAATTACATCATGTTTTTAATGGGGATATCATCATGAGGAAGCTGGAGCATCCAGGCAAAATGTGGACAACTAGTCAATGTCAAGCAGGGCGTATAGACCACAGAGACAGACAATCGCTCACACTCACATTTACACTTATTCTCTGAGCTGGGATTGATGTTGCACACTGACTGCATGGAAACAAAACATTATCCTGTGACTTTAATTGTTTTACATTTGTACTTCTTGTTGCTAGCTCAGAATATCAAACTGGCCATATTTAATCTATTATTGCAAAGAGTGATTGCTGTGATTCTGGTGTTAAAATTGTCCACTAACAGTTCTTGTAGTGTGTTTTGATGAAATACTTGGCTATAAAACCGTGTTTTTCCTTTAAATTATTTTTATTAAATTATTTTTATAGCTATATAAAATATGTACTGTGAAATCATGTTTGAAAGAGGGAAATTCATTGTAGTTCAATTTATTCTACAATTACTGACTGTTCTGGAGAATTTTACATTCTTTATTTTTTTTCTCCCCCTTCCAGTGTTTTATCGTCAAGGACGACAAATACTTTCGCCGCAGCCGGCAAATTAACCTTTCATCTCTCATCCTTAAAACGTCAAAACAAGCAAATGTAGATGGATTATGCTTGCATACCCCCAATGCTCTACACCAAAAACGTGAGAAAATGTTCGAATGTCAAACTACTAGTAAGATGAGCCTGGATAAAGGACAACACTTGTGATCACATGTCCAACACTGTACAATTTGTCAGACAAAGGACATGCTGCCTTAAATGTTTGATGATGTCTAATGGGAAACTTAGACGTGTGTGTGTGGGTACTATATCAATTTAGCCCCGCTCCTCCTCCAGCCCATTTGGTGTTTGGTGATCACCAACCCACTTGGTGTTTGGTGATCACTGCATTGCGGAAATGTAAATAATGCAATATTTATATGCATTTATCATGGAAAGTATTTGTTCGCATACCAATGGAATCATCATAAGATAGTGGGAAATAATGAAGTAGGAATACATTTACTCAATGTACATACTTCTGAGGATTTCTCAGTTATCTTGAGTCTTCACTTTCCTTTCTTTGCTTTTGCACAGAACATTTTTGCTCCTTTGTCAAATAAGGCGCTTTTTTTTTTTTTTTTCAACCTCTGTAGATGACAAGAGTGAAAGCTGAAACTTTCTGAATTTCTGAACTAATCGATTGAGAACCAGGGAGAATTCATTACGATGATGCAACAGATGGCATAAAAGCCTGCGGCCTTGCGCCAACACTCGCTGACTTTGTTTAAAAATACAACAAATTTTCTTGTTCCAAGTTATCAAAAGTATACACTGCAAAATTCACAGTATTTTATTTTTTTATTTTTGTACTTATGTTCATCCCAGAGTCTCTCCTTTTTACTTTAGGAATCGGCACTTTTGCCTTTTTTTTTTATACTTTGTACTGTAGAGTGTGGGTTCTTTTGTCACCTCTGTTCGTACATGATTTACTATTCATCCAGGTCAAACACATAACATAATGTAGTAATAATTTCACTTGGGTGAACTGAATAAAGCCACAGCTACAAACACGAGCCTTTAAAGTTAAGCCACTCAAAAGTCCAACATGACATTTAAGCAAAGTAACAGTTCTCAAAAGTCAAACAACGACGGAGACTATCATGTTCCCACGTGACTTGATGAGATGTAGCAAAACAAAACAAAAAAAATCTAGCCCCACCCCTGAAATATTTTCCATAAATTTCATAAAATTGCAGCAAAGCCATTACATGAAGCACTTCATGTCACTACAACATGAACTCAACATTGTCTTTAAATGTGCCTATCAAATGTTAAGTGTTATTTTTCAAGTGTTACATTGTTCCATAACACATGTACCTGCACCTCCAAATCCATTTGGTTTTCAGTCATCAGCTTGACAGGAGTCGTGACTCTGGAGGATTTTAATATTCATTGGTCCTTGCTTGTGCTCATTATTTATCATTTCTCTTCTAATCCAGTGTGTCTTTCATCTTCCCACATAAATAAGAGTGAATCCCTAAATCCCTGTTTACAGCACAAAGTCATTTCTTTTGCGATTAAGTGCCACTGGCGAGCTTTGCAAGTTGACGATTGCGAGTCGTCAAGGTTAGGCATGACGCTTGAAATTATTCTGCCAGTTCAAGTGTGTGAGGCCCTTAAATCCTTGTGGTAAAAGGTATTGCAGTTCTATTGGGATAATGATGCAATTCTTCATCATCAAAAAGGACAAAGTTACCTTGATTTATTGAACGTCAAATGTCCTACCCATTTCTTCAAACAAATTTGAAAAGCCAATAAGTCAAATCATTTTCTCTAGGAGCGTAACCTGAGCAAACCAATAAGCACCGGAGAGTCTCCCTGAAGGGCACTATTCAAAAAACATGCCTCTAGCAATTTGGAGTTACCCTGTGTATTCATATTAATATTACTTAAATGACATCTTTGGTTGAATGCTTTGTAGTTTCCATCAATATTTAATAAAAAATTTCCTCTTCAAACTAAGTGTTGCGCCTGTGTCTCAACAACTGCCCCATTTACAGTAAATCCCCACAAATGAGACTCACTGCAGCTCGGATCAAGTTCCGGATTCATTCCTCTTGCATGGCCTTGTTGTTGCCATAGACAATGAGTGTGCCGGGCTTGTACAATTTGTCCAGCCCTCGACACTTCAGCATGATTCTATATTTCTTCGTGTATTCTTGTCATGTGATGCTGTGCACATACTTTGTTACTGTCCTTAAGCATACTTTTGACGTACTGTGCTTTATTTATATTGCTTGCAGCTTTAACTTTTAGCCCATTCCATTTCTTCAAGAGAATGTATACTTTTACTGTGATAGATTGCCCCTATTTTGTCTGCACGTTTACACAAAAATAGAATCAGAATAAACTATTTCTTGCAGTAATGCCTGAACTGAGGAACACAAAACAGAATACTAGTCCTGCCTCTCCTGATATGGTAGGCATACAAGTACGCTCATAGAAATGGGACATAGGGAAACTGAAAATCTTGATATGGGCACACAATCTTGAGGCCTGGGGTGGGGGCAAGGATTCGACCGGCTTGGACATACACATACGTTTGAGAAAATCGAGATATTTTTCAGAAATTCCCCAAACCCACACACACCTGCTGGTATCGATCAATATAATTATCGTTATCAACAATATTTTGGTTCATTTGTCCACCACAAGGAGGTTACACTGAATCACTTATGTTAGTGATGTAAAACTATAGCCAATATAACCTGGTTTGTTGCAATTACAATAGATTACAATAGAATATAAATACTCCTACTCATGATTGGATAGTCATCCATCATATTTTTGGTTAGTCCACTTACTCATACAGTAACTCAGGAATCGACAAGCTCCATGTAGGCTACAAACTTTACAAAATTATCTCACCAAGGCTCATAACATTATAGTATGAATATTTAACAGCGAGTGGTGATGGGTTGATCGCTTGGCCCATGATTATGCGGCCGCAGGTCTGACACAACCATCAAGTTTATCATCGAGCTACGGCCAAGTGTGTCCTGGTCCCGAGTGCACGTATGGACACTTTTATGAGTGAGACGACTTTCACACAGTCGCCATCCGGCCTTTGATGATATCTCAGAAACCAGGAAATTGGCATCTTCATCCACTATCACGTAGAGCAGCAAAACAGGAAAATGAAGCAGAATTCTGGCCTTGATGAGTAATGTGAAAAAGGCTTAAGAGTGTTGTTTTCAGTTTACAAAAGGAAAATACGGCAGCACCATGAATAAGCGCACTCACCTCGCTGTTCGGTTTGGGTTCTAGTGTCTTTCTGTCTGTGCTTGTGTGGATTGTCTCCTGGTATTCTGGCTTTCTTCCACCCCGCCAAAGCTGGCTTCGTAGCTACCTAAAGTGGACAAGTAGAAGAGGAGATTTTAAAACCTCCCACTTTTTAACATTTATACAGGCCCAAAAATACAGTACATTATTAACACCATAATGTTTTCGATAAAAGCAAAAATGCAGTTTACATTTTTCCTGGCTGTAACTAGGGCTGGA
The DNA here is from genome assembly GCF_054491065.1 of Syngnathus leptorhynchus. NCBI lineage: Eukaryota > Metazoa > Chordata > Actinopteri > Syngnathiformes > Syngnathidae > Syngnathus > Syngnathus leptorhynchus. The sequence goes on along the minus strand of NC_141196.1, from coordinate 11,543,768 downwards.
CTGGTTGTCGGTCATCGCAGGCAGGTGGGCCTTTTTTAGGTGAGGTGGGGGGCATTTTTTTTTCCTTCCCTCCAATTTTCTGTCGATTTTAGAACCTCCAATTTTGTAATCCCAGAGTAGATAGATGATCAATAGTTTTTTTCCAAACCTTTCCAAACTATACCATGGTCAATTGAACTTGAAGCACAGTTTGAGTCTTCATAGTTTTCATTACTGTCCCCACGTTTCTCCCCAATTGGCCAAGACTGTTTTGATTTCTCACTTCATTTATAGCATGCGTTCTTTCAGTTACATAGTTTTTTAGTAAGACTTGGCTACATGTTACTTCTGTGCTTTTCTGGGGTTTTTATTTTTTTAAATGCTTGCTCCATTTAATCGCGTGTCCATTTACTTGAATAAGTAACACCTCGAGTCAGGTCTTCCACACCAGCAAACATAACACAAGGAGTCCAATCTTACGCTGCACACGAGGTGTAGTCGGTGCTGCTTTCTGCCTGCGGCAGTTGTCATTTTCTCACCCATTGCCCACGCTGTAGAAACAGATGTACTTGCACCCCAGTGGTTGTATCAAACATAACATATGCAGTGTGGTCAGGCATATTTTCCATCAGCCAAAACACATTTGTGCGTTGACCTTGTCAAAAGGCAATGACTCAGTATTTTTTCTTGTATTTAAAGAGCACAAAGAGAATCTATTGCATCTCCAGGTGAGTGTTCAACATTCACTTATTTCCCTTTGAGCCAAATGAATCACAACAAAATCACAGGTCAACCAAATGAATCTTCATTTTTGCCTCAATTAAACCAACTGGTATAATTGGTCAATTGAAGCACAGTGTGACTGACTGCTGTCATGAAGATCTATTCTATGCCAAAAGATGGAGAAAATGTGCTGCCTAGAAAAAGATAATTCTCTATTGTTCTTTTCTCTTGAGCATTCCTATTTTGTACCAAAACTTCAGGTTAACTCTCTGATGAAGTATATCCTTTGTGTGGCTGTCTCCTTCTTCAACTAAAGCCACAATGCATGTTGCATTTTTAATGAAAATCTAAATTGCAAGGCATTTTCAAACCTCCCTCATCACACTGTTGAAATGGATTGTGAGAATCGTGAGAACGAGACAGTATGACACAGCCAATGACTAAGGACAATTATAAGACAACCAGCAAGCAATCAGGCATTGTAACAGGAATAAAAAAAAACACTTAAACGTGTCTTAATGTGTCTAAAATGAGCCTTACAAGTAAAAGTCAGAACTATTCATTTTTCCATCCACAAAGGAGCCATTTAAATGCATTCATTTGGTCAGTGCACTACCCCAAGTAAGCACACTAAATAGAAACTTATTAGATTTTGGACTTCCACCACAGGAGACTGATGATTTCAGTTGATTAACGAACTAATGAGGATCAACATCTGGTAGCAATTAACCTTCACACCTGCATTTATACCCGTGGACCCGCATGCATGGCTGGATTTGGGCTGAGCTCCAGGCCTCTGACATCTTGCTAGATTAGTGTTGATTTTAATAGGAAGGGAAGGAGGCTTGCTGTCATGTTTGTGTTTGGATGAAATTAGAAATGGAAGTCGGGTGCAGAGAATAAAAAAAAAAAAAAAAAGATTGAAATTGCTCAAACGGGTTGCCTGCACTCTTGGTTGGGCACCGCAAGTGCAAATTCTGGTGATGGAAATAGAAGTGTAATGTATAATGAATTCTGTCACAAAGATAATGTGGGGAACTTAGCAAGCAGATAAAAGCCATGTTTGTTTTATTGAACACTTGCAGAGTTTGTGGTATTTCGATGTATTGTCAGCATACCCGCAATCAAATTTGTATGCATGTGCAAACCTTTGGTAATTCAGGCACAAAATGGTCAATGTGTTTAAAAAAAAAAAAAAACAGAAGCAAATGAATCATTGGCCTCAAGAGGACTAAAATGATGATCTGCCTGTCTCAACTGTAAACACGCATTGTCATCTCACTGTACATCCCAATGTCTTGGCCTGTTAACTAAGACCACAGTGATTTATAAATATTCCAACAGTGAGTCACGCTACATTTTAGATTAGGTTGTTTCATGTGTTATTCTTTTTAGACCTTGTTGTGATGGGAATTGATTTTTAAGCCTCGGAACAAATCACCAAGGCACCAATATTTCCTCTCAGTACTTTCAAATTCAGTGTGTGCATGGTATATGACAAAGTCCCAATTGTTTGGATAATACGAAAAAGAATAATCTATGCTTTATCGCCTTGAGGTCACTCTATGTAATTATGAGAAATATGGGAATGGGCAAACAAAGTACACTGCAGATAACTCTTAGTGAATGGAGCATTCATCTGGAATTGTGACTCTGGACATTTTACTCTCCAATTGAAAACACTAAAACATAAAAAAAATCACTGGAATGAAAGCCAGCTTTATTAAACAACGTCAACACGGCCAGTCTTTCATGAAATGAAAAAAGTTGGAACGATAAAGCTACAGATTTGTTAGCATTTCTGTTCTAATCTGATTCAAGACATACTCATTTATTTTAAGACACACTTGCTTGGTAGAATTGTGCGACGTTGTCGTAATGAATGCTCAAAACACTGCAAGTCAAAGTTTCTAGTGATTCACCAACTTATGTCCATCGTTTGCCTTTCTTTTAGCTTAAGAATAATATTTGTATGATATTTTTATTGTAGTAGAGATTAACTTTAAATAATGCATATTCAATTGCAATATTGATGTGAAGAATTGCAATCATGATCTTTTTTTAAAAATCTTTCAGCTCTGAAAATTTTAATTGGACCCACAATGCATGCTGATTCACCTCCATTTAGTTTCTATATGTGAGCACTAATACTATCCAAGCCCACAATAACATGGCTAAGACTCTAACAAAAAGCTTCCTGCTGTGCAAAACCTGCAAGGGGAGCGAATTCTATTCAAGTCAGTGGTGTCCGTTTCGGTAGGCGAAGCAAAAAGCACAGTTCCATAACAGCAGTATTAAAGTGGTAAACCGATTTGTCTCAATAGAAAAAAATAATATTGGCATTACACTAATTGAAGGATGTAAACTATAAGGGCATACAAACTTGTCAGGTTGAGTTAGCTCTGGCTGTGTGAAAATGTTCCAACCTTGGATGAAAGTGTCAGCCTGTTGGTCACCAAGTCATATGCATATATGAGCTGTGATATTTTATAACGAATTCAAGCAGAGCCTTTAACAATAGTCATTAATTGGATGCAAGAAGACAAAGCTCAGACATAGCAATCATGGGGAACAGCATGCCATAAGCTTTCAGTTGTCAGAGTCATAGCTGAAAGACTTTTTCACCTGCCATGACCCTGCAGGTTCTTTTCATCCCGTCTCCAAAATGGAGAGATGTATTCTCACCCAAGTACAACCATCAATATTTCAGACATTGCATTCCTCATGTTTACAGGTGTCTAACATGCACGTACACTTCCGAGAATGATTATTCAGTGAGCCTTTGCCTTGCAGCATCTGTCAGAAGCACATGCAAACGTCCAATCTTTTTAGGATTGTGCTCAGCATCTGTTTTATTGAGCAGAATAAAAAGTAAACAAACCGTTTTCCTAATGTACTGGAGTTTTTTTTTTGTTTTGGGGTTTTTTTTTTTTTTTTTTTTGCATCAACCTTGAATAAGTCAAATGTTTCCGTCTATTAAATGTGGAAAAAGAATGAATGAATGATTCAAATGTGAAATAATATGAAGTAATGTGAATTATTTCAAATGTAGAAACAACACTGAAACTATGTACAGCATCTATTTTTAGATGGTACAATAGAGTTTATTTCATTTTTAACAATATGATTAACTGACAATTTAAAGTTAATTTATTCCCAGTCTGATGTTACCTTTACATGTATTTAATGTTGTCACAAACGGACTACATATAGGAAAGGAGAAAAGGTAAAGAAAAAAAACTTCTGCCACACTTAGCTTATAGCCAGTCAGTGAACCTAATTGAAAAAGGTTCAAAAGTTATTCATTTAAATTTCATTTTAAAGAGACTATTATTTTTCATTTCTTCTTTTTTCACTATTGAAGCCTACGTAATGCATATTAAGTGAGTTTGCTCTGTTTTTTTTGTCTGTGGAGGTGGCCTACTTTAATGAGACTGCCGGGATTGTGTCATTCTAATAACGTGACAAACAAAAGCTATTCATCATGCTTGTTTGTCTCTATCAGACTTGAACAGCCAGTGATAATAAGACCCAAACAATAAAGGATCTGATTTGCCGCTTAGAAAGACATTGAGACAACTCTCTCAATAACCTGGTGTCATCATATCGTTAGTGTCAGGTAATCATACAATTCAGATGAAGAGTTGGCACTAGAAGTGTTAATGATGAAGCAATTAACGTAGAGGAAGAGGAGGAATATTTGAAATAGTTTCCCCGTGTGGAGAAAACTTTATCAGAGTTCATTTTTAGGGCCAGTTGTTCTCCCAAAAAGTCTGGAAAAATTTTGCTTTTAGATACAATAGGAAATTTGATTAAAGGTATTACAGAGGATCTTATTTTGAATTTATTTTGTAATATTTCTCAAATATCTCCCCACATATCACTGACAATTAAATTGGTCATCTTAAAATATGTATATATGTATATATTATGTATATATAAACCGCGCGCTTTGTGGAACCAGAAAATACAATCAATGTTGGTGTGAATAATGTCAATTAGTCAAGTAACTTGTCAATCCATCTGTTTTCCAGATTTTAGTTCCTTGTTGATATCCATGCGCTGCACATGCGCGGAACTTGTGATTAAAACTCCTTGAATTTTGGACACTGGCTTAGTTGTCGTGTTCCCTACTTGACTTCTGTGTGAAAATGGCTGATGAACGTCATGATGATGAGGGTTCTCGCAAAAGAAAGCCAGTTTTTGACGTCTTTGAGAAATATGGCGCTCGTGCATGTGAGTGTGGAGGTGTTTCCTAAAAACAACAGGGAAGGGTAAGGAGAAGGGACCTGCGCATGTGCAGTATTGAAAAACGGACAAACTGAGCTGCCGGAAAGATCGTCTGTAATGCCTTTAAATTGAAGTTACTCCCATATAGCTGTTTTCTGAAGAGTTCATCTTAGCCAGAGTCATATTTGGAAACAGAATAACACGCTCTCTCTCCCCTGGCAAATCAGTACCAGACTTGACTATTTTGGGAATCTATATTGAGATTAACAAGCATGTAAGGAAGGTTTCTTCAGGACATATCCGAGGTAGAGAACTTTTTGATTGGTGTCAGCATCTTTGGGTTATGCTGATACAGTTGTGTCAGAAATGTTCTATTTTTTTCAGTGGCCCTTAGAGACATTTATTGGAAAGTTCACCGGCGTCAGGCCAAAATGCACTTCTACAATATTGTTTTCTCAAAGTTTTTCAAAGGGGAAATCAACTCCCAAAAAAATCATTGCAATTTCTCTGCTGCTCAACTACGTAGTCGAAACAATATAGTAGACTAGCCATTGTGGAATGTGAATTAAACAGGCAAAATCCATCTGTTTTATCTATCTCAGGGGGGCAGCCATTTTGCCACTTGCTGTCTACTGAAAATGACAAAACAAACAACATCGAGCATGACTTTATTTCTTCTTCTGAGAACAATACAAGTGAATATAAGAGGGAAATAATTGTGTGTGCAGAAACGTTTGGCTTTATTGTGCCAAGATTAAATGGCTCACATTTGATACACCAACGGTAGTTTGCCAATGAGGTTAAAGGATACTCTTTGTAAAACTCTGGCTGAGTTAATGCTGCTTTGTTCAACTTCATAATGCCATTAAGAATGCAGAGAGAGGGTTGTGAATCACTGGCGGGAAGGAGCTGTGGCTCAACTCCAGGCCTCGCCCATGACATCTATGCACCCTTCAACAGTAACTTAGAGCGTAAAGAAGGCATACAATGGGCCGGAGCCATCATTTGGGCCCATGTGGTGACAGGGAACGCAACTCAGCTCACATCACAACAAGCAACAGTTTGACAGATAGTAAACAATTCTTCAAAAAGAAGCTTCAAGCTGTTTAATGCCACTTCCAATTGAAGTTTGCTGCCAAACAAAAATAACTTTTAAGGAAATCTGCAGTTTTTCATCCACATTGCCACGAGCATTCCTTCCATTGGCTTCCTATACAGCTGCTGTAATTCCAACCATTATTATACAGTCTACTCAGTGGCCAGATTATGCGTTTAAATGTTGCAGCCTGGATAAAAATGCTTTTTTTTTCTTGCTTCTCAAGGTTAAAACTTAATAATCAAATGCATTACACGTATTGTCACCAGTGACATTTTAAGAATGATTAGGGCAAAAAAACTGAGAAGGGTTGAGGCAAACAATTTCTGAAATTTCACAGAACTTCAACTTCTCCAGCCAACTTCCCCTAATCCAATCATTTATTTTATACATGAACAATCTGGAAACTCACTTTTGGCTCAGCGTGTAGAAAAACAATAATTTACTCATTCGGCTACTACTTCTATGAATCGTTCCTTCATTATCAAGCACTCAAAAAATCAAGCCAAACACTCATTATAAATGAATGTCCTTGAGGATTGCCCAATCTATTCAAAGGTCAATAATAATTATCTTTATGGTGTTGCGGAAGCAGGTTTAATACATTACTCTAATTAGAATATCACTTGTTGTACATGTTTGCATTTGACATTGCTTTTCACTTAAAAGTGCAGTAATATATTTGGCTGCTTCCTGTAAGTATCAGTGCATGAATATTTATTTAGAAGCTCTCCAGGCACTTCATCTAAAATGAATCAGGATGAACCTCCAGTTTAGACAGAGCTGTACAAACACAGAATGCTCATTAAGGACACGCCTTATGTGCAGCCCAATGGAAAAGCCCAATGGAAAGCCTGTTTCTGTGTGATTTCTACCAAGAGATCTGAGCATTCCATTAAGAAGGTTGTACAAGGTGTTGGCATAAAAACTGCCAACACTATCAACTGTGGACACGCTTCACAAGCACCTATGAGATGAAAACTACATTTAAACCCTAACTCTTATTGACGCACATTTTTTGTCTTTAGATATTGCCTTTAAATGTTGCATTCTAAATATGAATCAGTTAAACTGTGTTTGAAGAATAAAACCAACCACATAACTGAATTGCACACACAGAAACCTCAATGAAGATTTACTGCAAATTGATGCTGTTAGCCAAGTTCAAAACCGTCGATTCCCCTTTCTTTGTCTTTATGGCTGCCATCCTCAAAAAAAGATTGCTCGCAAAAGACATAGCCTAACAGACGGCATGATTATCTCAAGGGCTTTTATAGAAAAGTTATGCGTGTGTCCCCTTCAAAATATCAACATTTATCGTGTGTAAAATAGATTCATGGCTGTGAACACACCAAGGGCATTACAGTGAGCAGAGCACACATGTCAACACAGCCATGTGTTATGCCATTTGTTAATAAATGTGACACTCATGACATATGCGTGTCCTCTAGTTTTGAAAAGATCATTCCACTCTAAATACCAAAGAAGACAAAATGCTTTTATTATTTGGAGGAACATTTGCAAAAATGAATGTTCTCTGTCTCCAGAACAATATTGTCATCTTAAATATTGTCCTGACTTTTTCTTTTAGCCTAACAAAAAGCAACAGCTATTTCTGCTAATAGAGTGAATTACTTCCGTGGGGGCATCAGCAAAGATGTGCCAGTGCATAGGTGTCGACTGCTTCTGTGTGTGCAGCCAGCACTTGGATACCCTTCAGGAAATGAAGGCTCTCCCCGCACTATGCAACAACCAACCGAGGGCATTTCTAATGTTGCTAAAAATAAATAAATACATGTATACATTGTGTGCCTTAACATGTGAAGAAATTGACAATAAAGCGGACTTTGACTTTGATACAAGACAACACCTGAAAGGAAAGAATTTTCACATTAGCCTGGATGGCTTAGCACATTGATGAACAGATCAATTATTATCAATTGTGTCATGTTTACAAGGCTCTGATGCTTGTTTACTAATGTGAATCCTAATGGCATGTTACTCGGTTGCAGCCACTATAGATTCAATCTCAGTTTCTCTTAATGACTTGAAGTCAGCTATGCAAAGTTAAGTTACATCCACACAGACCACTGACATGGTGCATTTTAATTCCTCCTTGGAGCACTATTCTGCACAGTGCAACAGTACCAGAAAAACAAGAAATCGGTGTATCCTGAGAGAGTCTACATTCTCATAAATATAATATTTAGGTAATCAATTCATTAATCGTTAGTTCATCTCCACAATTGATCAGGAAAATTTAGCCACATACCAGACAAAACCAGCATTAATATAAGCAAATATGTATTGTTATTTTGTATATGTATATATAATGTATGTAAATCGCCCCCTCAACACACGCACACACACGCGCAAGCACATGCCTACGCACACACACACACACACACACACACACACACACACATTTCTAAGATTGCCATTAGATTAAAAAAATGACAGCATGTGGTCACATTGCTCATAATGACTGATAGAAACAATCCTTTCTGCATCAGTAACTTATGCAAGTCATGTCTGCTACTGCATCTGTTCTGTTGACATACTGCTCTTTGAAGCTTGCCGAGTGCAGGCTGCACCAAAGGCTATTCTTCCTTTATTTCCCTGCTTATCGCTTTCATTTTTTTTTTCTTTTTACTTGGAGACTTTCCAAAGAGCATTTTTTTTTTCCAGGCTGACAGAAGGCAGTCAAGCCAATCCCACGAAGCAACTTCTGTTGTGCTGCACCTACTAGAATCTAAATAGGGTCATGACCGGAGGCTATCGCCACGCCGTTGAAATGACGTTGCACTCTGCACGATTTGTGTGTATTGTGTGTACAATTTAGACAGCTGTCTGCTGTCAATTTGACTTGGAGCATTCATGCAATATGTCATAATGAGGGATGGTATTAAGCGGTGCCCACTTTATTAACTGTATTATAAGATGTGCATTTATTAAACGCCATCCAGACTCATCATGGTTTACTGGTATCACGTGGTTGGTCCGAGCAAAACAAAAAATGTGTTCATTTTTTTTTATTTAGTTTAAACAACATTACAGTGCAAACTGTGTGGCAAAATGTCATTTTGCATCCAAAGAAAGAACAAAACTGGCCTAAGGATGAAAACATTGTGAGATTGGTCAATCGTATCGCAATACTTTACTCAAATATATTTAAAAAAAAAAAAGAATGAAATGTTTTATTGGCAGCACAAAATATGCATGTTATTATAAGCCATATTTTCTCAGCTCCATTTATTGCATCTCAGGCGAAGTGTTCTGCTTTGCCTTCTGATGTATGGTGATCAACTAAGAGTGTTTGGTGCCCATAAAAAAGAAATAGAACAATTGATTTAAAGAGACAAGCCAAACGGCTCGCATACTTTGGAGTTGAGAAAATGGTAAAGGTCATAAAATATTAAACATTTCAACCTTTATCCTCACAAATTACTAATAAGCATTTGAGTTATTCCAAAATGTAAAAGTAGAGGCAAGACGCAAACAAAACTTATTTCCGTGCATGTCCGCTAAAAGAGCAGCAGCTGTAATGCAGTCCTGTCACTCCAAGATAACCAACTTTACTTCTGCTACAGAGAAGGCCACAGCCCAGCACGCAGTCACACAGACACGCACAACCCCCCCGCCTACAAACACACACACACAAACTAGCAAGTGCTCTTCCCCCCTGCAAATGTTTAAAACAAAACAAGTAAACAAGTTCACTCAAAAGTAAATGCAAAATTAGATGGGCTCAGTTGCACACACATCGCCTTGGGTCGAGAAGCCTTGCCATCACACTGACCAAATTATAAAACAGAGTCAACCCAAAGTTTCATGCCAAACTGCAAAAACAATGTGTACAATTAAACTTGTGTTGAAAACATTGGAATGAGGTGAAACTAATTACATGAAAACACATCTGGAACGTCTGCATATGTTCACTGTTGTACACAGCAATTCAGTTTCATGCAAAATGCACGTTTTCCACACCAAATATGATGAAATTGATTGTGCCTGTGTTAATTAAACCACATTCCTAAAACCTGGCTCATGATTGAAATGCATTTACCTTTCATATTTGAAGATGTTTATCTTGATACTAGGAAGCATTTGATTTTCCTCATTATAGTTCAATAATAAGGGGGTGGAGTCAAACAGTTAACAGCAAGAGTAAGAAAAATGTTTTTCCATTTCATTTTCCAGCAGCTTAACACTTACGTGAGCTCAGTAGGTTCCGCAGAGTTACAGATGTACTGTTTGTCTCCACTTCAAGGCAGGCACAACAGTCAGCGTGACGGCTAAGTGACTGTCCATCACCACAACCAGTCAGCTTCACATGTGGTGAAAGAGCTTCACGCAGTGCAGAAGAAAAGACAAAAAGTGAATTGTGGGAAAGATGGGGAGAAAAGTTACCTAACCAGAATCTTTATCCTGCACAATTAAAGCCATAATTGCATGCCATAGAATTGGCCATTGGTTATCAGACAATTAGAGTATTTTCCATAATCCTAGTTCAGAGGCTGTCACTAAAATTCAAATCGCAACAAAGTGGGACAATGTTGCCCACTTTGTAATACAGCATTGGTTGGAAGCCGAGTATCAACGTTCTCCCCAGTTTTGCTCAGCTCTGCATTTTATGTGGTCAGACCAGGTTTCAACATCCTCTCAGGCTCTTCGGAGCGCTAAGACTCTAGAAGAGGAAATTGAATCAAGCTCTGACAACCACATAAAGGATGTTGAGCCGTCCAGCTCATCAAGAGTTCCTCCCAAATACATAATAGCAGTGCACAGCGCCTAAAAGAGAGCACTACAAAATTCCGAATTCTGTTGAGAAGAAGGCATAAAGGATTAATTTCATACACAGAGCGTCAGAAGCCTACAGCAAAAGGTTCCTGGATCTAGTTTATAGTAGTTGATCTTTTTTTTCATGTATTGAATAATTATGCAGTTTAATTCATTCCTATTTTGTTTAGTAATTAAAAAAAAAAACAGCATTGCCCTGCCAAGATGATGCACACATTTTAACTTCAGCCTTCCTCGCTTCTGTCAAGTACATGACAAATGTATGTAAATACAAATTCCAAAGCTTCCTCTGAGCAAGCAAAATAAAAACAGCTGAATATTGATTCTGGATGAGAATGTGAGCATGCTGAAACGATCATTCAAGATGGAAGCTGAAAATGCATTGACGATATGTTGGAGCATTGACTGGTGGTATTGACTACATGTTTTCGACTTCCAAATGCTGTTAACAGTCTTCCGGTGGCTGAGAATTAGAGAGTAGATACATATCTACCCTCATTTCTTCAAGAACTAGCAACTACAAAAATTCAATGAACCGAAAAATACTGTCAATAAGGTTAGGTTATAATATGGTCAACAAACAACAGGGAATTTATTAACAGCCTGTTTTTATTGGAAGTTCAAATAATGGCCAAATGCGGGGACCTTCGGCTGGATGTTCCTCTTCGATATTGCCGTGGCCAGAGATGCTCTCCTACTGATGATATTACAGCGGACATGCAATCACATGGTGTTTGTGTTCTATTTAGGAGAAACTCAAAAGGGGTGAGCGCTGAGAGGGCAACACAACAGCAATGAAAAGTTCTACTTCAAGATCAAGGTGTCAGGGCCGATGAACATTGTTACTTGCCGCTGCACGGCTCAAACTGGCCAAGTCATTACTTGGTAAATTGATGCTTGTGCCAAAGACAACACGGTCAATGTGTCCTCTGAATTTCGGACAAACATAGATGACCATAACACCAGAGTTGTGATTTATTTCCCCCCCCGAACTGCTCTACTTATTAGAGTATATTGTTAAATAGAAATGATGAGGCCCAAACTGTGACTAATTAGAATTATATAAGCCTGTGCTCGAAATTCAATTATGATTACGATTACTACATTTCACGAGTTATATATATATTTTTTTAAATTAGTAATGATTCAAATAATTTTGTTTCACTTGATATTTTTTGTTTAAACATTTTCTTTGAATAATCACGATTTCAATTACTACACAAATAATTCAGACAGTGAAAGCATGTACAAAGCTGGATGATTTTGAAATGCTCCAATACATGATTTTTCCATAAATGTTGACATTGTTTTCTTTCCCTACCCATAAAAGATCACCAAGAAAACTGGAAAAACCAACCAAATGGTAGAACAGAGAACAGGAAAATGACAATGGGAAATTTAAATAGTAAGAAATAAATAAATAAGGAAGACATCTTTTAAGTCTGAATACATTAACATAACAAAAGCAAGTCTGCCAACTAAACCCTCTCAGTTGGAAGTGAAGTTGATGATATAACCATGAGGGTTATTGGTTTTAATTGGCTTTACAATCATTGGGGGGTGCTTGAAGTTAGGATAAGTGGGTCAAACCATCTGAGAAAAGATGCCCACTGCTACCTTTCTCCGGCCAAACCCATCATCTTTCACTAACCATTCTATGCAAGCCTCTCTTAAGAAAACAATCAACTACGACTACCATCTTCAGAAAACGGAACCCATGTTGTACAGCCATTTCTATTGTTTAGTTTTGAAGCACATTTTTGATGACTGCGCTGCTTTGAACATATTTCCATTATTTAGTTTTGAAGCACTTTTTGATGACTGAAAACCATTTGCCATCATTTGAAACAAATTCACAGTACCTCCACCAATCCAACCTGTGGACAAAAATACTTCAATACATTACAGGGGTCATTCTAAAGGTTGAAATAGTTTTGGAAACCACCGGTGCTTTAGCTTGCCCTAATTCACAGCATGATTCACTGCTTTCCTCGCATAAAGACCAGATGTGATTAAAGGGCATATCCAAAAGGCCATTTTATGTTTTTTCTTTCTCACAGTCAAGCTGAGCGAATAATAGCAACTATTATTATTTTTTTCTTTTGCAAACAACATATGTGTAAGGCTAGGAACAATTCTCCATCCAACAATAATTCTGTACACAGTATGCAATCAGTCAATCGATTGTGAAGCTCACAATGTAAAATAAAATGTTGTCTTTAATTGGACATGGACAATATAGTATATATATATTTATAGACTACTGAGAGATGTTAGGGAACAAAACAGGGATGATGAAAAAGCAAACGTTTGGTATTGAGGAAAGGAACTTAGAGAGAAAGGCGGTGGTGGACTCTACGCAAAGAATTGAAGTGGCTTTTGTATAGATATAATATGTTTGAGATCAGTGACTGTGAGGTAGGGGTAGCTGGACGGTATAGGCCAGCGCTGTGTAAGATGACTGGTGGTAGTGAGGAAGATTAAGAAGACAAGGAAAGAGCAGAGAACTAAATGATGGGTGCACTCTGAGAAAGGAAGTTGTGCTGCTTTTTGAGATGTGGTGAGACTGGTTCTCAGTGGCCAAATGGACCTTCCACAAGATTGGACCACCAAAGCCAAGGTGATCAGAGAGAAGGAAAGTTACCACAAGGAACATTTAGAAAGGTGGAGGAATGCACCGGAAAAGAGAGTAATGAAGATAAGCTGAAGCAAGACAAAATATACAGTATGTGCATGAATGGAGAGGATGGAGAAAGACATGGAGGGCTATGGTGGAGAACTTTGAATACTTGGAGTAAACAGTTCAGAGAAAAAGTGAGTGATCCAACAGACAATATCCAAAGTCTGTTTGGCCTTGATGTAGAGTAATTTGCAGTCCTTCCACTTGCTGTTCCTGATCTCTGACATATTTCTTTGAACCTTGTCATTTGATAAACAACTATGTTTTTTTGCATGTTGACTATTTCTATCTCATCAGATTCAGGCGCTTGACCCTTTGGTTTTAAACCAACTCAAACCCATTAGCACATAAAACACAAAGTAGCTATGCAACACTGAATTACATTTTACTTTGACGACCCGTGAACCTTGACAAAAAGCAGCTCACTTCACCCCTATTGCTAATGTGAGAAATTGTGAAAATAACACTCACCAGTGAATGTGAATACAAAATGAATAAACACAAAAACTGACGGTACCTTCATATGGCAAAATATTCTAATAGTGTATCCAAAACTTAAAAGAAAATGAAAAAAAAAAGTTTTTGACAGAGGTTATAAAAGGTACTTGTGTGAACAATTTGCATGACAAACCAAGAAGAGATTAATAAGATTTATAAAATTGTACATATGTACATTAAATCAAGTACTTAATTGAAGAGCACTCCATGTGTGCCAATTCTAAGGACAACATGTACATGAACATACAGTATACTTTGTATCAAGAGAAGGCTTCAATGACTGGATGCCGCTCTTCTCATGTGTAGCTTTCTTAAAACTATACAACCACAGATTAAAAAAATGATACATAACAAGTGTGATATACTTAAAGGTTTGTGGCTAATCAGTGGCCATATTTATCACATTTAACAAGGCGCTGGATACCGTTGCTTGACAACAAGATTGTCAACATACAGCAACAATGGATTCACTATGTACTTTACACCAAAAATGTTGTATCCAGATTAAATTTACAATAGCTCAACCCTAAAAAAAATGTGTGCAAAAAGAAAACACAATACAATAACCTCCTTGATCGAGTTATCTACATATCTCTGATATTATTATTGAAATACAAAGTTGAGCATTTTTGCCTTCAACTGACCAACTTTATTGTCACCATCAAACAGTCAGTAGATAGCGTTAGAACACTATAAGAACTCAAAGTAAATACCCTGGTGAACTATTATATAGAGAGAGGAAACAGAAAAGTCCAAGGCATGGCCATTGGCGGATGCTTTAAGTTCATACATCATAGCTATATGACACAATTGCTTGGATTTGCCTTTAACAGGTTCCTTGATCACAGCATTTATAACATACTGTTGAGAGTAGGGAGGCACAGGGAACCGCGGCAAAAACTGAATGGGAAAGTGGGTTTCGAGTGACAAAATCACCTCATACATCATTTTGGAGCAGTGGTTAGTTTGTGTGCGTGTGAAGAGACCGAGTGAGTGAGAGAGTGAGGAGGAGGGAAACAAGGCCATTAAAGGCAAACTGCAGAGCAGCCCTGCAAGGATGGATGGATTAGTGTTACAGTTTTGCTTAGCACTACCAGCACTGAAATACTTTTTTTTTGACAACATTGTAGAGTGTAGGTTGACAGTTATCGCCTGTAGTGGATAACTTGTCACAAAATTTCAGTTCAGAGTTGTATCGTTCAGCTACTGATTTTGTTTGGATACATTTCTGTTCCTTGACTTTGGTGGACACTGGGCAGCTTTAGAGCACATTTGTGGCCACAGTAAACTTAAGCTCTCACGCTGGACCTGACTTTCTATTCACCGTCAGAGTTGCAGTCAGAGCACATCCCAACCAGGAGGTATTGGGCCAGCGCAAAGGGGACATATCCTGCGGGTCAAATCAATGTTTTAGAATATTATTGTTCTGAAAATAACTCATTCCAAAATCCAGCTTTTGTACAGAAAAGACCATTGCTCACATACACAGCATGAGTGGCGTGTTATAAAGTACTTCCAAGTTTTTCAAATTCATATTACATACTCATGTTTTTTTGCATTCATATCTTTTTACTACGACTATGGCTCTCATCTGCACTGTGACTGCCGCGTCAATTATTATTGGCAGTTTAAAAATCTGTTCGGGCATCCACAGCAATCATGTCCTGTCATGTGTCCATCCTGCCCCCTCACGTTGGCTCATGTTGTAGCCACCGAGGAAAAGAGTCTAAAAGTAGCATGACACAAAGGCGGCAAACTAAGTGAAGATGTTAGCTTGTCATGCTAGTCATTACCCCCTGAATGGCTACCTGCCATATGCTTGTCACTTGTAATCAGGGTAGTTATGTTATATTATACTTTGTTTTCCATTACATTGATGCTTGGTGTCATTTACTTCCAAAAGAGCTGTCCCCCACGTTGTCATTTAAGAGTGGGATTGGTGTTATTACAATGTTTATCTATCCATCCATCTTCTTCTGCTTATCTGGAGTCGGGTCGGGGGGGCAGCAGCTTTAGGAGGGACTCCCAGACTTCCTTCTCCCCAGCCGCTTCATCCAGCTCATTCCGGGGCATCCCAAGGTGTTCCCAGGCCAACTCAGAGACATGTCTCTCCAGCGCGTCCTGGGTTGTCCCCGGGGTCTCCTACCGGTGGGACATGCCCGGAACACCTCCCGTCCAGGAGGCATCCTGATGAGATGCCCGAGCCACGGCCAGGACGAAAGCCACACTGCTCCTCCTGAATCCTAGGTTCAACCTCCCGACGGACCCTCCTCTCCAGCACCCCTGAATAGACCTTACCAGGGAGGCTGAGGAGTGTGATTCCCCTGTAATTGGAATACACCTTCCGGTCCCCCTTTTTAAAGAGGGGAACCACCACCTCAGTCTGCCAATCCAGAGGCACCGTCCCCGATATCCACGCAATGTTGTAGAGGCGTGTTAGCCATGACACACAATGGAAGGCGTGTCGGTGGAATTGAGGAGGTCTTCCCCACCGACTCACGACACCAACGACCTTACAACCACAGCTCCGATCGGCTGCCTCAACAATGGAGACTCAATGTCCCCCGCCCAGCTCACTTTGCACCCAACCCCTTTGGGCCCCTCCTACAGGTGGTGAGCCCATGGGAAGGGGGACTCACGTTTTCTTTTCGGGCTATGCCCGACCGGGCCCCATGGGCGAAGGCCTGGCCACCAGGCGCTTGCCTTTGAGCCCCACCTCCAGGCCTGGCTCCAGAGGGGGACCCCAGTGACCCGCGTTTGGGCAAAGGAAAACTAAGTCCATCTTTGTTTTTCATCATAAGGGGCTTGGATGAGCCATACTTTGTCTGGCCCCTCACCTAGGACCCTTTTGCCATGGGTGACCCTACCAGGGGCATGAAACCTCAGACAACATGGCTCCTGGGATCATAGGGGCACGCAAACCCCTTCACCACGATAAGATGACGACTCACGGAGGGGTATTACAATGTTTAGCTTCTGATAAATGTATGTTAGAATGTTAAAATGTGTCTTATGACATTCCGTGTCCACTTAAGAAAGGGTTTGTGAATTCCAGAACAAATTATTCCTTGTCAGTGGCAAATTTTGTTCTGAAAGTTGACCTAGTCAAACCAACAGTGTTCACCTCTGGGGTTTGAGTGTCGTTCACCTCTTGGTTCCTGTCACGCCACGTTTGTCGGTAAAGACTTGACTATATGTTGTGAGTTAAACAGGTCACTTACATGTATCTAGCATAATATGCACTCCTAAATCACAATTTAAATGACTGGACCAGTCCAAGGTTTAGTCCACCTTTTGTCCTAAATAAGATGGGATCTAGTTTATGCAGGTTGACGTGAACAGGATAAGCCGATGGATGACGGTCAATATTGTATTTACAGCAAACTAGTGGGACTGAAATACATTCATACTTGCTCAGCAATAGGTAAATGAGCCAAGAACATTTCTGTGTTCTGAGTGAAGCCTTTACGAAGCACCGTGTCCATGTTCAAGATTAATCTTTTAGCTTCAAGGATTTGAGAGCTCCAAGAAGATGGGCCAAATTCAACTTAACTGCTGCACTCAACGTTTAAGCGCACTGCTGCATGATTCACACAAAGTGCTTTTTGGAACAGCGTGCAATGTCGGAAACGGACATTGCAACAACTGACAAGCACATTTTCACACAATTCAACCGTGCAGTTCTAATACCAGTACTTCAAATCTACTTGAAGAGAATAATCAAATTGTACTTTCCATTCTCAAAAAGTGGAATCATTTTTCTCTTGCAGAGGCTACTTTTCAGCCTCCTAGATTGGTGTATGTTCTGATTGAAACTTATTCCAGTGTTAGAAGTGAATGCCTCTTGGGCAAGGTCTCCTCCAGCATTTACGATAACAGGAATGTTACTGCAGTGTTCTGTCACATCATCTTTATAATTCTACACGAAATGTGTTTCTAAAGTTTGTATGTAAACACGGCATGGCAAGCAAGAGCAAGAACAACACTTGCATCAGAGCAGATCTGAAGTAGCATACATTTAATTGACTTTATGAAGTTCAGTCACTGTAGTATCACAAATATAGGACTGAGCTGATCTCTCAAAAAAGACAATCAGAAATCCTTGAGGAAATAAGATGCAAGAAGCGACAAAATGCTTGTAAACAGTGTCGACCCCCGTGGAGATCAGATGGCATTTTGAACACAACTGCACCGCTTGCTTTCATTGAAAGAGAAAAGGACAGTCCTTTTGCTTACCAACAAAAATGCTCCATGCCTGCCGATTGATTTCCCTCAGATGAAGAGCAGTTGGCTCCCATATGGTAGTATTGTAATGATTTCATGCACCAATGAGTCGCTCAATGTAGAGAAAGAATAATGTTCTCCCCGCAGTGTTAGTTGAAAAACAAAAATCCTTTCACACTTTGTTCATTGTTTTATTCTTGGCAATGCTCTTGTAATGTACCTGATTTTGAACACGCATCATACAAAACTGTGTCTCAGTCGTTTGCGTCAAACCTTCGATGCATACAAATAAAGAAACTCAAACCCTCAACCCGCAAAGCCACACTCACACACATGCATAGAGACTGCTCTCTATTTAAGCGGGTGCCATGACTTTTACAAGCATAAATCTGATTGGCTGTTTGATCTTTATTAGGCAGAGCATACTGTTAGGAAAAGGCATTATTCTGCAAAAGTACAGAAGATAACATCTTTATATACAATATATGTGCCCACTGTGTGCTTCATAAATGCATTATTGAAGTCATCTAAGGACATAAAGTCAGTGTACAGGAAGAAGAATCCTCAACTCAACATAAAAATAAGAAATGTCAGTATAAATCAAGATTGCATGATAGGCTCTGCTCTTCTTCAGACGGGCAGCAATTTCCTTTTCCATCTCAAAGTTGCAAAGATGGATTAATTAAAATGGAAGTTTATGTTCAGCAAGAGATGGATTCTAAAATTGGCTCAATAGGGAATAAGGGGGAACGCTGTTTGTGACCCGGACTATCCGTCGATTCGGAGTACAAAGGAACCCAAGTTAATGATCTCACAAAGGAGGCTAAGATCTCTCATGGAGAAGATGATCCAACCAAGGGTCTGAATTGGCCGCCAGAATGGTTTCATACTCAACTCGATGGCCGGGCACAGTGGCTGCCACGGCACCTTACATAGAACAAATCACTCTTCAGAGTGGAGGTCACGTATGTACAGCTGCCTTCTCAGCTACACTTTAGTCACATGACAGTTCTAGTCTGCTAAATATTTTATTATTCATCGTGTTAGGTAAGCATTAACATAAATAAAATAATGTCCTTTGTTGGCCATAGATGTTACTACTTGACTTATATTTCCCTGCAAGTGGGGCAAGTTGTTTGGTTACCTCAAACAAGCATGAAAACGGGAGGTCTTCAGTCACTTGACCATCATGGAATTTTTTTGCAGATTGAGGTGGGGTACCTACTACAAAAAGGTTCTATTTAACTGATTTCCAGGACATTACGTGATGTACTATTGCTGTACATTTGCGGCTTCAGAAGAAGGAAGGTCAGTTGTTTGAGAACAGTTGTTTTTACAGAATACTTTGTTTTGCTATGAGTGTGCTGTGAGAGATGGTCAGATTTGCTGAGGGAAATTATTCATTTTCACTTCATTTGTTGGAACATTAGTATTTCCAAATTACAAATACATCTCATTCTGTGAGAGACAGAACAACAAAACGAAATCTTGTATTAGATGACAACGGAATAAGTCATGGCTTCCTGCGAGTGGAGCACCTTTGCGTTCCATTAAACACTCCACGATTTCACACTGAGATGTTAATTTGTGAGTAAATTGAGATGGAACCATCATCATTTCAGTACTCTTGTTTGGTAGGGCACTGTTTTCTTTTGTTGAATGGAGTGCCTTGTCTCAGTACAAATTGGGAAACACGGCAAAAAATCCTTTTAATAAAAAATATTAAGTATTTGTAACATTAATGGAGAAGCTAAGATTACAGCTTTTCAAATCTGCTCCACAAACGGATATTGATCAAACTATGTTGTCATGAATTGTTGATTGCAGAAATTAATCTTTAACATGGTTCATGGTGTTTGGCACATTATATTCATCCTTGTGCAAAGCAGTTGTTAATGTCTATTACTCAAGAAAGCTCGTAACATCCCCCAAAAATCAGCAAAACAACCGTATGATAGTAAATTGGCATTATAAAATGTTAAGATTGTTTAATGGTTGTGATAAAAGATGACCCATGTAGAACGTAATTGCACCAAGATACATTTCTCACCGAGTGTGTGAAGTCATCTTCATTCTAAAATATACAACTTCAGTAAGCTACAGGGCTGACAGCATAATTGCACACCATTAGCTTTTGTGGGGGCAGAGTAGCAAGAAAGATGACAGGCAGGAGTAGACCTCTGTGATGAGAGAGATAGAGAGAGAGACAGAGAGAGAGAGAGAGAGAGAGAGAGAGACAGAGACAGAGACAGAGACAGAGACAGAGAGGGAAAAACAAACAAATCAAGAGCGTTTTAAATGAAAGACTTGAAAGGAAATGTAGAGGTGTGGTTTTGTGACAGTATGAATTCTTTTTATGATTTCAAGTACAAAAGACTCACTAGTCATGCTTCTCTCTGGACATGTATTCAAAGTAAAGTACAATTAAAGTCACGTGACCTTTTATTTCCACGTTATACTTGTTCATTGAAGTTTCATTCTTATGTGATTGGTATGTATAGTAACTGTTGCCATACATCGATAGTGATGTCACGTGAGGTCCCTTGAGCCTGGCCCACTCCTCTTCCCTGCTCTGCGGGTGGCAAAGTCCGCTGCTTTTGGCCGATTTAGCAATGAGCGCTGGAATAGTGAGCGATAGTGAGCACCTTTTTGTTTATTGACCAGAAACACCTGGATCCATGCAGTGACAACAAACTAACAAAGAAACATTTTATTGTAGGTAGCGTTACTGATGTTCCATTGATCTCTTGTTTATGGATCGCATTGATTTTGATACTGTTTTGAGTCCTAGTTTGGCAAAACTATTGTAACCAAGCAGCTGTAAAGAGAGGGAGCTCTGCAATGTTTCTTTTGCAAGTTTGTTTGAGAGGGTGTTTTTTAATAAATATTAATATCCTTGGGATTTTTTTCTCACTATTTTTTGTGCAATTTTTGTGACAGATATGTAAGAAAGTAGTTATTGTGTTTATCCTCTTCTGTAATATCCTTGGGATTTTGTTTTTTTGGGGGGGAGTGCATGCAATATATTTTTTGTGCTATTTTTTTGACAGATATTGAAGAATGTAATTATTGTGTGTACTATTGTTATATTGTTATTGTTTTATGGTCTAGTGCATAGGTGTCAAACTCAAGACCTGGGGGCCATCTGCGGCCCTCCATATAATTTTATGTGGGCCGCAAAGACAGATTTTGCATCGACTTTCTATCATGACTAAAATTACTAATTGTCTTCACTTAATAGAGATATTGAGATAGAATATAGAGATATTGCTTGCAATTCGTGTTTTTAAAATATTTGAACAGTTTTTACTAGTCTCTGATATCAAAACTAGTTCATTTTGTTGTATATAGAAAATGTTGACATTCATAATGGCCCTTCAAGTGAAATTATGACTATGATGCGGCCCGTGACAAAAATGACTTTGACGCCCCGGGTTTAGTGTAACAATTCATGCTTTACTGTGTTAACAAATTGACGCAAAAGCAAAGTTTACAAACAACATGTCACCTGACAAGAAATGTATTCAAATATATGTGGAGGTTTGTGTCAGATAAGGAAAATGAGTTGAGCTGAAGTCAGATGAACTGACTGAAACTGTGCTTTTATCTTTTCCGCACTATTATAGCTTTAGGTAGCAAACAGGCAGCTTTCCAAATAAATCATAAAGACAGACTGGAAAATGAACAACAAGACTCTCATTCAAGGCCCATAGCAAATGTATTATGCTCAAAAAATGTATGACATGCTTAAAAAAATACACAGGACGATGATTTTAAATAATCTAAAAGGGTCATTTTCTCAATCACGTCTGCTGAATTTGACTAATTCTGACAAAGTTAAAATGTACCTTTAGAAAAATAATGATTGTGATTTGATTTTGATCAGTTTTAAGTCATAGGAACTAAAGATGGTCATAAAATGAATTAATTCAGTGATTGGACAGAACGCTGTGCATTTTATGGAACTAATATTTGCTTAGTCAGACTTTGTAGCACTCAAAGTCAACTACCTGACTGCAGACAATTATTTTGCAAAACACGGTGCTCAGTTACAACAGTGGTGGAAACTCGTCCCAGAAGCATTATTCTCTTAAAAAACAAAACTGTCTTTCAACCAGGAGTTCAAAACATTCAGAGGAATAAGCCTGGTGGACTCCTCACAGAGCTGACCGTGAATATTTGGTCAATTGTCTACCCAGACAACAAATTCTGCCACACTTTTCCATTTGTGATGAAAACAAGTGGTTTGACAATAAACACAATATGCAAATCTTAGTACTTACTGTATACACACATTGCATGTGTCATGTATTGTTAGGGCTTGGCAAAGGAACTGAGCTCTATTTGTGATGAACATCTGATCTTTCTATAAAACAAAATCATCCGCCTCTATGTTTTTATGTGCTATTTTTAATTGTCCATTGTTTATTGTGGATATGCTTGCCAGGGAAGATAGATGTACTCAAAGTATGAGGAAAATACCTGCATTGAAACGGTTTCCATGGCAATGACTATAATTTGTACTGCAGAGAGATCACCTGACCCAATGTTTAAATGCTTGCCATAGGTACAGAGGCATTTCTAAACATTAGTTCCGCTGCTCTCATATCCAACCCGGTTGCCAGTTGAAATAATCGAATCAGTGTAACGAGTCAACATTTGAAAAACGTGTACAAATTGATCTGTTGTTTGACTATCCTGTTAGATTAGCTCGGCCATTGGAAGGTGGAGTCCCAGCTGTGTCAATACGTGAGATTATCTCTCGCAAGCCAAAGTGGGTTTAGTGAATCACGGCAGCAAGACTGGGGCAATGCTGATGAGGAGGGCGATACAAGTTCAGCAGCAATTCACAACTGGGAGTGTGTGGGCGTGCGTGACACCAGCATGGCCATGTCAGTTTGTGGGGGTCGAGCTCGCTTGTCGCTTTGCCCGATGCCTGCATGCTTCTCATTCAATGAGACATAATAGGGCTGATCCCACCACAAGCGACATACACAGTTCAAGTCTCTCTACGCGAGCTCACATTTATGTTGTATTGTTTACCAACATTGGTAATGAATTGTGTGAGTGGGAGGGAATCAGAAATGAAATGTTTTGAATTGTTATTACCTCCCATTCATCTTCTATGAAGACAAAGTAAACAGCTACCAGACAAATGAGCAAACACAAATTGAAGTCTTTATGGATCATTTTCACTTTTATAAAGTAGTTCAACTTTGATGGAGGTCCATGCTCTACTTAGTGGCACGGAATTGCTAAAAGAAATTAGGCACGATTCTCGGTGTGAGGTCCGAGCCAACTATAGCATTATGATCACTAAAACAAGGCATGTAAATCTGTTTTAAAAAAAAAAATCTTATTATATAGAAAGGGTCACGAGAGACAATTGAATGCTGTACGCCTCCAATGGTATAAATCACTTGGAGTACTTAGCAGTTTGTCAGCACCGTATGTCAGAGACGTTGAAACAGTCGAAGATCAAAGTTACCTCAAACGACACGCTCATTTGTTCATAAGACGCTTAACAAATGCTGCAAGCTCACACTTTAAAGCAGTCTTTTCCTTCATTTTGCCGCTTATCGGGTTCAAAGGCAGTGGTATGAACAAATGAAGAATACGTTGTTTAAACCGAGCATGTGCGTGAGAACATAAAAAGCAATGAATAAATGTTTGTGGTGTCAGTAGTAAATATGTTTCTAATGTCACCTGAAGGAACATTTCATGAAAAAGAAGAGCTCGTTTTTCAACTCTAGATTGATCATGTTTTTTAAAAAAAGCAAGTAAGCATAAGGTGGATTTAGGGCATTTAGGATGCAGTCAACTGAAACTTGATGACAAATTGCGGCATCACAAGGGAAATAAATATGATGTGATTTGATGAGACAAAGATTATGATGAAGTGAAAGACTCAGTGAACCAGGACACACTCCGTGGCTGTGGGCATCTGTCCCTGTGGACAGTGAGAGGAACATGATGAAAAAAATATGCTCAGCGAAGATGAGGCTCTCGTTCAAATCTAAGTGGGCATAAATGGACCATAACTTCTCTTGGAACTTTGACAAAGTCACTTTGCTGCACTGTGTGACGTGACCCATGCATCCTCCTCAAAATACAATATGAACAAGGCAATGAATGTATGTATACAGGCAATCGGAGCTGCCACTGTTTGGTCCGGTCTCATTTCCTGGTAGTATAGTGAGCGTTTCTAATAAAGGGGTATCTCTTTGCCAGCTCCGCTATGCGGACATTGTTCATCTGAACAGCCTGAGCGTTCCAGGATTTTGCACTCCCCCTCTGTTGTATCACTCTGGACCACACTGCATTAGAATTTCTCACTGCTTGATCATCTACCTGTCTCCTTTGCTCTCATCCCAGATGGCTGGCATGTAAACAAATAGCCCCACATGCTCCAGCGATGAGAAGGACCCCGCCGAGGCAGCTCTGCGCCAAGCGCCGACATTTCTATCGGTTTCCGACGTCGCCGTTGTCACTCTGGCAAAGTTTGAGATGCTGGATTACAGCCTGGTCATGTTTCCCGTTTAGAATGAAGCTCTTGACCTTTCACGGGAATGTGCTCTGTTTATCTGCCCAAAGATGTTTATTTAGGTTGGAGAGCCGGATGGCCCTCTTTTCCTCGGCGCAAGAGAAAGTCTCTGGTGACTCCACTTGAGCATGAGCTCAAGGGTTTAGTGGGATTAAGGAGGTTCACATATTCAGCATGAGTTGTTTTATACCATTTGGGGCAACAGAAAATTTTGTGTCAACAAATTACCGCAGTAGGGCAAAAGCCCTTACCACACTGTTGCTTTCAGATGCACACTTATATCATCGAATTTTCCAGAAAATACCTCTAATGACATGCGAAAAATGAGAAGATTGCAGAACATAGTTTAAAAACTCATTCCCTGTTTGTTTGCTGTCAGAAGGGAGTCAGAGCCAAGTCAGGAAGTCACCATATGGAACAGAAAGAAAATGAGGGGAAATGTCACAAATCTCCCGACGGGATTTATTGTATCAAGAAACGTTTGCATCAGAAACTCATTGTACATTCTGAGAGCTTCAAGCATATGCTTCTGCAGTATTACTGCCCATCTTCATCAATCATTTATTTGAGAACAGAGCGGTTGCACTGGCCTCAATACCGAGGGGAGGAGATGCCAACAACAAAGAGCCATCATGGATATGTAGAATGATTTCTGTAAACGTAATACAAAGGACAAAGTGGAAACCAAATGTGAGTGGACATTGACGTACACATAAAGAAGTGCATCATGAATGGCTTTGAAAATGAAAACCTTTCATCTCCATTTTTCATACAACGGATTACTACTGTATTGGTGCGTTTCGATATCAAATTATTTGTAGCAGCATCTTTTTAAAGATGGACGTCTTCATTTGGCAGCCCAAACACATACTTCAACGTCAAACTACATCTCCACTATTAACTTATCAAAATAAAAATCATTTAACCTCCAACAGGGGGACGCTGAAAAGCTGCACTCAGCTTTCTTGATCCAAAACTATCCAGGGAATCGATTGCTATGACAGCAAACCTATACGGAGGACATAGTTCAACATTTGTTCACCTCAATTCATCCAGATTCATTTCACTCCTAGCGGAGTTTTTACCGAGATAAGTGACTCGAGGTTAAAAAAAAACGAGCTTGATTTAAGGCCATCGGACATTACGACACATGGCCCTTACAAATACCTGCAGATCACCAGAGAATTTATCACCTTCTCTTTGGTGTCCGACAGCTTTTACTTTCCTGGCCACAAAGTGAAGCATTTAATAGGACATTTTTAAAATATTTTCTTAACTGCCCCTATCTTGATCTGGAGTCCTGCTGTAACATTAGTAAATAAAGAAACTTCTCAGACTTGGCAAAAGCACGGCAAACTTAAAACAGAGCCAAAAGGGAGACGAACCCCCTCAGATGGATTTTTCCTTTGATTGAAAGGAAAATGCTTCCGGAGCCTAATGAACATGCTTGTCAGGCCGATGCTTTACTTTCATCTTTTGTGACTTCATTAGCGCTCACATTGTTTACGTCAAGAATCTCCCCATATGTCCTCCTACACAACAGGAAACAGTATTTAATTAAATGGCCGCAGCAGCATCTTACTCTACGGCAACAGATATCTTCAAGTGGCTACGAAAGCAAATATCATCATTTACATGTGGGAGTTTTCCTCTACCCCGAGATTGCAGGAAGATGCCATTGTGACAATTGTTGTCTGACACCCAATGCAATCTCTGTGGGTAGATCATATCTGATAAGCATGAATATATCATGTGGACAAGAGATGGAATCAAACAAAATGAAATGACAATAGTATAAAAGGAAAATGTGTAAAAGGGCAGGGCAGTAGTAAGACGCGTAAACAATTTTCTGATAAAGCGTCGACCAAATAGTTTTTGGGTAAATCAAACAATCATTTATCTCCTTTTTCCCCCCACCTCTCGTGATCTAATAACTCACAACACTTGTAAGGCTTGCATCACGCCCCTCTCAGCATTTGGTACAGAATATTGAACACGCACTTGGGCCCATATTGATATTACTTTAGAGAGATGAGGGGGTGTTCATCTAAAATTCTTCTTCATCTCAGCTTTTTTTCCCATGCCTGGTATGTACATATCTAAAGTGGGAGGGGAAGACTGCCGACGGTGGTAGCCAAGCTTGAAAGAAGTCGTTTCAAATCACAATTTTGCAGAGCCAAATTTGCATTTTGCACCAACATTCAAGAGCAAAACAGATAATCAACATCCCAGACGTGTCAAAATGCTTTGCGGGGCTGACATCACCTATGGCAGCTCTGTTACACTGCAGAAACTAGTCAGCAACAAGCTTTGGCTGCGTAATAATGCGCCAAAACTCTTTGCAGAGTCACTCCCACGTCAGTCATCTGTCTGTCTGTCTGTCTGTCTGTTTGCCTGCCTGCCTTGCCTGCCTGCCTGTCTCTCCTCTCTCTCCTCTCTCTCCTCCTCTCTCCATCACCCTAGGTAACATTCTATCAACGAAAAGGCCTTTTATTTTATGAAAGGCTTTTCAGTCTTTCCACTGACACATTTAATTAGATGTTATCTGAGCTTGAGTGTATTTATCTACTTTAAAATATCCAACTTTTTGCATAGCCCACACGCAATTCGGTGATACAAAGCCATAAGTCAGAAGTGTGTCCCTGATACCGTTTCCTTGTGCAAAGAAGGAAAAAATATATAAAATGCGGAGGAGGAATTGACATCCTACCACGCCTTCCTCTGCTTATTACCGTCAGAAAAGCTTCCACGTCTTACATATGAATCTCAACGTTATCGGTCAACTGTTAATGCAATTTTGGATCATGTTCAGTTTTGTATTGATTGTCAATCAATTTTGCTCGTCTGGCTTGAGTGTAATAGAACAGACTATAATAAGCTCACCTCATTGTTGAAGGGCACTGAATACTTTGGGGATGAAATTGCAATATTCACACTGAGTAAAATGTTGAATTGCAGGATTTGATGGATGTCATGAATCCCTGTATGGACTGGCCTGGCGTGTGGATTTATAAGCAGTCGAAATTGTAAATAATTGATCAAACCAGAGCCCTGATTACTGATGGAAAGATAAACATCTCTTCCTGCATGAGCTGCGTACTGCATAGCACCTCAGAGAATCAATGACGGATTCAGTCACCCCATAACCACCTCATTTCTTTCTCTACCCATTCTTTTGCATAAATGTTTCCAGCCTCCCTTGTGCAGCCATAACGTCCTCCTGCCACAGCCCATAGTGCACTGTTGTGGCTGGAAAACGTTAACCCGCTGTACAATAAAAGTGAGTATTTAAGACAGCATATGTGACATAACAGTACATGTGCCAAGAATGACACATTACATGATATTATTTTAAATGTTTGCGGGCCAATATGTGAAAGAAGGATTTGAGCAGCAAATTTGTTTGGACGCAAAACAAGGATTGTGTAACCAGCTAGCAGGTTACTGTGCAGTGTGTAATGCACCCACCACATATGAATGGAAACACATCGCAATCCACCATCCAATACGTACATGGGACACATTTAAATTCACTTTTTAAAGATGACAAGTGCATCCTTATCTCTGTGAACTTGTGTCTTTGACAGGAAGCAGTGTTTTTCAATCAAGAATTCCAGATTCTGTTTGAAGCACTGACCAGACAATTGAAGAATCATAATGAAAAACAAAGCGTAATGTGCGTCGTCAGTAACAATACAAACAATTAAGAGTGTTCCAAACTACTCGAAACAAACGATTTATGTTATGTTATGTTATGTTATGTTATGTTGTGTTGTGTTGTGTTGTGTTGTGTTGTGTTGTGTTGTGTTGTGTTGTGTTGTGTTGTGTTGTGTTGTGTTGTGTTATGTTATGTTATGTTATGTTATGTTATGTTATGTTATGTTATGTTATGTTATGTTATGTTATGTTATGTTGGATATATTTTTCATGAACCAAAGTCCCACATCTAAAACTTCCTCTTTGTACACAAAAGGCTATCTCCTTCAACTGTTCATGTCGTCATTCCGCTTCTTCATATACTACACCTGTAAAGTGGTTAGATTATTTTGGCAAAAAAAGTGCTCACTAACGCGGATTTAGATACATTTGTGAGCAATAATTAAAAGTAACTGATCTTTTGAGTACATAGAGGATAACTTATCCAAATTTTGTTTGGATGCAATATAAAAACATTGTTTATTTTATTTTCCCTTCCAAAATATAATGTAATAGGACTATACCAAATGTGCCAGTGGCGGTCATCGACTGCACAACCTAAGGCTTGATAAATTTTGAGTTCTAACGTTGTAGGTCACTAGCATTAAATTAACCTGTGGTTAAAAGTTACTTTGGGACCTTGCGCCTGGCCGAGGATCTGAGTTGCACAAGTTAAAGCAGTTGGCATAGGACAGCTCAATCAGATGGCCTGCATAGGAAATAAAAATGACTGGCTCAATGCTTTTTAGGATGTTTGGTTTCCACTTTAAGGAGCTTCTCATTAGACCCACACCAAGATATTTTTCAGCTGAAAATGTTCATCACCGCCAACACAAAATACATTTAAATTTGCTGCTTTTGTTATTATTTCCTGGACAATGACAATATTTTCAGCAAAATATCATAAATAATAAGTTGAAAGGGATTTATTCAGCATGTTATGTTTGCCTTTGACAGTCTTTTTTTTAGAAATGGAGATCACGCTGTGCATAAAAATGCAACAGCTTGCAAAGATGAATGGGCTCCATCGCTACGATTAGAAAAATGTTTGTTTATGTCATAACTGGGCATACTCTAGCTGAATACCGAATAACTTCTCGCACTGTATAAAAATGTAGCCTTCAGGTGAAATGACTGCTTCATTACTGATTCTTTACAAGTGATGCCATTTGGTATCTGTGACATTATAGGTGGATCATACAAACCGATGGTGAGCTTATTGGTCTACTGCACATTAAATATTTTCCCATGATTGAAATGAAGAATGTTTGTTAACTGTCTCTATTTAAGGACAACTGACTTTGCAGAAAAAAAATAACTGTAGACAATTAATATACAAAAAAATAAGTCTTGGATTAAAATGTTTAGCAGCCAGTTTCAGGAAAATTATCTCACAAAGGTTTGCTGCTCAGTTGAACATCCAACTGCTCTGTAGCAAAACGTCACACTTGTAGCAATGCATTTTTTGGGCAGCTGTCACTTCCTGTTTAATGTCTATCCATCCTTGTTTCGGGTTAGGTGTAAAGTCAGGTGCCGAAATTAGGTGAAAATCAAAAGAAAGAAAGAAAGCAAAAAACTAATACTACATAAAATGGGCGCAGTTTGTGGTCTATTGCTAATGTAAAGTCATAGTCACAGTCACCACGAGGTTAAATGTAAAGTATGGCGATGTTTTTATTTTGAAATTTCAACACCCTGTATATCGTATATTTCAGTCAGGCAATTTTACTAAAATCATTACCTATCTTGGAATCAGCAATGTATTTTCAAAAGATTGAATCAAACACACAACCTACATTTGCGTTGCAGTGATACTGGAAAAGCAGATGTTACCAAGCCATTGAAATATCATAGCAGCATCTTGCTTCTCAGCACTTCAGTATCTCACTATGTTTATTCAAATGAAGCCCTGGATGCATCAAGGAAAGATATAATTACTTTATGCTCGTTAAATATTAAGTACTCTCTCACTCTTCTCTAAATGCACAACTTCATACTAAGTAGGGTATTTCGTTTGACAATGAATTAAACATTTCTCACATAGCCTTAACAACAGGGATGAGAAAAGTTTCCCTCCTTTCATGCCACCTCATTTAGTGGAAAGAGAAAACGAATGGGCACACTCATTCTTTTTTGGTTTGGTTTTGTTCTCAAGAGAAAAGAGTGTCTCAACCAGTTGGGCAAATTTACGTTTTGACGGGGGCAAAACAAAACAAAACAATATGGGAACAGATAGAGAGAATAATCACTGTTGCATTTGTATGGGGCTGACCCCCGCCCCCTCCCTCGCCTTCTTGCTCATCAGTGGGTCAGGCCCCATTTTGGAGGAATCATTTTGTCTTTCCCAAAGCTCCAAAGGCTTGTGCCCAATGTGCCAAAGCAGTTTTGAGGGCTTCGTTGCCTCATTTGGGAGCCTGTCGTGATATACGTATTATTCAGCGCGGGTGTAGTCGAGTCAACTACAAATTAACCTGTATCTTAAGTAAGACAGATTCTCAAATACAGCTTTCGTTTTCCTGGAAATGGTCAACTCTTTTTTGGGGGCATTTTTTTTTAGCTTCTTCTGCCTTTTTTTTGGAAGAAGAAGAAGTTCTCATAAAAAAAAATTTCTCACTTTTTTTTAACCAATCGTTTTAGCAATTTTTAGCAGCTTGTGGCTGACCTTATACCCCACACAGATGAGCAGTTTGAAGGAGCCACTGGCGGGTGTACCTGATTTTTCAAATTAAACCTCCTTCACACTCTGTTCGCACTCAGCCACGGGGGCAATTTTGTTCAGCCTTTCTGAGTGGCTTGATACAAAAATGGCCTGTGGTCCAATAACTGGTCCACGGTGGGGTCTCTTGAGTTAGTGGATCAAACCTGCAGCCGTTCGTCAGATCATATTTTGTATGCTCAATTATCACAGTTGCCCACAGGAAAGTTAACAAAACTCAGTGCACTCAAAACATAACAGGCAACTAAAGGGATGGAGTGGTGCGAGAAATCGGCTCAGGAATTTTTAATGACCCGTGCATGCGGTTTATATACATCTGTCATCTATTCTG
The DNA here is from genome assembly GCF_054491065.1 of Syngnathus leptorhynchus. Taxonomy (NCBI): domain Eukaryota; kingdom Metazoa; phylum Chordata; class Actinopteri; order Syngnathiformes; family Syngnathidae; genus Syngnathus; species Syngnathus leptorhynchus. The sequence continues at coordinate 11,512,251 of NC_141196.1, read as the reverse complement.
TTCGAGATGGCATTTAGATGTGCCCCCTAGCCATGCAGTGCCATTCCTGACGACTGCGTATCTCTGCCAGTGGTGTTGATTGGTTCTATTTACTGTTTAATTTGTAAATGGGTTAATGGGATGCTCTCTCTGATTTCTGGGTCGGGCTCTTGGAGAAAAACGTTGGGGGGGAAATATTTAAAAATTCATAAATTGCAAAAAATGTATTAAAAAATAATTAACTGCACCACATCGGCCACCAGAGATGCCGGCCCACCGAGCATCTGTCCGCTACTATACTATGCCTGACGCTGAGTCCCAGCTCTGGGCAACTAACAGCGATGTTGATCAAGTTACTTTCAAATGTGATTTTTATTACATATAACATGTGGGATATTCTATGTTAATTTTTTATAAACGAGAGAAAACATAATATACATTTGTCATACGTTTTCCATAATCTCAATCATTAACTAATTTAAAATAGCTTCCTGGATTAAAGTCATGAACATATTATTATTTGTTCCTCATTCTCAAGATTTTACATCAAATACAGTAAAAAAAACAACTAAATGATAAATATTAAATGCAACATTTATAGTAACCCTACATGCCACGTTACCTGTGGTGAACATACACACTAAGTGGACTCATAACCATGAACACTTCTTGCATTGCTATACGTCCAACATGGGATGACTAAGCAGTCAGTCAGTGAACTCAACCTTTCGAGTCCAGTTTGATATGAACGTATGAACCTAAAAATGGAAGTTAGTGTCTTTCAAAAGGCTTCGATGTCGCATGTGACGCATGGTTCCGTCTGCAACAGTCTCATCTGAGTCAGGAATTGCGGGGAGGTAAGGTGGAAGGTGGCCTCGTGCAGTCTGTTCACCGCATGCTTTTCCATGGGTTGTTTACAGCTCAGTAAATCCGTTTTGTTATATGTGACCCGACGTGCCCAAAGCATCAAACATTGCTAAAGTAAGCCTGATGTCGCACTCGCGTTTCACTTGTATCAGCTAAAATGCTGTGCTTTAACTCTTGTGATGTTCAGAACAGTCTCAATATATCTCAGAAGGACATGCCGCTACAGAACAAGGCAAGTATCACGCTTCGATATGAGCTACAAATCTGCCATATAATGTGATCAAATACAAGAAACAACTGTGTGGAGGTTGGGTACAACAATACATAGAAATGAATTTTCAATTCCACCGTCATTAAGTTTGTACTGCATGTAACCCAAGTCCAGATCAGGGATCTCCAGTTGTTGTTGTTTCAATTAGCTGCCAATCTCTAACATGGGCAGATGTACAGATTATATAGGAATATGAAACAACTGACAGAACATTCAACAACAACTCCACAAATGCCACACTTTTTACCTGGTTGATGTGGAATATAAGCAGCCACGAGGAACTGAGTGAAAGAACAATTAGGAACTGTTCACACTAGGTGCCCGACCTGCCGCGATGGGCCCTCGATCAGACACAGCTGTGGCAATATTAAGCCATGCCAAGCCAAAACATGGCTATCAGCCATTACTGAGGCTGCGTGCTTTGGCATCTCATTCAGCTGTTTGACCATTTGCTCCAGTTTTCATCACTTTTGTCTCTATAGTTCCAAAACCTTCAGAGCCATATTTTGGTGCCTTCCTTGTTGAGAAGATTCTGTAGAGATTGCTTCTTACTCCCAAGGCCCTTTCCCTAACACTGATTTAAGTATGCGATGCTCATGATGTAAAATGCATTAATTATATTAATGACATTGTAATCATATATGCTTATACGTTTAATATGTGATGTCTGTGCAGGAGAAAGCTGAAGTGCCTTTGTCATTATTTTATAGCCTGAGAAATTAGTCGAAGATATAGACTAGACGTTCATGAATAAATGCACATTTTTAAGCAGACACTCACATAATGAGGCCAAACCGTGCATTTGGCTTTTGCAGCTAACTGCTTCACAGCATAATACATGAATTGCACATATCCCCTTCATATCGTTTTGGCTTTTATGTTTAATTTCCACCCCATGAGGTGAATAATTGGCAGGTACCTCCTGTAATATGTTCCAAAGTATATTACAGAACGATCCATTTTATCTGTCTGGAATGATAACATAACTAACCTTATCATCTCTGTGAACTGTTTTGGACTGTGCAGGTGGTATTACTTCAAAGATGTATGTCGTTTAAAGGTATTCAAAATTTTCAAGATGATAATTTGATCAAATTCGAGATATTGTCACACATTGTTATTATATTTTTGAATGAAGTACAATGACATCCACTACACATGTCCATGGACGTCAGAATCTGGCTTTCTTCACCAAACCTACCAATTGCGTACCACCACCTGGACCACAACTTTGACCCACTCTTAGCTGGTCAAATTGGAAGTTCAGTTTCTGTTCCCAAATTGTCATGTCATGAAAAATGCCCTTGGTCTTTTTGGAATGCCGAGCATGGTCTGGTAAATTCCGAAACATAGTAAACCCTGTATGGAAATGAAGATCTGCCAGTTTTTATGCCAAGCACACATGCGCCTGTCTGACAAAATGCTGCCCTCAAAATCTAAACTGACGGAAGGACAAGATAAAGACAAGATTTTTTTTTTTAACATGCAACCATTTTGCCATGACAGTTCTGCTTATCCAAGGTAATACATCAACATCACTTAAAATACACTCTTGGCACTCAATATGCCAAACAAAAGGCAATGACATAAAGTCACTTAAGTTGAGGCAGACTGAAACAGCAGTTACGTCATGCAGTTGTCAAAGTTGTACTATGTTCATTTTGTTTTCGCTTGTCAATTATTTTATTGGTTCTTTTATCACAAACAAGATATTTAGGTTGCATTACCTGACATGTTTCGGCTTGTACTTTTTCCTTCTTTGTTTGGGCTGTAAACATGTTTGAAGTATCCATTTGGCTGACATTTGCTTCATGCAAATACTTTGTTTCTCAGTTTGTCTTACTTGTCTTTCCATCCATCCATTTTCCATACCACTTTCTGTATCGCATATGCTACTTGTTTTGAAAAAGACATTTACTTGGTTTGGCTTCTATAAAAGAGAAATCACCATGGAGAAATGTGGGTCCGAGAAAGAGTGACACCATTTAGATAAAAGTCGCGAAAGGCTGGTGTCCGGCCGGCTATGCGCAGTACGCGCTGAGCTCCTCGAGAAGCCAATAAAATATTTATCACATGAGATTCACCTCTATGTCTTTGATAAAGGATGATGTGTATTGCCCCAGACTTCTAATTACTCCAGTAGAAAGCTGCACCTGCAATGTATACAAGGAAAGGAAAATTAATGCGCACCCCAGATCAAATTTTATTTTGACAGATACACTTCACATCTTTTAGTGTAGAAAAAATATCCAACAATCATGGTTACAGTGCTTTGTATGCAAAATGAAAGACTCCTTGGACTGTATATATTTATGTCTGTCTGTCTCCTTGAACTGTGTGTGTGCGTGTGTGCGTGTGTGTGTGTGTGTGTGTGTGTGTGTGTGTGTGTGTGTGTGTGTGTGTGTGTGTGTGTGTGTGTATGTATGTATATATATATGTATATATATATATATATATATATATATATATATATATATATATATATATATATATATATATATGTATATATATATATATATCTCAACAGTTTGACAAACTGTTTAAGTGCTATCAACTTGCAAATTAGTTCTTTTGTTCCAATTTGGTCTTCATTAACTTGCATCCCTTAGACCTCAGTAAAAGAAAACAAAATGCATGAACTGCTGTAATGCTGATTATGCCTCAGGTATGTCTTTTGTCAGAATCATTTGCAACATGATGCACTTAATCGACATCTAATGTTTTAATACAGAAGTCTGTCTATGAATCTACAAAATGCCTCTATTCATTTCACTATTCTTTGTGTTGCACGGTATGAGTCACATTGATGCAAGATGACATCTATTCAATTTTTTTCCCCAAAAAAATATCTTCAACATTATTTCAACGTCATGTTTGAAAGTGCCACATCACTATGACGTGAAGGATCATTTTTCAAAGGCTGATATTAATACGGCATTCAACCATTTGAATGGACTAAGCAGGCCCAGACACAAAAGTAAATAAGTGTCTGTTGAAGGCTCTGTGACTTGCAAAGCTTTCTGGACATTCAAAATCTGTGTAAAGCAGGTGGTTGTTTTTGTTTTTTGGATGAGAGTAAAATTTTGAGATGCTGCTGCAAAGCTTGGGAGAGAGGTGCAGTAGTCTGTCCAACAAAGACCTGAATAAATGATCAGGGAAGAGAGCATGAGCATATTGCGAAGCTAAGTCCAAAACATGGTCGCTGTCACTTACAATCATCTAAATGGATCCACACGTCACAACCGAGCTTGTATTTTGGAAGGAAGCAGCCGTGTTTGTTTTATCATGAGCCAATCTTGTTGAAAAAATGCCAAAGTCTTATCTGAGGTGGCCTTCATTTTCACAAGACATCACTAAGTGCATCTTAGCAGTGGTCTCCGCTTTGTGTTTGTCAAGGGGTGAAAATGAAAAAGAGCCAAAGACAACAAAGGTTGAAATTCAAACATGCTTTCTACATCTTGAGACTGTTCTTTGGTAACCTGTTACATAAATCATACAAAAAAGCTTCAAGCCTTAAGGCTAAAATCACTTCTTACTTTTCCACAGAACATTCATCATAACTTGGTGATACTTTAATGCAACAGTACATCAATTCATTTTCGATTCATGATGGAGGTGGAGACAACATGACAAAAGCCCTCCATCACAGTGACCATGAAGCTTGTTGACCATGACAATGATGTATTGTAGGACCAAAACGTGATTAAGCATTGGATTTGACGGTATCATAGTATGTAGTGAACGCACAAGCTCTTTGGAGAGACAGTAAAAAAAAATACTTCACGCGTCCTTGTCAATATTAGTCTAACTCAGGGGTGTCAAACTCTTTTTTTTTTTTTTTTTTTTTTGCAGGCCGCATTGTAGCCATAGCTTCTTTCGGAGGGCCATTATGACTGTCAACCCAAATAAATGTATGAGCACCTCATATTAAATACAGTAAAAGCTACAAAACAAACTGACAAATATCTCGTTTTCAAATCAGATGAGTAGAAACTGGTCAAATATAAAAAAAATAAATAGATATTATTAAATGATGTGGCGGGCCGTATCTGGCCCCCGGGCCTTGAGTTTGACACCGGTGCTCTAACTGCTCAAACATCGGTCAAATGACCAGGATTTAATTCATTTCTTTTGACCACATGACGGCATCCTGCGTGAGACTGTGCAACACAAGCGAGAACGACAGTACCGGCATCAAAGCTTACACCAACCTGAGGCAATCAAAACACTTTTTGCAACACTGATCATAATGTGTACAGTGTGGCCTCTGTCAGTATTGATAGATGTATTTTTCAAAAAAATACTCACAAGTCGCCTGCAAGCTACATGGCTGCCTGCTACTTTAGTGAGACCTGGTTGCATGCATGCAGACGTGACTCATTTATGTCTTCAGGCAACATATCTGCCATCATAAGGTTGGCTGTGGCTTTACTGGGGTGACACGAGGAGATGCTCAAGTCAAGCCTGTGCCAACGTTTGGCACTGTCGTTGAATATTATGAAGAACCCATGCGAATATATTCATTTAAATTGAGTTGCGGATGAAGAAAATACAAACACTGTACACTATGATTAACAGGAGTTTGAGTCAAGCTGTATCGGCCGAGACGTGACATGTTATCTGATTACGGTTTAAGGCACTGTGAAGCAATTGATGCAATACAACACCCTCACTTCATTTTTATATGAAATTGTTCTCCCTGGCATAAAAGAAAAAAAAAGAAAAATCAAGCAAAGCCAACTCAATGTACTCACACAATACAGACAGACATTTCTGGTTTCATGATGAATGGAATGAAAAGTTATATTTCTGTCTGCCTTTTCATTCCCAAAAAACATCCCATTGCAAAATGATTACAATTGGATTTCCTCTAATCACAAGACAACAGTGTCTTCAGTTGTAACGTGCAGTGTTGACGAGAGTCTGCTTAAAAGTGGGATGATACTGACTATTTTGGGAGCCTTTTGAATGGAAATATGCAGTCGAATTTATTTTCAAATATTTAAAAGGACACATGAATCATCATCTTTTAAAAAGATGCACACAAATTAGGACACTTTAAGGAGCAGTTAGGGATTTTTTTGCATTCCGCACCACTGTAGTACTTCACAGTTCACAAATGGCACACTGTTTTTCCATGTGTCTGTGGTAGCCCGTGCTTCCTGTTCACTGACCTACCTTCATGATGTTTCTATGTGAGAGTAAATCCTCTTAATGACCACATATCATGGTGTGCACATAAACATGGCATGAGAGGAACAGGCGAAAAGTGAGTGATGAATGCAGTTCAAGGACATATCCACGATCATCTCACCCTAATGCCCTCCGTGCTCCGAATAATCTCTTCTATTAGTTTGGTCATATGGTTAAGGCATGTATGGTCATGGATCTTTAACTTTGTCATTGTGGGTTTTCCCTCCCCTTCCCCACTTTATCAAATCCTGTCCTGATTGCGGGCATTCCCTGCTTGGCTTCTGTGGCGCTTGCTATCAGCAGAACACCAACAACACAATGAGGTTAAGTAGTTTAGGGATCGAACCTGTCAAGCTGCAGACCCCAAGGCCCTTTGTTTTGTACAACATTGCTTTCTCGATCCCAGACAGATGGTTTTTTTTTTATGTTTAGGCAAAATTAATTAATCCAAGCGAACAGAAGTTTCCCCATTGCTTGTCTGATAATAGGGGAGCCGTCATCATTAGGATTGATGGCACCAATTTATTATTAATGATTCGTAAAATGAGATCCAATAGACCCCATTCTAAATACATTTTCCATTACAGAGGAGCTGACTAGCAACACTGCTGATTCCACAGCTGATTCCTGCATCACTTTGCCTATTTCTCCCTTCCATAAACCGCAATGTTGCTTCACCCTGTGCGTCGGGCAAATTGCTTCTCTTCAAGTAATGCTTTGTAATGTTGTCTCAAATAGAGAGAGCATTTGTTTAAAACACCAGAGCCTTGTCATCGTGTCATGTTGAAACATCTGCAAAATGCTTGCCAGTTTATTATGCTGCCTGGTACGGTCTGTCAGTTTGACTACAAGGGCCAAAACTTTCAGTCTGTCATCAACTGATGACGATAGAGTAAGGAAAATATAGTGTTCTCTAATCAAAATGATTTCTTCCACAACAAAGATGTGCAAAGTTGCATATTGTATTTTATGCTGCATAATGTGGAAGAATGTGAGTGAAAATGTACCTCAACATCATTCGGCAGCATTCTCCAAAATTGTATTCAACCATTTTGCCTTCACACGCAATTTCTCCAGAAATTGCAAATTCTAGTTCTTTATTGCTATGTACATGTCTAGAAAGTTTTGTGGATATCAGAAAGTAACAGGGTTGAAACCAAATCTGCTTGTCTTGGCACTCCCACCCTCACACAAATGACTCTTCAAACTCAAATGAGGGCCAAGTAAACATCTTCTCAGACACTGCAGTTGTGTTGTAAATACATTCCAACTGCCTGTGGAGTCACAATCAATTATTTCACAGATTTGCAAATTAGACTTTCTTCTTATCTTCTTACAGTAGATAAAGCTCCCCCCTTAAAAATACCATTAGCAACGCCTTGAGTGCACTTAAAAATTGATGACTGTAACATCCCTGATAATTAAGAGTGAAATGAGCGGATTGGATAGGTGTGCATGTGCACGAAAAGGCCATGTAAATGCATGCGTTACCTTCATGCTAGTGTTTGATTGCATCCTTATTGAATCTCGGTGGCCATTCTTGTTGAGCTGTGAATTAAGCACTTAAACATCCCGGTGATTTCCCAATCATCTGCCTATCCACTTTGGACTGGCGTAAAACTGAATTCTAGAAAGTCATTACTAGTCATTATAGCCATACCTACCTGGTAGCTCTGCCCCTACTTTGTAGGGTCTTGCCCAAAATATCTGGTTTAGTTTAGCCCAAGTCGCCTGTGCCTCAGAGTCATTATGAGACAGAAAAGGGGTCTTCACCAAAATGTTGAAATGTGTTGGTAAGATAGAAAATGTTAGATTCGGGGGTACTTATTCAGGGTACAATACAGTATGCGCATACTCAATAACCAGGCAGATTTCCCACCTTCTGATTGTAGTGCATTTTCTTTGACAGGTAGACTGCTGGGGACTCTTCTGGGTTATTCCCAGGTGAGAACAGTGATGATTTTTTTTTTTTTTATTTCATTTGGTTGGGATAGGTCTAATAGAATATAAACTTGTATTAATATAGCTGGATTCTGAAAGCGGTGAGTACTTTTGAGCCTTAAGTCATCCCATTGTATAAGGCTTCACACTGCCTAGAGTGGTCCATGCATTACATTTTCTTATGTGACAATACAGACCTTGCACACAAATGGTTTCAATTTCCCCCTAACAATTCAACACTATTGGTTTCGAGCATCACGTTTCTTCGTGTAATTTAGCTAGCGTTTGTAGAGTTCAGTTAATAACTCATGGCATGCTGACCTAAGGGCAGCAAAGATCAAATGATCCAAATAATAATCAAAAGGTCAGTCACAAACAACAAAGAACAGATAAATGAAAATGTCCAACCATGAGGTCGACTTCACTTGATGAAGAACAAATTTGCATATCTATTATAGACTCTATGATCAAAGTCAGAAACTGACAAAATGATAAACATTTCGAAACCAGTACAGTGCATACAGTACAGTACTTACCTTGCTTAAGTGTATTTAATCTGACCCCTGAATGATAAAATATCTCAGTACTTTAGTTCAAACGTTCTGCACCCATGAGGAGATACAACCTTCTGTATAAAAAGCCTTGGTATAAGTAGTGTGAACGTATCAGAGTACCCCCAGAGCGTGAAGATACAACCTTGGCTCAAAGTGTAAGCTGGTTAACCACAGCAAACATAGTTCAAACAAACTCTTTAACATTTAGTGTCTGCTTGTTTTCTTTCATCACAATTGCAGTTTCCTTCAAAAAGCTCCCATAGCCCAACTCCCACACCTGCTTGGCAGAGGTAAAAACAAACAACCGCCTGAAAAAAAAAGAATTTCAGAGTCCTCGGGGCAGCTGACATTTGACTATTCAAAACAGGATTCATTAGTAATTCTTGAATAAAGTAGAAGAAAACAATGATGAACTATTTTTTGTGAAGGTCTATTTCTGTGGTCTAAAAACGGCAATTTTTTTTTTAAATGAATCAACTAATTATCTGGTTATCGGATTTTTTTTCTGATAACAGAAATGGCATTGGCCTCAAGAAAACCATATAGGGCAGCTCAAATACGTTATGTGGGACTAAAATGACTAAAATGAGCTGTGTGGCAGGTAAGTTGATTCTTACCTCTAAGCATTCTGCAAACAAGAACTTTTTTCAGTTGAAAAGACACCCCTGTTAAACTTCTTTTCAGTTCCATGTTGCTGTCAGTGTGTGCCAAACTCTTGCTCACCGCTCTGTAGCTGTTTGCCTCACACAAATACTGACCTCTCCCCCCCCCACACACTGCGCATCGATAAAGCCTGTCTAAATATTAGATATTTATTATAATCTTATCACATCTCAAAAATGAGGATTATCACAGCAATTAAATTCACAGTTCACTGAAAGGTAAAAGGCAAAAAAAAAAGCTTCCTAATTCCAAAAGATCTCAGTTTGCCTTTCCATCCTGCCAAACCAGTTGCTTACAGTTGCCAAGCTAAGCTTCACCGTGACTGTGAAACAAGATGGCATCTCACTGTATATGTATGCACATTTTTAAAGATTAACAGAATTGCCTAGACCCCTATCTATTATACTTGTAAACTGTAAGAGTGCAGGGAAGACTTTGCATCTCTTTTCATATGATTTATTATTCATATTGTATGATTCATTTTGTCAGCCAGTCTGCAAAATGAAATGCATGAATTCATAGCACTCACGTCTTATGCCATGTAATTAGAGACAGAATTATGGCCTTGACAGCAATTTGAATAATACAATGCAAATCAATTTCCGTTAAGACTTTTAAGGGATAATACTGAACTTGTATGATGCAATCCACAAAGACGGGGATGACAGGGATCACAAATGCAGCAACTGAATGTTTCTTACTTTTGACTCAGCTGTTAGCCTAGCAGCACTTTGTACACGCCACATGATGTGTCATGCTAATCACCACAGAGCAGCTGCAACCATTCTCCATTTGGGTAACTCGCATAAAAACACGCATCTCTCAAAGCTGACCTCAATTGGAGTTTAAGTCTTAATCCAAAATGGTTCATCTCTCTTAATGGCTGCAATAGCCGCAGTACACCTATGAAAAATTTTTAACATTCTCCCTTAGAGGGCTGATAAAACCCTTTTTGACTCTAGTTCTCATGCACTTAACTCAGACGGTGATTATCTTTCATAATCCAGGCATCATAAGTTCTAAATTGAATCTGAGATCCATTTCAGTCCTTGTAAAACAGATTTATTAAAATAGATGGCTGCTTTAGATTTACAACGTGAATGCGTATAAATCTATCGGTGCTTAAGATCATATATTATCCCAAACGCAGAGAGGTTCCAATGGACCAATCCCCAAATTACAATTGCAAACTTACATGAAATATTACATGTTGTAGCAGTAAAGCCAAAAAGTAATTGAAGAACCCAGTTAAGATTGCATCCATCCATTTTCTGTTCCGCTTGTCCCCACAGGGGTCGCGGACGTGCTGGAGCCTATCCCGGCAGCCATCGGGCAGTAGGCGGGGGACGCCCTGAACCGGTTGCCAGACAATCGCAGGGCACCCAGAGACAAACACTCACACTCACACCTAGGGGCAATTTGGGGTGCTCAATCGGCCTACCAAGCATGTTTTTTGGGATGTGGGAGGAAACCCACGCAGGCACGGGGAGAACATGCAAACTCCACACAGTGAGGACCGGAGGTGGAATCGAACCCTCACCTTCCAAACTGTGAGACGGACATGCTAACCGGTGCACCCCCAAGCCACCCCTATGTAAAAATCTCTACAGAATTACAGACTAATAAAATGTTGGCTGGATGAAACAAAAATGTTGGCTTGCAACTTATTTCATAAGTCTTGTCACAGAAAGCTGTTGCTGAATGAAATGAAACCAAAGCAAAGCCTTAACATTTTTTTCTATTAAGTTGAGTAACATTGGATGAAAGGAAATTACTCAACTACTACTCGACTTTACTACTCTACAATGACACTTGGAGTGTGATGTTGACCAGTCGCTAAGTGTTTTAGCTAGTTGCCTACGATTTATTGTGACTATTAAAACCAACCTTGCACGTGTTTGAATCCATAAAAGAAGGTATAACTTCATACACTAAAACAACAGGATTAAATTTTGGGCCAATCACCACTTAATATTTTACTTAAAATCCACACAATCTACAATTGGGTATTTTGAGGAACAGGCCCAGAGGGTAACCTAAATAGAATATAGTGCACTGGAAAGATTACTTTTGTTTACTTTTGTAGCACTAATAAAATGATGTAATTACAGCAATAATTCTTGAAGGGACAAGGAAAGGAATTCCCTTTGGAATGACCTCCCGTTAAACATAAGGTAAGCCTACTCGCGGTCCCTCTTTAAAACATCATGAGATCCTGCATTTTTAATGTTTTATTGTGTTCACTGTTTTTATGTTATTAATTGATTGTTTTAACTCAAGATATCCAAAGTTGACTGGCCCGAGAAATGTCCACACACCAAGGATTAAGGTGACGCTAAAATCAGAGACGCTGCACAGGGAAAGGCAAAAAAAAAAAAAAAAAACACGGACTACTTTGTACTAGCTCTACACACTACTACGCGTCCATTCCGCCCACTCACAATGATTGCAAACAACAAAAAGACTATGGATTATTATTTTGTGATTATGATGTAATCTGTTGCATATGAAAAAAGATAAAATGGAGACTGATTTAATTTGGATTAAAAACCTGACATGATGCAACCTGGCCTGTTTACTGCAGTCACAAACACCAATATCACCCTTCTCATTAATACAACATTAACAATAATAAAACAAACTTAATACATCTCGTCAAAAATTCAACTTTCATAAAATTGTTCATTTGTATTTAATTTATTATTATTCTAATCTTTAACTTTTCTGGTAGTGCAATTGACAACAGATTCTCATTTGCAATATCAACCTATCTGCAGACAGCAAAGGATATAGTTCCATATTTGCAGGTTCATTTACAATGGTAATGGCTCGAGGAGTGTCAGTACGAATGGTCGGCCCCTATACATTTTCGTATAACCAAATCTGGCCCGCTTTGCAAAAAGTTTGGACACCCCTGTTTTAACTGTTTTTGTTTTATGTCTGGGTTTTTTTTTTATTTTATTTTATTTGTATGCAGCTGTAGTCTTTTTTTCAGGTGCTCGATAGGTAAAGTTACAGTGAGTTGAGGTGAGTTGAGTTGACGGCAGCAGTGTCTATGAGTTAGTTGTTTGTGCTCTAAATTAAGTTGAGTAATAGTGAGACACCTGATAACGTATTAATGCTTAAAATGAACATTTCTGAGGATGGTTATAAATAGATTTTATGCCACAAATTTGGAGTGCAACCCTGAACAATGAAAGAACTTTCTATGTATTGCATGTTGTTGCCTGTTAGAGACCTTAACAGCTTCAGGTATGAGGTCACTTGAAAACATGTAAGACTTCCTTCAGCTAATTGCAACAATGATTGCGTCTTCTGTCATCATTTTACGATGTGACTTTTTTTTTTTCATAGCTTGTCACGCCATACAGCCAACCATTCAAGGGTGTTCTGCACGCTCTGAGGATATGCTCGATGGTCTGGGCGCCCTCTCCACACTCACACGAATATTCATGTTGTCAGTGGGCCGAGGGTTTATCCTTTTACCACCCACAAGATGCAATTGGTTGGACTGTTTTGGCGTGTAATGTTAGGATTGGTCTCCTTATGGATTAACAGGATCACGACAAGAACGTTCCTAACTTGACCCCTATGTGACATTGAAGGACTACGTTGTTTCATCTCCACTCAAATTTGTAGCTTACGGTGACCATTTATTTTAATAGTTTATCAAGTGATGCTTCATTCCTTAACATTCAATTACAGCAATAAACTTGAACAATGGGAACTGCTAATATTCAAACAACATCTTACCATCAGGAATATACGTATATGGAGAGTAAGAAGTAATGGAATGATTTGAATAAGACTTGGGCAGTTAAAGAAAAGAACATCTGAGTTTGAAATCCATGAAGACCATGAATGACAATGAAGAGCAAAGTAGTCGAGTCATTTTTTTTAGACTGTAACCAAAGCGCTAATCTAACGTTATCTTGGCAAGTCTTGGCTTTGTCAGCACTTCAGCAAATATAGAATGTTGCAAGAAATCCACTCCTGATCTGCTGCACAAATCACTCAACTAAACCACCTTTTGCTTTAAGCCTTCAAGAGCTGTCACTTTAACAATGCTAAGGATAGCACGGTGTACAGAGACATTTTGACCTACAGATGAACTTTCCGATACTACCAACAAAGAGAAAAAATTCCTGGGTCAGTCCTTTATTTAATTTCATTGACATGGATAACGGCATCCAAATTCTAGCACATAGAGGCAGTGACAAAGGGATTGCAGAGTCACACGCCAATAGAGAGTACTTCAAAATAATTCCTGGAGAGTTTAGAAAATTACTCTTCCTTTTTGCCATTGACAACATTTTTAATTTTATGGTAAACGAACATGATGTGAAAATGAGAAATACCACCAACGCATTTCCATCGAATGCATTAAACGAGCCAAAGGATAGTAATTATATTGTTTTCTGAGACTTTTGTAAAAAAAAAAAAAAAAAAACAACGACACTGCCAGTAAAGTTTACTTTTATCAGTGACACAACAATGTTAAAAATAAACACGTTTAAAAAGAATAAGAAAATAAGATAATAAGAAGAAATGGTTTGAAAAAACGATAATGCTTCTTGGCCTTGAAATGTTCAAACAGATTCAAGATAACAGATTAATGGAAACTAAATAGAATTTGAAAGAATTAGACATGTTTTTCAACACAATTGAATGGTCATTGTGCAGCTATTTCTAGTGTTCCTGCCTTGGCCACCAGTATAAGAAATATTTGGCAGACATTATTGAGACATCTCAACATTTCTCTCCACTCATCAGTACGGCACTAATATTAATCTTCTCAGGCGAGGGAGAATATATGGCTACCTTGAGCAGTGTGTGACAGACAGACAGACAGACAGACAGACAGACAGACAGACAGACAGACAGACAGACAGACAGACAGATATTGTTTATTGTCATTGATGAATAATATATAGCTGGGGTACTTTCATATTGTCTTACTTCATGCACGGCTGCACTGTTAATATTCAATCTTTTGAGCCTAAGGAATTGTTGCACCGCAACATAGATGCCGTTAAGCATTAGAATTAAGTTAGTGCACTGAAGTAAGCTAAATGGTTGCATTCAATAGGCATGGCGTCAGTTTTTGTCTCTTGGTAAAAAACAGATGTACTTTCCTATTTTAGAACAATTTTGGAGGTCAACTCTGCCGCCATACGCTCTGTTTTCTCAAAGGTCCCGGTTGAATAAAAACCTACCTCTATCATGGGCTGTTTAATGGAGCCGAAAACAAACTTAAAATTTCAGGGATCGTGTGGAGAACTGCTCTATTGCACTGCCAGCAGTGGCCTCAGGGTACGAAGGTGAGCGCCCTTTAAGATAAATGATCTGTTGGGAAAATGGCATCCAGTGTAGCGATGTGTTTGGAATGAACTTAAGCTGAGGACATCTGCCTTCAGGTTGTGAAGGTGATTTTCACCTTTGGACTAATGTAAGGTGGATGACAATATCAGAGCAGACCAGAAAGCAATAGCACTGTTTCAGATGTCACAACACACATTGACTGACATGGGGACATGTTACCAGTCCACTAACAAGAAAATTGAATAACCAAGTCAATCTTATTGTGTCTTCCTATATCCGAAAATATGTCTGGGAGAGAACCATTCTGCTCTTTGGAGTAGGGACGATTTAAATATAAACCCTCCTAACGTTGACTTTTTTTCAGCCATGACTCAGGTAGGCTGGACAAAGATCCGGAGCCACTTTCAAGCAGTGACCCGAGTCTAGTACATCAAATCCAAAAGGTAAACAAAGCTGTATTGAATGTTGTTGCATGCACGGATAAGCAATAAGGCCGCCGCAAAATGATTCATGCAGCTGAACGTGACTGAAGTGGACCAACACAAGAAAGTTGCAGTCAACAATAACAACAAGCAGTTTTGAATCAGTGAATGGAAAGACCCCCCCCCCCCCCAAAAACATTTGAATCTAAATACAAGTTGCAGTAATGTCAGCATAAAACAAAACTATTTCAGAAAAAAAGCTCTTAAACAAACACCAACTGTTTTTACTTGCTGTTAAGGTCCCAAATGGAATATTTTGAAGCAGGTATGTTTTGAATTCACAAAAAGCATTCTTTGAAGATGAAATGAAATCATTTTATATTTGAAAGAACTACATCCTAGTGGGAGTTGCACGGCAGGCAGGATAGCGTTGTCCTGTGGTCACTGAGCAACACTTTGTCAAACAGCTACAAAGAGAGAGTGCTCTGAAAAGGTGATACAGATGAGACATTTGCTGAGGGTGATTGAAAACATTTGTTCAAAAAGGGAGTTTTGTCTGAAAGCCACCCTGAAGACTTTTCAATATAATCGTAACCTTTTCCAGTATTCATTTCTCCTCACATCTACTCAGACAAGCTAGATGAAAGGTTAGAACAGGCCCAACGGTGTCTGAAGGTACAGGTCTGTTAGTGCAGTTGGAATTCTCTTGTGATTTTCAAGGTCTAACCCTGTCAGGTAAAAAGATAAAAAGCTAATTTATAGTCTCAGATTGTCATATATAAATTAACAGGTAACACTGTTAGATAAAAAAAATTCTAAAGTGAAAATTACAGATCCCACTTTTGCAAATTACATGTCTGCTGGTACAATGGGCAGTTAATAGCATGCTGAGATTTACTGCACAGCATTCTGGCTTTATAATAGACTCCAATTTCATCTTAGTGACAAAAAGCCCTCTCCTGACCTGAAATGCTCAAAGAGAGCTTGAGAGCCACTGGAAGAATAGTGCATGAGAGAACATAATAATTAGCAGCCGAAATGTCACCATCACCAAGGCGCAACCAATTTAGCATGCAGACATCATGTCTCAACCCCACTCTGCTAAGGACAGTGCGGCCAAGAGAGACTCTCTGCGCCAATGCTAGTCTAATGTAGAGAAAAAAAAAGAAACAAGACAGAATATGGGGTCTTACTCCCCTGGGGACTCTCAAGCCTGTACGCCTCCCACAGGGCTCGAGTCTATCAGCATGGTGAGGTTCTGGAAGCCCCCAGAGACAAGAGAAGCTGCTCCTGCTGTTATATGAATACGGCATTTCTGCACCGTGAGACGACCCCATTCAAGCTGAAACCCATTTACGACTTGAGCCGCAAGAGCAGAGATTTAATTCCTAAACTTTTACGATACAATGAAACATCAGTGTCAGCACAGAGCTGTTTTTTTTTTTCTTTCTTTCCAATACTTAACTCATCTTTTTGATATGCTGATTACATGTCTACGTGTGCTATGAAGCTTGGTATGAGAATGTGTGGATTGAGATGATTTGCATAGCAGAAATGTGCAAAGCTTGTGTGTCTGTGTTTGTATGTTTGTGTGTGTGTGTGTGTGTGTGTGTGTGGATGGGTGAGCCATTCCTTAAGCGTGTTCAGTTGCTGTCACGGTCACAGGCGCTTCCACAGAGATCACACAAGAAGTCGCGTTCAGTTCATTGGTCACATTATTTGTTGCTACCACTAAACTGCCTACACACCTTTTAAAGCCACGAGCAATACAGCAATATAGATAAGCAAGAAACGGCAATCTGAAAGATTTATCAGAGAGCTGCTAAAGCTTACATGTGAGGGTCTTTTATGATTTAACAACAGGAAAAGGCATTAGAAGATGTCACAAACATGTTTAGAGAATAGCTTACTTTAGATAGCACATCAATTCCAGAAGATTCAAACTGCAGAAGTTGATACTGTAGATACAGGTTTCCAGTTGTCATTGAAATAGACCAAAACCTAAAATCACTATGCACTCTGATCAACACATAAAACAAGGATGAATAATATGAATGATATTGTATGTTGTTTTCATAACCCATCCATCTCATTCTCTGAACTGCTTCTTCTCACCAGGGTCACGGGCGTGCTGGAGTCTCTCCCAGCTGACTTCGGGCACCTAATTCCATATGCATAAATTGAGCAAAAATCGTCTTTTGTTTGTAAGTGGCTTTGTCTCTGTCATTAAAATTGCTATAAGCATGCTAACAGTCTCTCGCACCAGAATTCTGATTTGAGTCGATGGCACAATAGTGTGTTGATTTTGGACTGAAAACAGTCTTTTTAATAGGGCTTGATCTGCACGGGATCCGGAAGATTAAAGTAATTAATTTTCAACTGAAAGGTTAAACCTTTCCCTGAGTTGATGCATCAAGCTGCAGGCCAATACATTGAATGGGATAAGCAAAATAGCCTGGCTGTGTACTGGTCTAAACTGGAAAAGGGTGTGAATCTGACATGATGGTGTTAGGAAAAAAAATGTTCCTTAGTTGCGAGTGGTTATTTATGTACTTCATGTAACCTTTGATTGGCAATCCTACAGAGCACGAGCGGTAACAATGCAGCAATGTAGCAGGCAGTGAAAGCTGTAAATTGAAACACAAATTAGTATACGGTAGAGGAACAGTAAGCCAATCAAAAGCCAAAGAATAAAATAGTCTAGTTGAATTGTGATGTGTTCAATATTTCCCCATCTCGAGGCATTTGTGAAGCCATGACAATGGAATGGATAATGAGAGCTAAATTTACATGAATTATTTCTATACCAGTAGCTTAAGTAGTAGCTCCTCAAGGTATACAAGAGTTAGAAATATGAGAAACAGCAATTTTCAACAACTTGAAACGATAATAAATTCATACCTTTCTGACAGTTTCATTAAAAGCTGAGTCATGCTATCAGTTTGAAATTAGAACTCTTGCATTGCAAAAAAGGAGAGGTGACTAAAGGCCTCTGATTCCATGCAATTCTCAGAAGATTAACTTGTTGATGTAAGTGATATGAAAAGGATTCTTGCACGGTCGGGTGGTTGAGCCAAGGCTGGTGTGTCTGTAAGACACCCCAACCCGCCCCGCCCCGCCCCCCTCCCCCCAATGCTGGGGCCCCGAGGCAACAGTGTTAGTGCTAAATTGACAAAGCAACTCGATGTGACAGGAGGGGGTCATAAAATTGCATTTTGTAGGATCCGTGTTTTCCCATCCTCACTTGTCCCTCAGCCCTTCAAATATTAGATCATTGCTCAATTTCAGCCAGTATAATTCATCTTGGGCTGCATCCATGTTATCCTCTCATACAGACAGAATGGGGGTTGAACCATAGACATAACCTTGCCTGTTTCTGTGGTCACACAGTCCAACTAAAGTGTGTCTCATTCTTTGGTGACAATATCGTTATTGACTGGAGTTACGCGTCATGGTTCATTTGGCACAATTCCCATTATTTTCCTCCAATCCGGACATGGGTGGGGTGTAAATGACAAGAAAAGTGCATGAAATTGGAGACTTTCAGATGAGGCCTCTTTTCAAATCAGATATTTGCAAATGTGATTGCAGCATAAATAGACAGATTGGCCATGACCGATCAATGCAAGCCACATCAAAATACTAGCGATTAAATTTTATGAAAATGTCACACTATGATTATAGTGAGAAAAACTATCAGTAATCACTACAACCAGGATTTTACTCAAAGAAATATGAAACAAAACAGCACAAATAATATACACAGTGCAGGAAACAGCAGCAATCCAAATTGCTTTTTTTTTGGGCACATTAGAGCCCACAAAATGTAATTAAGACAATTTATTGCTGTAAAATCTTTTGTCATTGACATTTGTGCTCACATTTTCTTGTATTACAGCATACAATGTAATTATCCTGAATGTATTGGACAAATGGCGTCTTATAAAATCTGACGACACCTTGCGCCCCCATGTTGAACCATGTTGTCACTGTCCTGTGTTATGACTTTGAGTATGGTAAGCAGTAACTTTAAAACCAGATTTATCTATTATGTCACTTTAAAACGACATGTTTAATATAAATCAAGAAGGAAAAAAAGGTTGCATTTGAATATATTGATAATCATTAACGTATAAATCTCCAACAGCAAAGTGCAGGCACCTTTTTTGCCAACTGCTGGCTTCTCCCGCCGACTGCAAAAGATAATGCTTGCAGCAAATACGAAATCTGTCAACGCTGCTGTGTAGTCCTCCCTTTCCCAATTCTTTGAATGCTACAGTGGAGTAGATTACAGAATGATTCTATGAAGCATGACGCTCCATCTGAATTCTGGGTCAGCAACCAATGCGGTATAACACAGAAGAAAGGCCCACGCACAATGACCCTCATACATCGAAGGCTCTACAGAAAACTTAAGCTTTTCTTGACGCAAAACTTTTCCTGAAAACATGCTGCAAATTATGATGTGGGGAAAAAAAAGTTTCCAGGTGAAAATAAACGCTACTGCTCATTTGTGTCGGGCATGTTTTAGCATGGGTTATAAAGTGTGCGGTGCAAAAGGGCCAAGAGAGCATGTGCTAGTAGTGATTAACTGGACTATGGTCAAATCATGTAAATTGTCAGTTCTTTATGCAAAACCACATTCAGTTAATAACTAATTGAAATGCTATCCCAGCGCTGATGTAAAACACAATCAGTGTACAACGAAGCGTTTTGTCTTCATAACCTCACACGTAACACAGAGGAATGACAGCATTTCTTTCAGATATTAAAAGAAAACAATCTTAATGACCACACGTTTGGCCACACTTGGTCAAATTTTCATTCCATGGATGCAAGCATGCATGAGGAGGGTTAAGTATATTTCAGTGCTCAATTAATTTTAGTGTTTTTTTTTTACATTATTAAGCACAATTTAGTCAGCGGTTATTACGTCGTTCTCAATTTCATGTTTGTTAGTTGTGTTGTACGAACATCATTTTATGTTAGTTAATCTTGTCGATTAATGTGCAAGTTGAGTTTTAGTGTTTGACAGCAACACATTGCAATACAAATTCCATTAGCATACCACCTGCACATTTTCTCAGGCTTTTTACGGTCATATTCAAACATTGTCTATAGTATATATTAAACAACAGAGTCAACAAGAACTACATCTTTGAAAGTAGCTGGGCATAACAATTTTCTTGTGCCCCTTTTCCATATGAATCAATAGAGGGGAGCCAGAAGCTTTCTTTCAAAAGCAAGCGGTCGGCCGCAGCAGCCTTTGAGGACAACAAAACTAGTTCATTGGGAGTTCATACTCCCCTCATAGGTACGTAATTATGAAATACCCCCCCCCACCATCTTGCTCGGTGGCTATGGATTTTGACCAGATTGGGTTGCTTTTAAAGTTGGGTTAATTATAGTGATCCACCAGATTGGGTTGAGAATTGAATTTGAGCGGGCTGAAAAGCTCAAGATGGTCACCAAAGTCAAAGTCTGCTTTATTGTCATTTTAGACAGTTATGTGTAATGGAGTTGTAATGTAATGTAACATTTCCTTTGCTGGCTAAACAATCTTTACCAATGTGCTGGGTTAAATCCTCATCCCAATGTCCTGGGTATAAATAACCCAATTTCATCCAATGTGGACCCATGCAATTTTGAGAGTGTATTCCATTAAGTCAACAAATGTTTGTTTTACCCTGCCCACGTTTTGAGGACAGCTCATAAAGGATATCAATAAACAAATGAATAAATATCAGGTGGCAGTCTCCTGTGGCTGCTACCTTTTGATGGATGAAAATAGCAGGATTGACTTTGTCCCACACATTCTACACTCCATGTACAGGTGTAAAATAATATTTACTGTATTTCAATAAGATCAACACAGTACTAAGATACTCGTGCATGGCAACATGATTTTTTTGCTCCTCTCTCCAAATGTTTTTTTTTTAATAACTGTAAACGTTCACCATAGACATGAAAATGAATGCCAATCCAATGGAAGATTTTCTAACGTGTCATAATAGGACTAAGAAAACATCCTTGGCACACAGCCAAAAGTCAGTCTATGCGTTCTGTATATATGAAAAAAAAGATGACATTTCCATCTCAAACTTAATCTTTTCACATTGCCCTAGGGTTTTGGGGTGGGGGGGCTTTGTGCTCGACCTCAGGAAAGCCCCAGCAATCCCCCAACTGTCTCTGGAGAACAGCAGAGAAAAATGTGCAATGAAATGAAACCCTAACCCTCACAGCCCTCCCAGATTGCCATTGAAAGCATTGACACTACAATGGGTAACCATGCATTGATAATAACGGTGCGAGTCAGAAAGGAGGAAGAAGCAATAAGGCGGAAGGATGAACTCTTGCCTTCCTATTAGTAGTGTTAGATCTTGAGTTCTGGCCTTTTTTAATGTAGAGCAATTGAGCTCATGAAGGAGGGGACAGGTGCGGAAACATTTCAAATGTGAGAGAACTCGGCCAAAGAGCCTCAACTGTAGGTCAGTGTTGAACATGCAATCATCTGCCACATGGAGAGGACGATTATTGCAGACAGGCGTGACACGCCATGCAGGGATGACTGCCTCGGTAAAAAGCGAGGAATTTCAGAAGGGTATGCTGTGCAAATGACTGAAGTATTTCGAGATAAAAGAGGATCCAAAACACAGCAATGGATGCACAGATGAGACCTGTTACCAAATGAATGGAAGTATTACACGACAGTCAGCGATGGGAACAGTAGAATGTTCTCTAACCTGCCCAACCGACTACGCAATTATTTCAATTATCATTCCGACCATAGAAGACAAAGACGATCTGGATGGAGAGTTTAGTTTAGATTTGACAACGGAACAGGTGAATTTTGCAGGTCCGTCATTCATCCATCATTCGCCAGCAGCCGGGCCACTTGTCCGTCAGCGTCAGGCTATTATTATTTCAAGCCAAACCAAAATGGTCATTTTCACTCCGCCACTCTGTCATTGTAATTTTGACTGCTTCGTTGCAATGCTCACATTTTAAGGGAGGCATTTCTTGTGGACATGATCAAATGGGACATGCATTGTATAAGTCCCCAATCGCCAAAGTTCCAAGGAAGTCACACCATTGTTTCTTTGAAACTCACTTAAACTTGAGAAAATGGTGTGAATCACACAAAACCCCTGAGGCCAGAGAGGAAGCCAAAAGTTTTTCTCGATATGTGTTGTAATGTAATGTGACCAGACAGAATTAAATAAGAAAAAAACAGTCAAGAAAGAAAGAGAGCAAACAGAAAAAGGAATTCTCTTGAGATCTTTTCAACTTTGACCAAGTTTACACTGAGCACCTTTTCTCTTGAGAATTCAGCAGTTTTATTTCAATCACAAAAAAAAGTAGAATCTTACATTTTATTGAATGAGAGTTATAAAAGAATCTCGAGACAAGAACATCCAGTAATGCTGTTTTGCTATAGTAACCCAGTGTGCAGAATGCGTCAGAGACATCTCACAAGTATCTCTCCTTACATAGGACAGCTAGGCAGCATGTATTAGAATATGTAACCATACTTTGAAAAAAAATGAGAAAAGATAGAAATGAGTAATTAATAATAATTAAAAAAAACTCAGAGTAAGCAGTTCATGTTTATTGCATATTGGCAGTTTTGCATTATTGGGTTCCCATTTTACTACCATTTCACTGAACATCCATTCCGAATTGACAAAATGACAATTGAATTAGCACTAGCTATAGCAGAGTCAATGAAATTTCACAGTTTAGCATGAAAATGAATCAATGTTGATGTGAGGACTACTGCACTGTGTTCTTAGTTAGTAAATGTGCCGCTGGCAGGATCCTCATGTCTCCAATATTGTCACTTTATAGGAGGAAAAAAACAACAACTTTGCATTGGCAAACACAGCAATCAGTTTCATTTTTAGATCAGATTTTTGATTTTTAGATTAATGGCCCAGATAGGGATTGACCAGTAGTATTTATATGTGGTAAAATATTAAGTCAACCAATTTTGGACACAGGAGGACATGGCGACAACACGTATTTGTTCATTTTCCTAAATCATCATTCAAGTGCGTTGTCTGAAATAGACCTGTTTGCATGACTCCACTGCAAGCCATTGCAGGATCCTTGTTCTTGGGAGTCCAGAGACACTAGCAGCCTCAAATACCTGCTCACTACTAATCGGTGTGTCTTTTTAACAGGAGCTCTCTTTGCCTGACAGAAACTTTCCCTAATAAGCCTTTATCTTGCGCTCACTATCAGACACGCATTATTTAACGGTGCAATTACTTTGTTGAAATGTCCATTGGTGTCATTCCTCTGAGAAGGCATTAAACCCCATCAGCAGGAACCAATCATTTTCCATGAATTCATCTCATTTGAAAAAGCTAAACAAATGCGAGATGAACAGCAGTGATGTAAACAGACAGGAGGAACATTAGATTACAATGTGCAAAAACATCCCCAACTCAAATTGGAATGTTTTTGGTTGAACTCAAAATTCTATGCATACTAATCTGTAACACAATGGATTGATGGATCAAAACAATGACTGACAACCAAGAATCCGAGGCAAGGATGCCATTGATAGCACTGACAGATTAAAAAAGTCAAGTATACATGACAGTTACCCTGGAAACCACAGCCAGCAATCTACATAAACTAGGAACTGCCAGCAACAAAGCGGGTGTGGAATTAATCAGAGTGATGCATTTGGTTAGAGATGCATTTGATCTAACACACACATACACACACACTATGATACTATAGAATATATATATATATATATATATATATATATATATATATATATATATATATATATATATATATATATATATATATATATATATATATATATATATATATATATATATATATATATATATATATGTCACACGTAACACAGACATGTAGACACTTTGTCTACTGCAGTTCGTGAAAAGCTATTGTAAAAATCTTTAATTCCTATATATATGTATATGTATATGTATAGAATATACATGCGTATATATATATATATATATAAATATATATGTACATATACATACCCACACACTCACATACACTCTCTCTCTCTCTCACACACACACACACACACACACACACACACACACACACACACACACATACACACACACACACACACACACACACACACACACACACACACACACACACACACACACACACACACACACACACACACACACACACACACACACACACATACTCTTTCCATATTAAGACAGCAAAGGATCCTCAGCATGATCACATAATCAATTCCAAGCAGGAACAGGTTGATGTAAAGAGGATTTGACAGACTCTTTTAACTGAGGTTCAAGTCACAGATTTTGTGGTTTTGAGGGAGACAAGCTTTCACAGCAAAGTCAGACAGAGTTTCGCTTGATGTCACGCTACAACAGTAGAGCATCTATCCTAAACTGTTTCCATGAAAATGGTGTTATAGAATTGTTCATACTGTTTTGAAGACTTCATATTAAAGGTGTTGAAATGTATTGATTGATAAAGTCATCATTTTACAAGGTGCTTATGTTTGTTTTAATTCAAAGCAACTTTCATTGATACCTTTTAGGTTTAAAGGGATGGCCAGAAGAGAACACTAAACATTCCATTTTCTTCTCAAGCTGCAGGGGTTAAGCAATTGCTAGGCAACAGTTGCTATGGTACAGGATAATTAGATAGAGCATGAGGAAGGTGTGGTGCATGGAGCACTATCAGAGTGCCACGTTTTGCCACTGATACACATTTGCTTATTGACGTTTTATTTGTTTGTGCTATGCTAAAGAAATGACAAGGGCACTGATGTTATGTTGAAAGAACTTTGAATTTCTTACAGTATAAAACAAGGATACTTTTCCTCTCAGTTGAGAACTGGTATGTGTATATAGATGAATGTGTTGAACAAAACACTGCATGTTTTGTCACACAACACGAGACAAAGCAAAAAGTGCCATGTTAGAACAACACAGAATAACAGAAGTGAAAGTACTGCAAAACAAAAATAAAACATCACATATATAGGATGATGAGGTTGTGTGCTTGAGCAGAGCAGAGTAGATCAGAAACTCTACGCTAGACAGTGTGGATCTCACTGAAAAGTTCATGAACGGTATATAGACTGTTTTTTTAGTTCAAGTGAAGCTACGAATCGATGGCAATGAGACACTCCTGGGATTGAAGAAATCTTGACATAAAATGAATTATTGTTTTAAGATGCAAGGTCTAGAGTTGGGGGAAATGTTTTGACTGTTTGTCCAAATCGAATGGAGTTATTCTTGTGTGCTGCTACTGTCCACTTTACTTCTTTAAAACCAGACTTTCCCCTTTGTGGATTAATTAAGGTTTATTCTATTCCATTTTGATTCTCTACATGTTTATTTTGTAGCAAGGTTTCCTCAGACAAAAGTAAAGGGACCTCTCTAATATTAACTTGAACTGTCAGTTTTATTCAGAGATCCCAAGAAGGCAGAATTCTTTTGGATCCTCCACATCCTGGCCGTCAACTCTTCCAGCTTCTTGCCTCAGGTAGGTGCTTATGAACCGTAGTTCACACTAAATCCAGTTAATATTCCAATAGCTTCTCCTCTTTTTCAGTAATCCTAAGAGTTGACTCAAAAATTGCATTGACATTTTGTGATTTTTTTGTTTTGTTTTGCCAAGGTTGTAAACAGCAGGTGTACATTTAACTACTGTAAAGTCAAACACAACATTTCATGATAAATTCGGCAACTTTCTTTCAAAACTATCCGTAGCTAAATGCAGAAAAATGAGTCACTGTCGTTCTGCAGCAGTCAGCCTGCAAACGAGTCGGACTCAGGCAGTTTTAGGTCACGAGGGCTGAGACTCTGGACTCCGCATAACTGTTAGCAATGAGATTGCCATAGGCAGAACGGTGCTAAGGTCCGAAGAGGAACAATTTAATTGACCAGTGGTCTGGTTTTGAAATAGACTGTGCTCTTGGTTGTTGCTTTTAAATAATTTGCGATATTTCATGTCCAGTCTCCCTTTCAACCAAATTCCTGGAGTTTTGACTTTGTCTACTGCAGTTCATGAAAAGTGAACACTTAACATGGAAACACACCACGGTCATACTCAATTAAGTCCTTGTGAATAACCAGGAAGGAATAGCTATTGTAAAAAGCTTTACTCACCAAATGTATCAAAATATATTTCAATATGTAAATGGAAATGTTTCTGTCACTTTATAGTGGAACAGAGACGTCATAATGTGCAACCAAGGCATTTGTTGTTGTTATTGTGGGAGTTTCTC
Organism: Syngnathus leptorhynchus; assembly: GCF_054491065.1. Lineage (NCBI taxonomy): Eukaryota > Metazoa > Chordata > Actinopteri > Syngnathiformes > Syngnathidae > Syngnathus > Syngnathus leptorhynchus. The sequence continues at coordinate 11,485,764 of NC_141196.1, read as the reverse complement.
TTTTGTAACCTAAGAGGGGGATATACCCTAGTTGGGTTTTCAAAACATCCATGCGTGTGCAAACAAGTTAAAACATCCAAAATGTTTCGCTCTGTGAGAAAGTTTTTCCTGGTATGTAAGATTATTCGCTCACTGAGTAGTTGGACATCTACTGATCTGCTGGCTGTGGGCGGCAGGGTCTTAAAATGACACAATAAGTATAATAATAATAAGTAGTATGAAATTACACTCTTCAAATAAAACGTACATTCACTATCATGCATTCCAATAAAGGATATTTGTTCATCTCAAAAAGAGATCTTTGGAAAACTCCATTTCATTAATCTGTACTAATACTCTATTTCATCGCTACTTCCTTTTTTATGCATTAGTGTTCGACATTAGAGTTTTTCAAAAATGTATCCCATTGCATATATTTGAGCCATCTCTGCAACACTTTAAACGGTGTGATGTGACTTTAATGAGGCAGAATCATGTTGTAATGTACAATTTCATCCTAAGCCTATTTTCTGGGAGACAGAATTCATCTCTTGGGGGAAAAAAAAAACTGGATAGAACGACATGTCGGTGTCATATTCATATTCGTTCAGCCTAAGAGCAAATCCCTGCCTCTATGTTCATATCGAAGTGGCGTCTGTATTGTAGAGCCTTTCGACGAACATTGAGCAATCAAGACAAAAAAAAAAAAGCAGACACCCTTGGGAGTCTAAGCTCATTTTTGGCCTGTCCTGTCCTGTTATTTCATCAGGCATACACACACACGCGCGCGCTTGCTCACCTAGGTTGATTCAATCCTATAAAAGGTAGGTTACGTTTGAACGAGATGAATTTACACTTGATTCAAATTAAATATGAACCTCCTTGCCCCCCCCCCCCCCCCCCCCCACAAGCACCTGTCAGGATCACATGAAAATTTAGAAGTGAAGGATTTTGTGCTAGATATAGAGTTTGAAGAAACTTCATTTTCAAACTTGGCTCCACCCAAATGTCTAAAACTCACATTTGCCATCTAGCCACAATACTTGTATTAGTTTTTGAAGGCCAAACTTACCCAAAAATGGCTGCTACAGAAAAAAAAGAGGCTACCTGTCTTTTTGGTATTTCTCTTAAATGTGACTTAGAAAAGTGGTTTTGGGGGGGCAATATCGATTTTTTTTTCCTTATGTCAGGATGCATGGATGCAATATACTGCCCCCAGATGGTGGCCAATGACTCACATAAGAAGGAGCAGCACAATGTCCATGGAGTTAAAGGTACACGTGTGTCGTTCTTTACAATGTGATCAAAGTTTACCATTCCCTTATCGGAATCAAAATAATATGCAAATTCAAAAGGGCCTTCTTACTGCATGCTCTCAGCCTCTCATTGAGCATGATGACTGAAATTAGCCATGGAGAAGAGTTTGCTCGTCCGACCTGTGTTCACAACAGGCCATCATAACAGAAATAATTCAACATAATTGTTAATGAAAGCAGCCAAAGATTACAATGAAATGCTGATTTACTCAAGGCATTTCAAGATCAATTGATTTGGGCGGCTCTTTCCTGTGCCCACGCAGCGCATGGTCACTGGTGTCAATGCTAACCTATCAACCGTATGTCACAACATACACGACAGAAGCAATTCCAAATGTGACAGAGCTCAGAAAAAAAAAAAAAAAATGACAGATCTCTGCAATGCAACAATGTCAGAATGACATCAGAGGCGGCAAAGACGTGACGGAGGTACTGCGCTTAAACTCAAGTGTGCCCTTTACAAAGCTGAGTCATTCGTAATATTTCCCGAAATATCCTTCAACAGACACGTCAGGGCCACTTTATTCAAGTGACAAACATCTGGTAGCATTGACAGATTTCAGGAATGTGCACTTGAAAAAAATACATTAATTTTTTTCAAGAAAGGCTTACGTTAGGCCTATTGCCTCTGCTTTTATGAATACAGCATTTTTGTCAGAGAAATGGAATGAATGGAAACCCCATTGTTGAACAAAATATGTACTTAAAACAGCCTAACATTCTAATAAAGCAGTAAAGCAGGAGCAAATATACCATGGCAAATCAAAAAAAAAAAAAAAAACGCCTTTCTTCGGCCCTTGTCCATTGTTAATTAAAAGTTATGGTCACTTCAGCTAACACACACAGCATCCTGTATTTTTCCACCAAGATGAAGCCTGCTTTATTTAACATATGCCATTGTATGCATCCTTATATGTGCAATTATATTCTAATCACATTCCCATCAGCCATGTTATTACCAAATGCCGGGCTCCCTCCCGTTGAGCATTCCGAAGCATATGGTCTGCAGTGCATGGAACACATGAATGCAGCACAGCTCATTTGAAGAGCAACACGCCCACCGACACGCAGATGGGTGCAAGCGTATTGGCCATTTAGAAAGAAACAAGCAATAAACCTTGTGACTGTCCTTGTTCCTCTGTTTGAGCTGAGTGCAAGACAAAGCCCTTATCTCTTACTTGACCCCATTCACACAGTTCACTGGCCTTTTTGAAGGAGACTCTGTGTGTGAGATGGAAGTGTGACCCAGCTTCACTAAGATGGACAGTATGAGATTTGAGTTGAAACTCTCGACTCGATAGAAGTTTGCAGTTTTCATTTGACCGCGGGGGCACGCACGTACCGATTTTCAACATCCTAAGTGGTTTTTACAACACATGAGGGATTTGAGTTCTTGTGTGTTTGAGATGAGAGGAAGATCAGTGTTTTGCATTGAGGCACTGCTGATACGGCATAATCAAAGCGCTCAAAACATGCAAATCAAACAATGAACCACTCAAACAGTGAGACAAAATTGTCCCAGTGGATAAATTTGGGAGTAAAACTGCGGAAGGATAAGCAAGTGACTCATAAATGAGTCGTGTGCTTTGAGAAGAGAAACAAACCAATTGAAAAAATATTTTTTTTTCTTTTAATAGGACATTGAACGTGTCACTAGAAATCCCAATCAAAACATGTTCAACACTAAAGATCGAATTCATGACGTTTTTATTTGCAACTTCACATAAATATGCATGTGTTATGAATATTACATGCCGTGCATCACATCCTGAGTTGTCAAATGCATGTATTCCTTTTGTACTGTCTTGTCATTTATGACAGGAGACAAGTGGATAATGATTTCTCCAGGGAGGTGTTAACAACTCAGATGGGAGCTTAGTTCAAAACTACACATGGACAAATTGTTGGTACCTCTGTTGATGAAAGAGAAATACAGATTAATAATATAATAATGATGTGCCATTTTAGATCCTCTTTGACAGAGTATGCTGTCTATGTGAGTCAAAGTTCTTGATTGGCCAAACAAGCAGCCATCTGAGTTTGTGGCCTTGTGGTTGAACACTGGACAGGTATGTGTTGAGGTTGCAACAACACGTATGAAAACATCATGAAATCAAAACATTTCTCGCACAACCACTTTTAAATCGGGCCCGTTGTTCTTACCGGGAGCAATTATTTTCAATGACCTTACGTAGATTTTATGGATAAAAGACGGGGGAGAAAGACGAAAGCTAATTAGCCAGCAAGTGGTGTGGGTTCAATTTGATTGTATAATGGTATGTTTTCAACATATTCTCATTATATACTGTGTAAATTGAAATTTTTTTCATCCAAATTTTGTACAGCATAGAGCAGGCTTAAATTGTCTTGATTATCTTGTTGAGTGCGCACAATGGTTAGGATTTTAGCATTCAGACATGACAAAACAATTTGTGTTGGAGGTGTGAACATAGCCTCAAGGACATCACATTAAAAGATAGCATCAGTCTTTCGATTTGTACATAATCAGAAACGCCTGGATCATCAATGTCAACATCTTTTTTGACATGGACCACTTAGTGGATTCGGTTTACATCAGAGGGCGGTTATGAATGTTAAACCAGCATCATCGTATAACATACGACAAAAGGCCGGATCTGTCTTTTCAACCGGGCCTTGACTTTGACACCTGAGCGCTATAGTTTGTACTCTATCTCTTCTTTTTCTAAAAACAGGGCTTCCTCGGTTCACGTGTTGCCAGAAACAAGGCAGTTTCATTGAATGGAGATTAATCTACGTCATTATGAGGCTTTAAACAGGATGTGCCATCATTTTTAGGAGAAACGTATATTTACGGAAAATGCATTAAAGTCTGTGATAGGGTTGTAAACAATGTTTTCTATTTTACAGAAAATGTTGCCTTCATCATGAAACAAAGCCCTGGGAACTTTTTTCTATTTTGTGACAATATTCCTCTGCTCTCTACTTTAATAATAATGAAATATTACTTTTCCTTTATCTACACTGTGCATTACACTGGCTTGCCTTTGTTCGGTTACTGAAAAGGCTTTGTGATCCCCCCCCCCCCTCTCTATCTTACCCTCATCAGCCATCAATCATGAGTGCATTTGAAAAATCATCACTGACCTTAGCTATAAAGAAATAAGGGCCTCTTGGACTCAAATATTTGAAAGCCCATAGCATAGTAGCGTGCATTAAGGGATTGTAGTGTGTTACTATTGACGTTGTGAAGCAAGAGACCACCCTCATCCATGTTCGCACAAATGAAGAAATTCGTGAAAAGAGTGAGGACTTTTTTTCTCTTTTAGTATAATAATCCTGAACTAAGTGAAACATTAAATGTCTTTTACGTGAAAAAGGTTTTTCCCCATTATGCATTTGTAGAAAGATACATTTTCATGATATCTAATCATAAAACACAAAGTGAAATGTCATGCCAAGACAGATATGAGCAATATTTTATCCTTTGACTACATAGGTCACACGCACATCATCTACGCCCATGTATCAAAATAACCTTCACTCGGGCTCCTTTTCGGAACATCCTGAAATGCTGTCATAACAGTCTGTTACGACTAAGAAAGCCGTGTAGGACACATACCGCCAATCTCTCCAATGCCGGGCGTCAGACGATATGATTAATGCTGTGACTGGGAGCGAGATCTAATTGTGAAAACAGGATAAACACTTTCTCCCAGAAAGGAAACGGTGCAAATCAGAGCACTCCCCAGAGTATTGTTGAAGGAAATTGCTTTAAGGATGAGACACAGACTCATGTGTCAATGCCTGTCATCCCTCCTAAACTCTGCTGCAGCAGGCACTTAGGATTCACGTTTTCATTGCATTTTGTACATGCGACACTTTTCCTCCCCTTAAGAAAAAGCCCTCCATGTGATTGGAGCTGCTGACTACGAGATAGAAATATAACCTCGATTGAAGAAATGTACTGCCAATCGTTAAAGCACACAAAAAAAATAGAATTCAAAATCATAAGAGATGATTAAATGTCTCTGAGCGAAAAGGTGCACGCCGGCCTGTTTAAATAGCTGCCTGTACAAATCCTAATCGAATACAATGATTTGCAAATCCGATATTCAATTGAATACACGACAAAGGCAAGATGAGAAGTGACAGGGTGAGTGTTATGATTTGGTATCATAGGGGAATCCCCAAAAGGCTCATTTGTTCAAGCAAAAGGATAAGCCGAGGTTCACCGCTTTGTGAATAAAACTTAAGCAAATAATTTGAGAAGAACATTTCTTAATGCGCAATTGCAAGGAATTTCATCACGTACTGTCCGTAACATCATTCAAATATTCTGAGAATCTGGACCAAAATCTCTGCATGTAAGCAGCAAGGCCAAACACGGACACTGAATGCCCATGAACTTTGAGTAAAGGGTATTACCACGTGGGCTCTGGAGCACGTCAACAAGTGTTGGTAAAAAAAACTCTCCAAAGCAAAAGCCATATATCAATATCTGCAAAAGCATCATGACTGCTCAATGTTATATATACTGATTATAGAGCAATACATGCTGCCATCCAAGCATTGTCTTTTTCCTGGACATTGCTGCTCATGCTGCTCAACAAGACAATGCTAAGACACATTCAACATGTGCTACAGTAGCAGGAAGGGGGGGGGGGGGGGGGGGCGTCAAGCAGTTCAGACCTGTTTCCAATTGAATGTGTGTCGCATGAAGCGCAAAACACGACAATGTAGACAGCAGATTTGAGAAATTCACGGTGTATGTCGAGCATTCCACTGACCAAGCATCAAAAATTGGTGTATTGTAAGGAAATATAATAGACATGCCCCCCTCCCAACATATTTGGAATGTGTTACAGGCATCGAATTCTGTAAATATTTGCAATAAAACTGTTTATCAGTTTGAATATGACTTATTTTGTCTTCCTAGTGCATTCAATCGAAAATTTGCAAATTGGCTTTGCATTTGTGTTAAACACTACGTCCCAGCTTCACTGGAATTGGACTTTGTATGAAAGTGAGACTGAGAGAGCAGCCAAGCGTTCATCCATCAATAATAATAAATATGTATAAAAGGCACAGGCCATTTCCTCTCAGAAGAGATGATTGAAGATGTTCATCCCCCAGGTGCATTTAAATGTTTAGCAACTAATCCAGCGGCCATGACTCAAGACAACGGGATAAAAACATGATATGCACAGATCACTTCAACCTAAAGTCAATTAAAAAGCATTTTGCATGTAATTGCATTGCATAAATCATCCTGGACAACACAGGTATTTGTTTGCCATACAATGATCATTCCCTAAATGCAAATCCTACATAGTAGCAAGCATGTTTCCTCACCTCTGCATTTGAACAGAATTACCCATGCATATAACTGACCTTTTTGTTCTTCAAGCATTTTGTGTGATTCCATGGAGAAGTATAGCTAAGAAAGAGCCAATTATTTGCAGTGCTGGTATCATTTTTCTTCTGGATTTCACACCGTTCTAGCAGTGGCGTGCAAAGCGCAGAAAATGCCCAGCCCGATCGGCCGATTGTGATGCCCCCAGAAAATGTGTTGCTGGGGTTGAGGGGGCATTGGTAACTTAATGTGTATTGATCGTAGTAGGATAGTTTTTCAACATGCCCCTTATCTACGATTGACGACGGGCATGCAACAAACAAGTAGGGGGTCAGGAGGTGTTGTGGCCAGAATTTAGCCCTGGTTTGAAACCCTGATACTAGTTCGAAACACTTCTTTGGAACCTTAATCCTAATTTAAAACCTTACTTTTTCTTTTAAACCTTAATCCTAATTTAAAACCCTACTTCGAAACAATAACCTAGCTTGAAACCCTACTTTGAAAACGTAACCCTCGTTTGAAGCTATAATTTGAGACCCTAATACTTATTTGAAATCCTCATTTGAAACCCCAACCCTTATTTGAAACTGCAACCTTTGTTTGAAATCCTAATTTGAACCCAAACACTTGTTTGAAGCCTTAAATTGAAACCCTAAGACATATTTGAAACCCTACTTCAAACCTGTAACCCTAAATTGAAAAACTAACTCCAGTTTGAAACACTACTTTAACACCCTTACTCTTGTTGGGTGATTCTATCCAAACTAACCCTGAAAATGGAAACACTTGAACATGTTGCCAACCCCATCAGCCCGAGCAGGTGAATGTGAAGCTGTTTGAATGTCCCATACTTAATTACACTTTTTGCCAACACTGCAAAAATCTAATCCCCTGAAGAGGAAAGTTCCATTAAACATGAAAAGTGGGCCAGTGTTCGACGTTGCCTTTGTAAATATGACACGAGGAGGGAACGCTGTATCATTCTGCACCTTGTAATTGTAACGCCTTCCTCTTCTGATCCAGGGATAATTAATGTTCTTCTGAATTCCCAGCCCTTAGTCTGTGGGACATCTGGACACTTTTATTTCCTCCTGACAGCTTGAGCAACAAAAAGTATGTATTATGTTGCCTTGGAAAGGGTTAAATGGATCATGCCATCATAATTGAAGGATTAACTAAATACTAAGTAAATAAATACTTAGTAAGTAAATAAATACTTAGTATTTCAATCAAGTCTGCAGTTTGCAGAAAGTGACTTAAAAATGAATGTGTTTTTTGTTTTTTTTTAATCTTGAGAATGATATTTCGTTGTGTACCACTTGTGGGCAGACTGGTCATGTGACATTGTAATGATGTCTGGAACAACATGCATATTGATTTAAGGATTTAAGTGGTCGTATGTACACAGTGCATTGATTTGTGAAAACAAAATCAATGATAAATACTTGTAGTGGTAACCCCTGCCAGCAGCAAATCCTCCCAAATATACGGAAGTCCTCAAAAGCAACCAGAGAGACCAAAGTATAACCAGTCTGCTTTTATAGAGGACTACAGAAACCGGAGAAAAATTACAGGTATGTGTGAGACTGAAAATCAGAAGATTTGGATGATTAAAGAATGTCTCGAAAAGATGAATCCATTATCAAACTATCTATTGGTTATTAGTTGTCAATAATGGCTTCATCATTGCACTCTAATATATTCATATAAAATCTTTAATTACATAATACCGGGAGGGGACATACAACATGTAACATTTAATTGTTGTATGACATTAAAACTATTTGAAAATAATGCTAAGCTTAGTTTCACTGTCTGTACATTGACAGGCGAGAACAAGCGTACGTGTTTGCTTTTTTCAAATTAATATACCCTAAGCATGCATTTGGCTCTGAAGTGCAAATAAAACCTCAGTTGGCATGTTTGTGGGTACACTCCAAAGTCTAATAAATGGACGTCTCCCAAAGTGTCCTGTTGGACTCACGCATCTTTTATAGCGCTAATGATTTCTCCGATGACTACTAGTTCATTTGCACCCTGGCGTCCATGCAACTGCTCCACCATGTCTTCTCACCATCAGATTAAAATTAAACAACACTCGACCGCATTAAAGCTCGAAAAATTTGCATGCTAAGCATTTTAGCTCCATCTGTTTGTCGAGTGAAGCTGTAGACTGCGATATTAGTTTGTCAAATTCTCTGATGGATACAAAGATTGCACACACCATTTTCAAGATGCTAGATTGTTGAGATAGAGACCAAGATAAATTAAACTTTACAACTCATTGAAATAGGTGCGGGCATCATTTCAGACTGGATTACAAAACTTTGTTTGTTTGTTTGTTCAAACACAACATTGCTCATCTAAAATAGACCACCGACATCGAGGCATGGTGGTGGCAGAAACAAAATATGACTGCAAAAGCCTCCGAAAATATCTGAACTTTACTACTAGGTTAACGAGGGACAGTATGAATTGCAGTCTTGATTCCAAGTTAACATGACTTTTAATGTGATTGGTTGTTTTTGAACACAGAGCCAAAGTGTCACTTATAGAGGGTCTGCATAGTTATACAACCAAGTAATTTCAGGCGTTTAACAACTTCAGAATATTTAATTATTCATATCTTTATTATTGAATTATTTGAGTTGTTGCTATAGGCTGTGTTAATGGTGGAAAAGGTTTTGAAACAATTTATCTTGTCTTTTTTTTTAATCAAATGTTGGCAAGTGTGTGTGTGTGTGTGTGTGTGTGTGTGTGTGTGTGTGTGTGTGTGTGTGTGTGTGTGTGTGTGTGTGTGTGTGTGTGTGTGTGTGTGTGTGTGCGTGCGTGCGCGTATTTGTTAAGCTATGGAGGTTCTGTATAACCAAATAAATCTGCCAAGTCAGTCTGCCAGAGAAGTGGCAGTCTCTCAGTCTTGAAGCCTCACATGTGATTCAGGGTTAATACTTCTAAAGCCTCCGTGTTTCTGTGTTTAGGAACAGCTCAACAGCTTTGAGTCGGAAACAGACCCGCTGGCCTCTTCTAAAGACTACCTTAGGTCCATTAATTGTAATATCACAGGAAGGGCTAACCTATGGATTAAAGTGTCACACTTCAGCACCTTGATTGATAAATCTTCATTTAGGTGACACGGCAGGGCAGACACGAGAGTATAAGTAGCTCCTGTGTTTTTTTGCATCCCATCGTCATTCAAATGCTTCATCCTGCCTGTTAGCTCTTCAAGGCATTGGCAGATTTAGCTCTCTTGTTTCACATCACAGGAACCTATCTACTTATTATCTGTCAAGTCTCAAGTGATCTCTGGGGCGCAACCATATTTACGGAGCTGTTTTCTTCAACGCCAGAGGATGCGCGCGTATCGACGTCATCTGAGCCATACAATTCTGAATTGTCTTTTCTTTGGAAAGTGATGTGGTATAAGAAACATTTTAAACCATTCGAAATGTCTATAGTCCATCTCTCTTTTTTTTCCCATTTTGTCATTGTTTTATTGTACTGAAACTTCAAATACATCTAAAATAATTTGCCTCATTTATTTAATAGAACGGTGACATTCTCTGCTTTTGGTTAGCATGTCCATCCCACGGTGCAGAGGTTGTGATTTTGACACCGGCCTGTGTGGAGTTTGGATGTTCTCCCTGTACCTGCGTGGCTTTTCTCCAGGTTTCATCCCACATCCCCAAAACATGAGCACTCCAAATTGCCTGTAGATGGTTGTTTGTCTATGTGTGCCCTGTGATTGGATGGCAACTGGTTCAGGGTGTCCCCCGCCTACTGCCCGATGACCGCATGTGAGATGCAGCGACTCATAAAATGGATGAACGGATGAATAATTGCTTTTGAGATAGCTTTTGAGCACATGACAATGATTCAACACAACATTTTATTTGATAAGTCAACACATAAAATCCCCCAAATAATTTGGGTAACGCAACGATTAATACAACAGGATGGTGAATTCATGGCACTGATAAACTGTTGGAAATGCATTAGGAGGACGACATGGATTAAAACCTCGTCCGAAACATATGGAATTTTATACAACAATAAAAATAGAAATGACAGCAGAGTTCATTTAATGGGGGAAAAAAACAGAAGTCATCAGGTGACACACACAAAAAGCAGAAGTCTCTCCAAACAGGAGCAGCTCTGCTCATTGTTTTGCTACACTGGCCACAAAGGCATCATAAATTCACAGAGAACAATCACAGGTGTGACAAGATCTCCCTCGACAGGCTCGTCTCCATTTGTTCCGCATGTAGACTGTATATTGTGATATTGTCAAAGATACGACATAAAAAGAGATGGGTAGTGAACAAATAATGCTGGTCTTGACCCTGATAAAAATCAAGAAAATATTTACAAACACAGTAGAAAAGAATTGCAACTAAATCATTTCTCTCATAGGAAATCATTTGAAACTCAAGTTTGGCTCTCGTGGGGTCTCTCAGGATAAAAAGTGTACCTGCACTATTTTAAGTAAGTTTTGGGAAAATTCTTAAGTGACTGTCACACAAGTGTAAATAAAAGATCAACTTCAGCATTTCAGCATTTTCTCTAGCCAAAGATCAAAAAAGCCTGCACTAAAAACTAACTGAAATTAAAGTTAAAAAGATAATGAAAATCCAAAACTAATCAAACCCATTTGTTGGTTGACAGCAGACAATCGCAGACCATCGTCCAAGCTAAAAAGACACAGTGGTTCCCTTTGCTGTTTTCTACTACATGTAATTTATTACAAATTTTTATCGGATTATGGGAAAGTGTGCAAAAAAAAAAATCTGTGTCTCTTATATTCAAACCACAATAGATATTACTCGAGCGAGATTTATCTCCTACGTGGACACTCATTAAGAAAAACGTAGATGAAGCGCCGGATTACATTTTAAAATGATATTCAAGCAAATGAATAGAAATCAGATTGAATGGACCATTTTGGGAATGGAGTCCTCCGCATTAATGCTGGGTCGAAGATGAAAAAGCACTCGAACATGCGCACACACACGTCATGCTAATTAGGTCCGCCCCAGCATATTAAACCAGCCTTGCGCCAACACATACCGATTCTTTTCAAGTACAAGACGCCTAAAGATGTCAACGTCTGGATTAATCCTAAAATAATTTTACATGAATAGCATGGTGGATTTGTAGGGCTGCTTTAAATGATTGAAACTCAGACATGCAATCAAGCAGTTGCTTTTAGATTATTACAAGAGCTGTTTGATATTCAGAGGAAATTTAGTGCAGGTAAAATGGAAAGGCAAAGACTTGAGCTCTCGAGATAGTGGTGAGATGAAAGCAGTATGTGACAACTCACAATTTAAAAAGTCTGTGAAATGATACTGGGGAAAACGAGGTTTCAATTAAAGTAAATATTTGACGTCACGATTTAAGATTTTACAACACAATTTAGCAGCACAATGAAGCTTGAAATCAATTGAGTTGAAAACATTTTTTTTGGGGGGGAGATAGTTTTATTCAGTTGTTGATCAAAATTCAAAATACAAAGCAGGCACATGAATTCAAAAGTGTCTACTAATAGGTCAGCTATAAAAAAAAAATAATAATAAAAAAAAAAAAGTAATGCACAGCAAAGTAGTTCACTTATATCTATTCCAAAATCAGATACGTACAGCAAAATGCAATCCAAGGAGGGAAGGGTGGTGTGTTAGGTGATGGGATCTTTGTGATGAGGGAAACCACACGCTCAGAGTGATGTGTGTGTGTTTGAGCACAAATGCGGGATTAGTTCACTGATGCCAAAAAGGAATTTGAATGGAAAACTAAACCACACTTTTTGAACCCTTCAAAGTCCCACAACGCCATCAAAACGTGTCAATTTTTAAAGCTTTATTTAACATATTACGAGTTGCTTTTACGCTTCCAAAAACTAGGTTTACCACATAAATCTTGACCATCTTTCAAGTGATTGAACAAGGAATAGAAAACAAGTCATTAGGGAGGAACCCCGCTTCTTTCTTTTCGTGCCTTCCTCCCAGGTTGAGTCGAGCAAAGTATTGATACCTCAATTTGGACCCATTCTGAGATTGTGGAGGTTGGTCTCATTGACAGAAAATGACGCTTGGCAGTTCTCTGCAGAGATCAGGCGAATTTCACTGATTGTTTAGCCGACTGGGTTTTATAAGACTTCATCGATAAGCCTCAAATGCTCAGAGCTGCCCTGAAAGGGCAGATCTGTTGGTCTTAAATGCTCTTGGTTACAAGGCCATGCAAAACGGCTGCATTGCTTAACAAAACAGTGAGAAAATAAAAAAAGTAAAAAATGTGTCATGGAGATGACAAATCTGTCATCCGGTGTTAACAGGTACAAATTTATAGTACAAACTTTGGCTTGTTACAGTTGGGCCATGACACATTCAAGTCACATATTCGCCCCACATGCTCCAAAACATTATTGCTCGAGTTGAAATAAGGCCATTGGGAGTTTGCATAGTTATTTGTGGTACAGACAATGAAAAACACCAGAGAACCCCAGCATGGTAATAATACAAAGAAATGAGAATTGCCTTGTGGAATTAGGTCATACATACAGAACAGAAAATGAATTTGAAAATACAAAACGCTTCTGTCCAATTGATCCCTTACTATTTTCCACGCAAGACAGTATACAGCAGTCATCTGGAATTGAGATGAGGCAGACGCGTACACATGGACCAACAGAATGATTACAATATTGGGTTGAAAAAAGGTTAAAAGCTCTCTTTAATAAAATGCCAAGCTTGATCTCTATTCAGAAACAAAAATGAGGGAGGAGGCTCTAGATGCTATCCATTGCTTTAAACTCGCTCAGAGCCTGCACGGGGTTTACGTGCTTCTTGTGAGAGGATCTCTTGACCCGATTAGTTTGGCCATCATCTTGCTTCTCTCGCTTCACCAGAGGTTTCTTCTCAGGTGCCTTCATCCTCCAGGAAATGGCGGGCATATTCAGAGCCTCCATACCTTTGTTCTTCTGGTACTTGGTGGAGGCGACGTACGACGCCTTCACGGTGGACACCACGGTGTTCATCAGATTCTTTGCGGCTTGAATGAGGGACATGGCGCTGTCCAACTGTTTGTGTGAAAATGAGAGAAAGAAAGCATGGGAGGTGCAAAAAAAAAAAAAAAAAAAAAATGGTTAGCCTCCGAGATGTTGGAAAACAAAGGAGTCATTGTTTGGAACCTGCAATCAACAACCTTTTCACATTTTGACATATAAACATATGCGAGGAATTGCAGAAAAGATAAAAAGGTCAGACTAATTTAATTTCAACAATTTAAAAGCCTCCGAGACATTGGTGACACTTATGCTAAGTGTGAAAGCGCAGTCGCCTGTCAGCCTCGCTGAAAGGGGAAGGGGATTCATTATTTCATGCACAGAGGCTTGCTATTAAAATCAGGTTGGCTGGCAAGTGGCTAATTAATGCTTTAACAACCCTGTAAACATTGCTCATCCTGAAAATGGTGCGCGCGTGGAGGCAATGTCTGTTTTCTAGCAAACAAAGCAATTACACCCTTCCGATTAGTCAATATAAAGTGGCACCAATTCAACCAAACCAACGTAACAACTGTAGTAGTTCAAGTGGAAAACTAGGAATCAACAGTGTGTCATAAGAAGGTAGCCATAACAGTTTGAATGCTTTAAAAGCGGAAAGTTAGCAAATCTGTAACAATATCAGAGTGATGACAAAGAAAAAAAAGTCATGATCATTTTAGAACAGGAAACTTAGAATCATTGCCGAAGTCATATTTCAATATTTTTGGAAAACATTTCTAGATCAAATTTTACTCCAACTTTCACAGCCTAAAGCGCAACCTATAATGCAGTAGACATCATCGAAATAAGAGGTGGCAATTTTGTTTTTCTCCATCTTCTTTCATGCCCATTTAAAATATGACTGAAAACATTCCCCTGCAGAGTTCAAAAGGTAATTGTTTGATTCTTGAGCAGATTAACTGATACGTTACGGCAAGTGTTAAGAGTTACTACATTCGGAAAGGACTTGATGTCAAATCTACCCATTTCATGTGAAAGGAGTGGAAGCAAGCGAGGGCCGCTCTATCAACTTGCTGTTCTGTCGCGACAACACAGGCACGTGAGGAAGAGTGGTATTTGAAAAGCTCTTTTCCTGAACGATTTGAATCCTTTGCCGTCTTCCTCTTTGGGATTCAGTAGGTTACCCGAGAGACTTTCGCACTAGACTTTGCTTTTCTCGCAGGAGTTGTCAAAACATTTCACCAACGGTTAGGCTTATTTCTTATGTCATTTAACTGCTCCGCGACTCCTCCGTTACTTTAGTGGCTGAGCACATTGAGGAGAGTAAATTAAAGATGGTCCCCTGGTGCTCATGATTAAAACGATGGTGTACTTACCCCCGAGACAACCAGCTCTCCTCCCAGATTCTGAACCTCGGCCTTGACTTTACTGCAGATGTTGAGCTGGTGGCAATACAAGGCGATACGCTGCAGGTAGGCGAGCAGGTCCTGCTTACAGGTTGAGTCCGGACACTGCAAGACGCAATGACAACGTGTTAACAAATCTTCGGCGCTCGCACGTACGCACAGACACACACACACACACACACACTTTGAAGATGGCTTGGCGGCACTGCAGCATGACAGGTAAGGGAGAGGCCCACATGGAGCCAAAATGGTCAACTCAAAACACCAAGTGGAATAATCAGAATCCACATTTTATTAAACATGATTTAGCTGTAGGTGTCAACAACCTTGTTTCAAGTGAATGTGAATACAAAACTACTACAATTTAAAATGTGGTAATTGAAAATAATGGCAACTACCATTTTGATTGAATAAATCTCTCAAGCCATTAGTTTGTGGGAACATGGCAGGATGAAAGCATACATTCATTGACAATTTGTACATTATTGGAGAGCTCTGACAATCAACAGGAAGTATTTTTAGCAGAAAGGTCAGATGACAAAGGTTTTCCGTCATCTGACTGAAAAACAACCTTCCATTATTAAATATGCAACAACGTGGGGTTCGCTAATAGGTATATTCAGCAGGATCCTTTAAGAGGTTATAATGGCATCAAATGTTACTTTTTAAAGAGACGGTGAGAGCTCTTTGATCCAACACTGCGATGCGGCATGTTGCATGAGCACATTTTAACATCGGACTTCAAATGCATACGTATTCCTTTGTAGCTTTTTCTGGGAAGCCTCCAGATGCCCTACGTTGCTATGAATGAAATGGGCTGAATCTCTTTCATCATCACTATCTATTCCTGACTAATAGAAATATGGGCCAAGTGGAAAAGAGGGATATGTAATACTTGGCCTTCCATTAAATAAAAGAATTAAAGAAGATGAGGGGAAAGAGAGCTGGAGGGGGGGGGTTGATCATCTTACAGATGAGGACAAATACATAGATGGCAGGAGGAAGAAAATGGGAAGGTTAAAAAGCGGAGCAGAACCAAAAACATAAAACTGAAAACAAGCACTTGGAGAAAGCATGAGGACGAAGAGTGAGCCAGAGGGGAAACCGTATGGAGAAGTAAATAAGAGCGATATCCAACTAGGGAAAAGAGAAACACGAGGATTCAACTTCAGCTTGCACGGATACGGAGTGCGTGGTTATACTTGTGTGCGTGCCTGTGTGTGCAAACATACACACACTCGGCAAGACCTGCAATGAGGCTGAATGCAGCAGCCATGCTAATAAGGGCTTGGGGAAGAATTCAGACGGCTGAGAGCAGAGCTCTGTGAAAGCATCACTTGTGCTCGTGCTCAGCTGCTGGCTTCACTCTGCGAAGCTCCGCGCACTGTGACAAGTGCATACAGAAATTACACACAAGCGACAAGATCCCCAAAGATTGTTTGGATAATGCAAAATGTAGGCTGGTGTGGTTACCTGGGTGGGATTGGCAGGCTGTAGTTTGCATTCTGACTAAGTTTACTGTACAACGTGCGATTGTTTGAAAAGATCCCAAAGAGACTTATTTGCTCGGTTTTACGAATGGAAATATTCGTAATTGCTAAGAGTTCAATTAAATATGTTCCGATAGGCTTTCTCCTGCCATTCATATCTTCTAACACAAGACATTCTATAGAAAGCATCCATAAGGGGGACTTAATGACACCGGTACCACTTCACCAGCCAGCCAGTAACAGTCCGAATGAGAATTATGTCAGACACGTAGAGACACTTTACGGTAAACATGGATGACAACCCTTTTAGCGGGCAGCAAATGATACTCAGTTAAGTGGATGATCAACTCCGCTCGGGTGGCGACAGAGGCAGCCACCCAACAAGTATGCACAGTGTGTTGTGAACCACATTGCAAACTCCACTCGGCGTTGCTCGACTCCGGCCAAGTCAGCTGCGCTCCTGTCACAAAGCCATCTAGGAGGACCTTGGGCTGGACGGGCCTGCGCAGCAGTGCTGCGACACGTCACCCACCCTTCACATTATGGTGCCCAGGACACTACCCAGTTGATCGTGCCAGTAGCATAATCAATATGATCTTCAAGATTAAATCAAGCAAGCCTAAAAATACATCACATGGATGTGTACAGTGAAACTGTGCTCTGGGGTAATTTAGTGCCAATACACAACACTCATTAAAAAGAACCTACCGCTGAATGTATTTATAAAAAAATAAAATAAAATAAAAAACAGTCCAGAAAGTGAAAAGAAAGATGATAAGGTGATAAAGTTTCATGAAATCAAACTACCTTCTCCAACAGAAGAAAGACTTTTGCATTTTCCATTAACTTGCTTAGGTACTGTCACAAGCCAGAGTATCATGTGCTTCACCCATGGTTGGTGGCTATTTCAGTTTTTCTTTTTAACATTGAACCGTCATTCAACATGTGACATGAGTACCACTTAAAAAAATCCCCAGGTACAATTTAGTTGTTTTTAACTTCTAGGATGAATGCATTTGTATTTCATCTTCACAAACCGTTCTTAGACATTTGTGGACAATTTTCATTTAACTTTTGTAGAATACATTTTCATTCATTCATGACTGGAGTTCTTTTTTTTCATAAACATTTGTGCCTACTATACTACTGTATTTTAGTGTTCATGACAGTGGTACTTTAATATCTGGGCATTTGTTGGGGCGGAAGTTGGTATAAAAAGCTTGCGAACCACTGTCCTAACTGTAAAATGACAGTCAATATCGAGATCATGTAGAAAGAATGACAGAGTACCATGTTGAACAAAATGATTCACTGTGCCACACACTGGCTAATGTCCAGGATATAAATGATGGTCAGGAAGGTCAGGTCCAATCATCGGTAATGCCACGCAGTTTTGCTGAATTCTATTACACGCCACAGAGAGAGGCAGAGCTGCTGACCTTTAAGATGCTTCACCCAGAGGAAATGCCAATTTCCAATATTTACTGACGCAACAGCATTCTAATGAGCCACTGCCAATAAACCTGTTGTTGAGTGCCACACACAAGTCAACCAAGGAGGTTTCTTTGTTTTTCCCCCATTCGGGTTTGTTCATAAACTATTTGTGCAAATCAAAGTGAAGCTAATGCAAACAATGGCATTTACACAACGTTGTTACTGTCCATTATTCTATGATGTCACTCGTGCAAAAATAAGAAATACTGCCGAGTAAGCTCCATCACAACTGTTTGCAGACTTGCTCCGTTTAGTGAGAACGGGACAAACCAACAACACAAAGGAATACAAGGGTTAATGTTACTTTGTCAGCTGAAACAGCACATTTGCGTAAGCCTGGTTTATTACAAAACAATCCTCATCAGGCTGTCAGCATTTAATTTTCTCTTATTAAACTGCCTGAGTAACGTGACAGCTCTTGCTGGAGCATGTGGCTTAGCAGCTCGCCGCTAGGGAGAACATCCGTGAATACCTTTCAGAACAATCAATTGCACATTGACAAATGTCTCATCCAACAAATACAGTGAGCTCTTAGTTGGACAAACCTTCAATTGGCTGAAAGATGACCCTTGAACTGCTGAGTCTCTGAGAATTTATGGGGCTCATTGGGTGGTTTTGCTTCTCCAATGCAGTGGGTAATTTACAACCCTGCCTGCTGTTAAGCGCCTCAAGCCAGAGCCAGGATTAGACGCTGTCCAGCAACATAGCCCATGGATCATTATAAATCTCTACTGATTGAATGCAAATTGGAAAAGTACACCATGTTTGTCAGCATACATCATGAGGATAAAAGCTTGTTTGCGCGCACACATGCACAACAACACTAGGGCTAGACGTTTAATCAGATTTTTAATTGTGATTTCGACGTTGGCTTCTTTCTATTTTCCAAATGTTACAGTCAACAGTTATTGTGCAGAATGGCGTGGTGCATTTAGAATTTCCCAACGTTGTGAAGGTACATTGAATGCATCATATTGCTTGCCTAGCAACTGTGTATGTGACTCTTCTGGTGAATACTTTGAAATCAATAATAATTTTAATAAATGTGATATCAATCTCAATCAAAATAATTATGTTGTTTTTTTTTGGGGGGGGGGGGATAATCATCCAGCCCTAATACACACAGATATGTTCAAATGCACCTTTAATTGGCAAACAGGCAAGAAACGGACAAGTTAGAATGCATAGTGAGGAAGATAATTAATGATGATAAATCTCAATTAAACCACATTACTTGTTTACCAGCAGACTAATAGTATTCCAAGTTGCCCTGCATAGGAGGGTCATAAATTCCTTATAAATTGCAGTGCAGACAACATTGACCTATATCCCACATCGCTCATCTCTAAGTGTCTGTTCTTTCCATTTTAATTAGGGCCCATTATACGTTATAAAGTTTCGAAATACACCCAAATTTACCAAAAGCACATGCATTTCAGATGACTGCAATCACATGAAAGAATGGAGTAGAACAAAGTCTCAGGAAGGAGAATGAGGGTTGAGAAGCTCTGTCATTAATGTGGGACCATCTGCTGATGTTTTATATGAGGATTAAAATCTCATAGGCCCTCTCTGCCAGAAGCATGGAGTCCATGTGATTAATATGGCTAGGTTAATGACCAGGCCTAGCATTGCCTTTGCTCTGCTGTCAGTATGTATACATCTTAGTGGTGATTCGCTTAACTATTGCTGGTGGAGTATGCAGACACGATACACGACAGACACGCCTTTTGCTATTAGCAGGCCTGCGGCATCATCGTGCTTTGTTCGAGCAATGTCCTAAATATACATATACTGTGAATAAATGCAAGCAGTTTAGAAAGCGCCACCTGGCAATTATATTGCTAATTAAAAGGGCAAAGCCCACTTAATGGTTTCATCTCTCAGGAGGGACGTTCCTCTCTCCACAGAAATACACCGTGCATTCTCTCTACCTTCTTATTCCAATCTCTCTTTCTTGCATGTTAAGCCTAAATATGACAGGCTGTGTTATGAGTGTCACATAGTTGTTTGAGCTGTGGAAGGTAGATGCACTTTGAGCCCGAGGAGTATCCATACATTTGTTCAAACCCTATTTTGAAAAGCACAGACTGCGCTCACGTAAATTAGCTGAACACAAATGGCAAGTGAGGTGGGGTGGGGTGGGGGGGGGGTTGCTGGGAGAATAAACTAGCCACCCAAGTCTAATACACGGGATGTACTGATATGCAAACACTCACACCTGCACACTTGCCCATCTGTTTTCTTTGGGGGATAGCACTGCTTTCATTAACGTGAATAAGCATCTTCAAACTGTGTCAGTGAGGCATACAAAGAACAAACAGCAAACACAGCTCTTTTAAACTATTCAAATGAAATGAAGTCAAAAACCGGTAAGAAATGATTAGTATATATATTAAACAATAATAATATCAATATATTTGAAAAGTTGTTAAAATGATCACGCATAAAACGCAAATCAACTGCACAGCCCTTATGCAAGTCTTAAACAAATGTATTTGGAATATAGGAATACAATAAAATGGGATTGCAAGAAGGCTGTTTTCTACCACTTCTCCACTTCTGTATAAGGTTTGGACCTCTCAGAGGCAAATTCATATACAAAAAAAATGTCCATAATGAAATCAACAAAAACAGGTTGATACTACATGATATATCGAGTGTGTCCAAAGGCCCTGCACAATCGTGACTTCATTGCCATTCGAGTTTGTGATTTTGGCTAAATATTGCCATTCGTGTTTGTGATTTTGGCTAAACATTGCCATTCGTGTTTGTAATTTTGGCTGGGTTAAAAAAAATAAAAAATAAACAGTCAATACAAAGGAGGAAGAGGGCCAGTCTGTTAAAATGTTAGCATTTATTTAACGCCCTGTGTAGCAGAAGTCCCTGATAGAGAAATGTATTTTACGAGTTCAGTGTGGCTAAGAGCTTAACACTTAATATTGTCAAAATTGAAATTCAGTGGCAACCACCCCTCCTACTTAAGTGGCTACCGGTACTTGTTCTTGAAAAGAGACACTGAAAACCCAGTGGGTGCATCAAGCACTCACACAGTCTCAGAAGGTCTCAATTTGACAAGTAGAACTTGTAGCAAAGAGCAAAACTGTGATTTTACAATAAATAAATGTATGTGCATTGCTGAAAAAGGATATGGAGTTACCGAAGACAGGGCACATGAATAAATCAGGGCATAAATCATGTACAGTGATTCCTTGAGGAATAGTACAGTGCAAATATTTAAGTGAAATATGAAGCCATCGATGATTGAATGTGCGTTTGCTTCTGTTGAGGGCCATCATCTAGTGGGTAAGGAATACATGGGGAGAAACGATGGAATCGGGAGTTGGGAGGAGTAGGAAGACAAAAGGACTAGGAAAAGGGACTGAGTTTCTCTTGAGAGAAATACGTTAATAAGGGTGTCTTCAGGAATAACACAAATCACGGCAACTGTTAAAATCAACAGGACTCCCTTTGTGAAATTAGGGAGGACAGTGTAAAACAAAATTGATCAGCGAATGTTTGTCCACTGATTCTTCATGAGCCCCTTTTTTGAGCAATCCAAATATGAAATATGTCACTAGAACAGTGGAGAGATACGTGAAAACATCCGGGGTGTGGCATAAAAGCTACTTACGTTGTCGGCAATGGTGCGACCCAACTTGTCCATTCTTGATCCTGCCTCTGCAATTTTCTTGGCAGCACTGATGACATCAGACGTATTCTTCAATGGGCCTTTGCCCCTGTGGAGGAGCAATTCAAAGATCATAAATAAAGATGGATTGGATTGTATCACTTGCAGTTTGTTTTTGTACACTGGCGATCACATGACTTTTATTTGTTTCAGAGGTTGGTTTCCCCTGGTTAGAAAATAGTAATCCGTTTTGCTATTCCCAAATCCTCCGTCCCCATTTTCCCACAAGGGACTTCTGGACACATTTGGCAAGAGACAAATTTACTCCAACTACTTTGGGGGGAAAAAATAAATAAAAATCAAACAGAGGACAGATGGAAATTTGCTACATGTTCATTTCTCTTGCCTTCTGATGCCCTGCTATAAAGTAAATCAGTCTTCTAATCCTAATATAAAAGAAATTTACCAAGCAGCAAGTAATACCTAGGAGAGTGAGGGTTTGTAATGGCTCATATGTCAGTTAAAAAAAAAACATATGCTCCGAGAACAGGATTATACAAAAAGAAAAGTGATTGCTGCAATATGGTGGAGACAACAGAGGAGGATACTGCAGTCTCCCGCAACAGCAGGATAAACTACTGTGTCCGTTTAATATGTAGATCTATCTATGGCCTGAAATATCACAATCATACTAGCCCTGTGCAATAGTTGACATATCAAAGGAAGATAAAGTGCAGATGCTACAATAGGCACCTCTATGCTTTTTTATTGTTATTTTTCATTAAATTCAGTTTCTCTTGTCTGGTATAAGGAGGAGGGGAGGGGCAGGCTTTACAAGCTAAGAGGGGGCCACAGCGCAGCAATACTGCGCAACGACGAGTTGCTCTAACTGGGGCTGCTATTCCCTGATCGATTGTCAAGCAAAGCTCAGACAGCCATAGCCCTGGGAGGGAAAGGGCTGCTTGATGCGTTTGAAGAGGCGATGACCAATAATGCAATTCACATTAGTTTTTGGAGATATCTGCCTTCTTCCTCCGCGCATGAGCCAAATGATCCACAACTTGGAATTTGGTCTCATCAATGCGAGTGCCTCATGTTGCCAACAGTTGGGTCTGGCTGGTGTGTGGTACTCTCAAGAAGCTGTCTTAGATCTCTTTCTTATGCACTTCATTCATAGCTTGGCACACGGCGCCAACATGGCATCCAAATGTTTACTGGTACTTGATCTCTTATCTTTAGACTCCTTTTACAGCATGCCTTAATGTTCAGACTGAGACACCACAGGGCCTTCAGCACAAGGTAACAAATTTGTGTTTCTAAAAGTAGACATTCAAAACTGTTCATTTTCTGCCGTTTATAGCGGTCAGGTTCATGTACCGTATTTTCCGCACCATAAGACAAGTCAGGTTAAAAGGTGCAGACTCAATTGTTTCTGTGCTTAATCCACACACAGGGAGCACCGGCGCATGCATGCCATGACTTACGGTAAACAAAAAAAGAAAACGTCACGGGTCTATCTATCCGAATTAAACAGTTGGGCAAGTTCGCCATTAAACAGGAAAAGTTCCCTCTTGCCATTGCCTTGTCACGTTGCTCTTTGGCAAGGATCCTAAAATTTGCCTGACCAGTGAGTGACTGTCGTTTTTTTTTCCAACATTCATATCAAAGAGTACTTAACACGAGTGGTCAGGTCACTCAAAAACAAGCCCCTTTGACGAGAGGACAGATTTTCATGGCGAGTAGAAAGAGCTGAGGACTAAAAGGTGTTGCAGGCTCCAAGATGTTTGTCAGTCACATATGACCAAGCCATGCCCGGCTACCTAAAATGCTATATCAGGTGGGCCCCAAATATATCGAATGTTTCCGAGTCACAAATGCTTTATTCATGAGGGCCAACAGACAGCCATCAACAAGAATCACTCTCACTCTGCAGATTTGTCACAAGAGGTCGAGATCAATTACCTCACAGAGCATTATCCTTGGCAAGGCATTGTGCCAGCTCAAGGTTGAAGGGGCAATCATTTGGGCGAAGGTGGAATTAGCCAGCAACTGACCTTCTGTGTGCTACTATACCATGCAGGCGAGAGGGAATATTATGAACATATATATTCAGCCACAAAATCCTTCATGTGCCTCCCATCTGCTATGTGATTTCATTTCATCTTTGTTCTTTTATCAGACTTTGTTTTGCCAAGCACAACTGAGGTTCTGCGTTTGTATGCATGAATTGTCGCTGTCCAATCAAATGCATGCATATTTGGACTTTGTAGTATGTATGAACACGTCAGAATATCCAGTCTCAATAATTATAAGCAAAAGACAGAAAAGGTATTGGGTTTATTCCCTGACCGAGTAATCTCAGGCATTTCTTTTCTCTCTTGGCCAGTTGAAGTGTCCATGGTAGACATTTTTACATGTTTTGGAGGAAAAGAATAAGATGCCCAACAGTCAAACTCACCTGGTGAAGTCTGTCATCTCCATCATGATCATGCACATCTGCTTGGCCAAAACAATGATATCATTGCCGCTGTCATCCCACTTGGATACCTCGGCATCCAGCTTGCTCTTCTCCTCCTGGAAGCTGGCGACTTGTTCTGCTATCTTTGCTTTCTGTTCTTGTGGCAACTGAGCCATGATAGCCTGGAGCAGAGGATAGTTGGGGGATACCAGGTTAAAACAGCACACTGTTTTTGTATTGTTAAGGTTTACACAATTCACCAGCATGGTGCTATGGGAGATCACTTGGTTTTAAAACAGAAAAATTGCAGACATTTTTTAGTAGCACTACCCTGACTAGTAGAACAAATTATTTTTTTATTGACTTCTGATATCAAAACTCGCTCGTTATCCATCCATGTATTGTGTGTATGTGATAATATAAGGTTATTAATTATATGTCACTGTCATAAGATAGATGCCACATAGATGCTAATTGTTCGCACGAGTACATATGGAATTCTCCACGAGGTGAGCAAAAAGCTAGCACAGGCTTTGTGGAACAAGTCTCTGCATTAACAATCAATATGGAAATAGCATAATTAGGACGTTCGTCGTTTGCATTTTGGCACTGTTCCTCAACTTAAAGATATGATTTGATGGTGTTAAATGGGTTTGTGATCTGCTTCTGCAATGTGCTGTTAATATTATAAACAAAAACTCGACACTCACCCTTGCACTCTGGCCAGCAATCAGCTGGTCGTCTTCTGTCTGCACACTGGTCCTGCTGCGAACATCAAAGTCTTCAGTTTCAAAGTCAGAGTCATCCAACTCTTCTGGGGTCTGGAAAAGAAAAAGAAAAAAAAAAACATTTAGAATAGTGATATGCGAAAATTTAGAACTTTGAAGTGAGAAAAGTGAAACAAGGGAGCACCAAAAACATACTGGAATCACAATATTTCAGAATACCATGTGGCATTCTTGAAAAACAGGAAGATGCAAAAGCTGTGTACCCAAGTGTAGCTATTTCAAATTTGAGCCGCTGCAATCTTTTAACATCAAACGGACCATATGCTTCTGTTTCCATACAGACTTTAAAACATAGTACAACTCAAATTACTGATGAACATTTGTATGGCTACAATAGCAAAAGAATGAAAACAAAGAAAAAAAGGTCTAAGAGATGATTACCAGTACGTTTTACTTACTAAGTGGCTCGAAACCTCCCATTTTAAACAACTCTGGAGTATCTTAAAATGGGAGGGCTATTGTTTTATGAAGTGCAGTAATTTTCTTGTCGTGCAAGGAAGATGGATATGTTTTCAGGTACAAATCTGTACTGACTCACAGGCGTCTCTTTCAAGTCAGACAATGGTTTTCGAAGGGGCGTAGATAACACCAGCCCGTGGCCTGAGCAACAGATGAAGGTGGGAGGCTCACAAACGGGAGCTCATGTTTGGCAGCAAAACGCACCCCCCCCCTACCTTTTTTAGCAGCGTCAATACTAGTCTGCACTTAAAAAGGTTTTGTCAGCATGGCAATGTTTCCTACAAGTGATAACTTAGATGATTTGCGTCATTGTATTTTATCTACATGAGGCATGCACAGACTTGCAGTAGCTGATCATTTTCAACAATACTGGTCAAACTACAAGGCTTCTTGTTATGTACATTACTCGTCTTTTTAACAGTCACGCTGGACATGACAGTTTTTCATAAGATGCTCTCCAACGTATTGAACTTGTCTGAACAAAGATGGGAGGGAACTCACCTTTAGTGCTAAACTCTAAAGAAAAAAGAAAAAAGTAGCAAGGGCTGCCACCAGGTTCTCGCTGTCAGCAGCTGTCACGCTTATTATGATAGTTTTATGTCTGGAGGGCATATTTTGTGATGTCTCTGTCGGATGACTCTTTAGTCCAGTTTTACAAATAGTCTGACCCTGACCACTGTATGGATTTAAAAGCGTGTCTATTTTTAAGTGATATAAGTCTGCCACTTATTCTGAGAACCTGAGTGTTAATAAGCCGCAAAGCTAAATGTTTCCAATAAATGTTCAATGTTCCTTTGCGGTCTTGAGTTCAGCATGAGGCGGTGTACTGCAGATACATTATGTTCCTTTAAGGAATGTGCCTACCATGAACCGGTCCTTGGCTGACAAAGTATTGGAAAACCATTGTCTTCTCTGTAAGGAAATTGGTATTCAAAATATATTTGACAACATAGTTAGCGCCGTTGACTCCTATTTCACCTACGACTGATTAAAAGTGTGCTTGCATGATAATGTGCTTTTTACTGGAACGGGTCCATGGCAGCAAGAACAGAAGGTTGTAAATGAATGATTGTTTGGGTTCTAATAGACGTTTCCACATTTGCACAAGATACAATATAAGTTGCATGAGTGAAGGAAGCAATGTGTGCAACCTACCCTAATCATGAGGACAGCCTTGCGAATGTCTCGAATGCCATCATATACAAGACGGGAAGCATCAATGAACTCATTCTCATCAACGGGCTGTGAGGGGTTTGCACTCAAGGCCTCCACCGCAGACTCAATTTGCTCAGCGAACCGTGGCATCACTGTGGGAGGGTGACATAAAAGGTGGGGGAAAAACAATATTGAGGAAGATTTCTTTGAAGAACCACAGTGAGCTTAGGCCAATACAACCACGTGAAACCACAGACAAATCAAAATTAATCATTGCAGTTACACAGCAGCCAAGACGGGTCACAAATAATTTTTAGGAGAAGGTGATATTCAACGATGATTTGGTAATATATCCTGATTACAAAAAAAAAACTACATTTAAGCAATTTTCCACACAAAAGATTGATGGTCATTGTTGTCCAAAATAAAAGCAGATATTTGCAATGGTCTTATTTGGATGAAACACAAAAGAATTCAGTCTATTTTCTGCACTTAGTTAAGAGTTGCACCTGTGTCAGTCAGGAGCTTTGTGGCCTCCAACACCTTCTCTGTGTAGATTCCGGGTTCATAGTTATCCATTTCAGAAGTGACCACGTGGACCACTCGGGCAGCACGACCTCGAATAGCCCCAGCAGTGCGATCCAAACCATCAACATCTTTCTCTTGTAGAGCAATAACACACTTGTTCACGTCCTCCAGGATGTGGTTCTCTGTGGACCAGACAGTACAACAGCTATACCACCGAGTAGATTATACTAGGAGTGCATCATACATTTTGGTATTGGGGGGGGTATTGAGTACCACTTACCAGAGACACACAGGAAGTCATCGATGGATGTTATGTCATCAACAGCATCAGTGAGGACTCTAACCTGTTTCTCCCATTGTTCCTTGAACAGATCCATATTATCTTGTGCCACCTTACTGTTGGGCTTTGCAGCTAGGGCCAAAGCTGCATTAATCACCTGCAATCGCACATATGTTGGCGTCATTAGGGTATCTGCACTAACTGCGCTAATAGGACAATTAATAACACTAACATACAACTGCAGTGTTCAAACTGTACTCTGAAGATAGCATATTTGAAGAAAGAATTTACAGGAAGCGCTAAATGAAATTTTGAAGAATTTCCGACTAATAAGTCTGTGACCAGTTTTTTTTTTTCCCCTAGAATTAGATTAAATCAGGTTGAAGAGTAAAAATGCTTACACAACTTTGATATCAAAATGTAAAAGTTGATTTTGCAGGAGATGGTCAAAGCCTTTTTTGCGTGCAGTTGCATTGACAATCATCACGGTATTCTCATATATCCTTACAAGGTTCAAACATATTTAGTTCCCATATTTTACAACTGCAGAAATCAAAAGAGAGCTTGATGAAAGTGGGTGTAAACAGCAATAGTACCTGAGGGCAAAGAGTTTCCAGTTGAGATGCTGCCATCCGGACAAGTTTTACTCCCTCCTCATTGTTGGAGATGGAACATGCCAAGTTGGCCACCTTGATAGATGAAAGATAAAAATGGCACAAGAAAACAACATGAGCATGTATGTTCTGATTCTTATAAAAGACGATGAAACAAGGGAAGATTCCACATGGTGACTTTTACAAATAGTTTTATACCATCCATTGGGCCTCATATACAAATGTATATAATAACGTTTGAAAACCACACACAAGTTGAGTATATACGCAAATTGGTGCCTATACATATTAGTAAATAAGCGTCATTGTGCTCCTTGAGAAAGATTTTCCAGAAAAATGTAGGTCAGACACTGCTGTTAAGATATGATGGCAACAATGGGGCTCGTTTAGGATGACAGGAATTCCGCCAAAACGGGATTACCCAGACACTGTGCTGTAATGTAATCTATTACAAGTCCTAACTTCCTACTGCAAGAGAAAACGTGTTAAGTCAAGTCAAGTCAAGTTTATTTGTATAGCCCTAAATCACAAGCAGTCTCAAAGGGCTTCACATAGACAATCAATTGACAATTATTCTCAAAGCATCCCCTGATCTTGGGCTCCCAAAAGGGCAAGGAAAAACTCAAAAACCCCTACCAGGGGAAAAATGAGAAACCTTGAGAAGGGACCACAGATGGAAGGATCCCCCTTTCAGGATCACCAGGCTGCAATGGATGCAAAGAGGGCACATAAAATACATAATATAGAAATCAAAAAGTGGATGTCCAGGCCAAAGCGAAGAGTTGTCGGAGGTGCCTTCGATTGTCCTGGCAGTGTCCTCTAGGAGGGTATTCCGCTGCAGTTCCCTCATGCTGAATTGGTCCACGAGAATCTAGATAGCCGTTGTCAGCTTGGGTGTCACCTAACCACCTCCCCAGCCGGGGAGGGGTGGGGGGAGAGGGGTCGGGGAGAGGGAGCAAAAACAAACTCCAGCCGAATCGGCTACTACAGGTTAATTAAAGGCCACATCATAGAAATAAGTCTTTAAACGTGTCTTAAATATTTCTACTGACGTAGCAGTTCTAATATCCATTGGCAGGGCATTCCAGAGCTCTGGAGCCCGAATAGAAAATGCTCTAGCCCCTGCAGACATTTTCTTGGCCCTCGGTGTCACTAAAAGACTAGCGTTTTGCGAACGAAGGTTACGAGACGGAACATAAGGAAAAACTAAGTCGACGAGATATGAAGGCGCTAAGCCATGCAATGATTTATAGGTTAATAGAAGAACCTTGAAGTCACATCTTAAATGGACCGGGAGCCAGTGTAAATTGGCTAATATTGGGGTAATGTGATCAAATTTTCTTGTCCGTGAGAGCAGCCTTGCAGCAGCATTTTGTACTAACTGTAGACTTTTGATGCTGGACTTGGGAAGACCAGAGAATAATGCATTACAGTAGTCCAGGCGCGACGTGATAAATGCATGTATAATAATTTCGGCATCACCCGTCGAGAGGATTGGGCGAATCTTAGCAATATTACGAAGGTGAAAAAATGCTATTCTGGTTATATTCTTAATGTGCTTTTGAAAGGAGAGCGTTTGGTCAAATATTACCCCGAGATTAGTTACAGTATCACTCTGAGTGATAGTACGGTTATCTAGAGTTATAGCGGTTTCCTTAAATAGATGTTGATAACGAGCTGGACCAATTATCAACATTTCAGTTTTATCTGGGTTCAGACGAAGAAAGTTGAGAGACATCCATTGCTTGATCTCCGCAAGTGTTGTCACTAGTCTGGTTCTTGTCTTTGTAATTTCAAATATTCACGACTTGAATAAATTCAACTAACCGCCTAAAGGCCACATGGTTCAGACAAAGCTAGCGAATCTGTTTAGATGCCATCCAAAGATGAATGTGGGTCAGTCATAATGTTATAATGGTTTCAAGCTAATGTGTAGAAACTAATGGACCATTTGCCTTGAGGCCACCAACTCTTGAGCTCATATCATGTGAGCAAAATAGAGCAACAATGAAACAGATTTTGTCAAAGGCTGAGTTTAAGAGCACAGGTTTAAGGAATTTCATCTATAAAGCAACACCAGTCTAGTCTCTATTGGTTGACTAAATTATTGGTATCATTGCTAAAGAAAATCCCACAACTGTCACTGAATTGACATGACAATGAAACTTGTTATGCAATATTGCTTTTGAATTTTGGTTCAACAAAACAATTTAAGGGGGGGGGGGGATGTGTATCAGGCCTACACTAAAACGGTGATGCAGCTAGTAAATACTAAAAAGATATTTCCAACCTTCAAAGCATCTTGATGATGTTCCTGTGACTACAGCTGCAAATATTAACCAGATGTTTAAGTTCTACAGTACAATAGCCACCATTCCTGGATGTGTGCTGCAATATGGAAATGAATGAAATAGGGGACACAATACAAATGCTGACCAAAAATCCCATGACAACCGTCCCAAAATGAAAGGTCACCTTCAAGGTCAAGGTAGATCAGCGTCAAATAGTACTAAACATTGTACAAGCGAGAAAGCAATATTTTTGTTACTGAACACAGGAACCAGTTTCAGGTGTTTGCTAAAGAACATTGATGGTGTTACACAAAAGCATCTAGACTTTACTTAAAACAATTACTGTAGTTCCCCGTCCTGTATCATCAGAATATAGACAAAAAAAAAAATACAAGCCAATTTAGGTAAAAAAACATTGCACCAACTCAGAAGGTTGGGTCCAAACCCAACTTCCTGGGTCCAGTCCAATATTAAACCCAGCAGTTTTGAGGGTGTATAAATTGTAACGGTTTTGATACTGGAGGCATTGCTTGTTGTATTTAAAATAAAATTAGCTTCCTCACTCTTACCTAAACAACTACAAGCAATTATACAAAGTATTTTACTCTTAAGTAGCTTCAGTACTTTCAAGCATATAGTATGAGCCTGTCAATGTCCTGATGGGCGACAGTGAGGTGCTCCTTGGCAATTTAAAGGTCTCCTCCCCAATGTGATGCCCCATACTGTCCAATTCACCAGCGCTGTTTGAAAAAAGCTTATGCTGCTCTGTCTTCACTGGACGAGCCAGTATAGTGGACTTGTGGTCAACTGCCCGTGGGGGGATGTCCCATTTCAAATGTCAGGCATTTGATGCTCAGACACGGGCATTCAAGGAATTGAGCGAAAATACACTAATGAGGTCAGCTAGTGGTGCCTCTGGCTTGTTGCTGCTCCAAAGTCATCATTTTGTGGTCCCTCATCTGCTCTTATCTTCTTAGGACAAAGTAAACATTTCAATAATTAACATGGAAAGATTGTGAGGATGTGTGACCGCAGAAGGCAAACACCAACAAACTTGGGAATTGTGGACCATTAGGCTGGAAGTCATCAGTAATACTCCTACTGCTACTACTAAACTACACCTACTGCCAGGGTCTCGTTGAATCACGACATTTCGGAAAGATCATTTACACCACAGTACAACTGGAAGTCAACAATGTCAAAAAAGAGAACCTGGATAGTGGACCTGGGGGAAGTTTGCTATATTGATGCCTGTGAGGCAAATAAATTAATGTCACTCCTTAAAAAAAATTATAGAAATGAAAGACAAAAAAAGATTGGGTTTTGACAAAAAACACGGTCAACATTGTTCCTTACCTCAATCAGCTTGTTGGCATGCTCACGGAACACTTGTGCATACTCCTTCACTTCTTTCTCATTGCCATTCTTTGCAGCTTCAATCAGAACCAGGAGGGGCACATTGGTTTCCAAAAATGAGTCAGACACATGGTCCATTACAGCTTTGCGTAGCTATAAGAGTGAGAAATAGAAGAAAACGGAAATGTTTGAAGTTTCCAAAGTGTTTAGGTACGGTACTTGTTTGCTTGCATTACATTAATGGCTATATTGAGGGGTAGAGAATCATACAGTCCAAAAACCTCAGGGCGGAATAAAAAAATAAAATAAAAAAATAAAAAAAATAAACCTGTCTGCGGAGATCTCTGGTTTTCTTTGTCATCCTGTCAATGGCTGTGTTCAGAGTATCACTCCTGTCCTTTCTGCCAGCCTGTAAAGAAAACATGGGAGCATGATAAATTTCATTGGAATCAACACTGTCACAACAAAATGTCTGTACATTTTACACACGATGCAACTGAACATCAGCCAAACGTGCATTCAAGATCATAGAGACCCCACACAATCATTTAGTGCATGATATCGACTAGGAGGCAGGAGTTTCAAACAACAGCATTCCGAGATAAGTTAGAACCAATTTTCAAACTGCTGTCTGAGGAAAAAATAACTTTATATTACCTTTACATTATTTCACATAGGAAAACCTGTTAGCAGAATAACGCAGGTGGTAAAAGCTTTACTGATTCTCTAAGAAATTCCGAAAGTCAACCAGCATGTCAACAACAACAAAAATTGAAATTGTACGTACTATAATTTAATCTTCTAATTTCATATAAACGCTTCTAGAAACATTTGAACTCTTTCGGCAGATGTGAATGCTACGTGCTAAGCAGTAGTGAAACGCTAACCGCTGTTCCCCACAGACCAGTAAGATGTTCGGCCTCATTCTGCAAACTGTTCAAGTGGAAGTTACCAGAACTAAAACTTTGTCAGACAGAAATTGGTTGGCTCCCAGAGATTCCCAGAACAAGGCAGAGACCATTAGTAAGGTTACAGGGAAATTAAATTGACACAGAAGGGCAACAAGTAACCAGTTAGGTTACATCCCCTTTATAACATGCAAATCAGATGCAGCAACTTTCATGGACCCGACTCATCTTCCAATAATCTTTGCCTATCAAACAAGGTTAGCAAATACACATGGAGACAAGAAATCTCTCGTAGCATGAACCCGCTCAACTTTCATCCCCTTCAGTTGGGATTCAGTTTGTTTGGTTGTTTTTTCACCCCTACTCTTGCAATCCTATTTCATTCATACCAAGCCTATATTTCATTTCCGCACTAGAGGATTCAAAGTAAACTTCTTCAGATGCTTATTATGGAAGCAATTTTTCTGTGGCAGCTTTTAATGATCTGAACTCAGTCTATCCACTATTTTAAGGAGAGACTTAAAATCAATCCTTTTCCGGCAAACCATCTAACTGGATTCCGTGAAAAGTATGCCATATAAGTAAAATCGGTTGTTTCTTTCAAAATGCTTTAATGCATAACCTTCCTCCACCCCCCAACCTACTCTTCAATTCTCCAGTGGTATCACAGTGGGTGGTTATAACAGTAATTCACAAATATGACAGTAACATGCCGTTTGAGGAAGGTAAAAAAAAAAAAAAAGAATCACAGTCAGCCGTCTGATGCAATCAAACAGACAAAATAAATTTCGTATTTTAAAACATGGTATATATTGAAAGAGCAAAGTGCAACATAATTGCGGCTCTGCATTTATTTATTTAAATAAGATTATCCAATCAAGAACAGATTCTTTTTGCCGGCAGGCAGCAGCAAACATAAAAAAAGCAAAGGATAAATCAAAGCAAAGTATAAATGCAGTACATACTGGCATATTGCACAATGTAGTAACTACCTCATAAACGACAATTTGGGGATCTTTTAATATTTGTTCCAAGGTGTTCCGCTCATTTGGGGCAGCAGATTTTTTTTTGTTAAAAAATAGACTTAAAAAATGATGCGAGATTTGGAAATGAATGAGTGCTTGATGTATTTTCAGTGATAACTAGACTGGAAAGAGCATTTTGAATATTAGTACAACTCGTATGAAGCCCAGATAGGGCAGTGTGGAGTGAGGAGCTAGAAGTATAGTTCCCAATAGCATGAGTTATACTGAAATTGAGTTCTCCACAATATTTCAATTTCTCTGTATACGTATGTGCGCTGCAATTGGCTGGCGACCAATACATGGTGTTCCCTGTCTATCATCCAAAGTCAGCTGGGATAGGCTCCAATTCACCCTGACCCAAATGAGACAAGTTGTAAATAATTGTATTGTTACTATATACCCATTGCTACTGCAAATAGACAACATTAACTTCATGCTTTCCCAGCTCTCTTGGATAGGTAGAAATGCGCAGTCGTTCATAAGAGTAACCACTGCCCTTAAATTATCAAAGGGTAATTTAGAAAAGTAAGGTTTGCTATGTAAAATTGTAATGTCACAGATAAGACAGAAATAATTGTATTGTGTTTGTTCAATATCAAATTGTAATGTGGATATTTAATCTCACTTTGTGGTTTCCTGTTGAGCAAATTGTATTAATAGAATTTTTTAAATGACCAAGGCATATTCAAGGCTCGTATTGTTTTTTGTTCTTTAAGACATTGTGCTCGTGCGTAACCCTTCCAATGTTAGGTTACGTAAACTATTCTGTTAATACTTCTATCATACACTCCTCTGGAAACATGTATTAGATTTTTTTCATATTACATGTTATTTTTAAATGGATTGCAGTCTTATATTCAATAGCAGCCCAGTCCCACATTCAAAATATCCATATTCTGATTGCGACAAGTCAGTGGGAAATAAGTGGGGGCGGAAGAGAAGACTGGAGGTACATAAGCAGTGGTATGAGCCAGGGAGCAAGTGACTGAGCAAGTGAGCGGGTTGTGTGAGTGGGAGAGAAAAAGAGAGAGAGAACGAGTAGTGATGGTCGACGCCAGGCTGCCACCATTCTGTAGCAGTGAGTGGCTGCAGCAAAAAGCACAGAATAACATCCGTGGCTCCCCGCTCGCCTTTTTTTTCCCCTCTCTCCTTGCGTCTCGGCAAGCAGATGAGGGCTCTGCTCACGGCGCTGCGGAGACAATGTTGGGACTTAGCTGGCGTCAGAAGCAGATTCTTTGGATGCCATCAACAAGTTAAGAGCGGAGGACTCGAGCCATGAGAGGGGAAGGATTGATATTGAAGTAAGCGGCTCATCTGACATCATTGCAGAGGAAAGAAAAGGGTGAAAAGAAAAAAAGGGAGGAGGAGAACCTCTGGCAGAATCGCAGGGACTGCAACTGCTCAACTTAGGGAAAAAAAACATCTGCTATACTTCTAGGATTTGCTGGATAACGACAACAATTTAAACCACTATTGGATTTTATGGGACAGCTAAAAAAAAAAACAGGAATAACCATCCTGGGACATGGAAATGTCTATTTTCTCGCCTTTGCGTGGGCTCAGCATTGTTTCATTCCAAAAGCGGTTGGTTCATTTTGTGCTTTTCCTAAAAGGTTCTTTCCATTTGGATGTTTTTCCCATGTGGGTGCTCAAAAAGTCCGAGAAGAAGGACAGTTGAATGCGGCTTCCGATGTGCACAAAAGAATGGGTAAGTTTGTTTCTTATCTGAAAGGTCTTCCTATGAATAGGGAAGGCAAGTAGGAACTCGAAAAGCAAAGAACTGACATCTCTGGCAGAATTTATCTACTCTCCTCCACCAACAGACAGAGAGACAGACACACACACACACACACACACACACACACACACACACAAGCACAAGCACACGCACAATCATTTATCAATGTATTCTATAAACAACCGTATTATCCAACTGCACCACAGGATGGGCTCTCTTCATGAAGCAAGGTTGACAGTTAATCCTGACAGAGGCTGCTGTACTCTACAATAAATTGTTTAAAACAAAAATCAACACATTCTAAAGAGGATGTTCAAACTGGCACTCTTATTTGGTTAAGATGGATAATTCTGATTGCGGCGATCGCAGTAGGGTTGGTTGGAGGACAGCGTTTAGTTAGAACCACCCTAAAAAGACGGGCAGAATAAAGGAAGAACTTTATGCAAGGTGGTTGCATAGCTTAGATTTTTTTCAAAGGTATACCACAAATCTTCCAACTATATAAAAGCATTAATGAAATCATACCGGTTAAATAACCATTGTAAAATTGAGGTGCCGATGCTACAAAGATTTCAATTTCTTGAAATTATTGGTTAAGGGGGAGAAAGTATTTGGAATTAGAATAGAAACAAATTCTGGAAACTGCTCAATTCTAATTAGCTCGGATGAGCTTCGCCCTTCGCCCACATCCTTCATGCTCATTTGCTTTCTTTCAAATCCACTCAGGTTTTCATTCAAGGTGGCCATTGGTGGGACCTGCACCAGCGGCTCTTTGTCTGTACATGATCAGCATGCTCCTTGTGTGCCTGCTGCCTTCTGCATCATGCACGACCTGCCCTCAAAAATGCCGCTGTGAGGACCTGCAGTTTTACTGTGACACCCAAGGACTTCAGGCACCCCCAGATGGTGTGGACAAAGGGGCCCTAGGGCTTTCACTACGACACAACAGCATCACTGAACTCAGCCCTGATCAATTCTACGGCTTCAGTCAGCTCACCTGGTTGCACCTAGACCACAACCAGATCACTACGGTTCAAGAAGATGCCTTCCAGGGGCTCTACAAGCTGAAGGACCTCAATCTGAGCTCAAATCGTATCACCAAGTTGCCCAATACAACCTTCATCCACCTCATTAACCTGCAGATCTTGGACCTGTCCTTCAATCAGATGACCGCGCTAGAACCAGAACTGTTTCATGGATTAAGAAAGCTCCAGATTCTCCACCTACGATCCAACTTACTTCGTACCACACCAGTTCGTGCATTCTGGGACTGCCGTAGCCTGGAATACCTTGGTCTGAGCAGCAACCGTCTACGGAGTCTGGCAAGAAATGGTTTCGCTGGGCTCATCAAACTCAAAGAGCTCCACTTGGAGCACAATCAGTTGACAAAGATCAACTTGGCCCATTTCCCACGCCTCGTTGCTCTCCAATTTCTGTATCTGCAGTGGAATAAGATCAACAACATAACATGCGGCATGGAGTGGACCTGGACCACTTTAGAGAAGCTGGACCTTACGGGAAACGAGATCCGTGTCTTGACGCCCGATGTCTTTCAAACGCTGCCAAATCTCAAGATTTTGCTGTTGGATAACAACAAATTAAGTAGTCTGGATGCCCAAGTCATGGATATGTGGCAGTCTTTAAGTACTATTGGCTTGTCTAGCAACCTCTGGGAATGTACCAAAAGGATTTGCTCGCTAGCCACTTGGCTAAGCACCTTCAAGGGAAGGTGGGAACATTCCATTCTCTGCCATAGCCCCGAATACGCCCAAGGTGAGGAAATACTCGATGCGGTGTATGGATTCCAACTTTGCCAGAATTTTTCAGCGCCAGTTGTTCAGACCACAGGTACAACCACAGACGCTACCACGGCTACAGAGATGACAAGCTCCTTTTTTGGAATTATGCAGCCAACCCCTACGCAGGACTATGCAGAGGATAATTGGAGCTACTCCACATTGGCAGCCACAACACAAACACCTCTCATTTCTCAAGCAACCACCACTGCATTGGAAGAGGCAGCTGTAACAGATGACTTCTCCATCATGGACAATACCGTTATGACTCATCGGGTCATCATGGGGACTATGGCTCTTCTGTTTTCATTCTTTTTCATCATTTTTGTTGTATATATCTCACGGAAGTGCTGCCCCCCCACTCTGCGCCGGATACGCCACTGTTCCGCTATTCAGAACCGCCGACAGATGAGGACCCAGCAGCGGCAGCCTATGGCAGATCTAGCTACGCAGGTGCCCTATAATGAGTATGAGCCCAGCCACGAAGAAGGGGCACTTGTGATCATTAATGGCTATGGGCAGTGCAAGTGTCAGCAACTGCCTTACAAAGAGTGTGAAGTATGAACTATTTATTTCTAGGACATACGGTTGGTTTGCCATTTGACCATTTGATGATACAGGGTTTGATTTTTTGATTCGTTTTGCAGTTCATGTGGAAAATAAAAAACACACACACACACAATTTCTACTTTACGGGATTTGAGAATACATAACATATGCTTACTGATCCAATGAAAGACATGATGGTGATAGGGTGATGTAGAGATAGGCATACATTTATTTTTCTATGAGTGCAAGTTGTTCGTACAAGGCACGGGCAATCATTTTGAACAAGCGTCATCTGTGAGATTTGTCACCACCTTATGTCAATATTCCTCAGCACAGAACAAACACTCAAACATCAAATGACCCTCTGCAAACGACATTTAGTGGAAATATTACGTGTTGCTTTT
Source organism: Syngnathus leptorhynchus (assembly GCF_054491065.1). NCBI lineage: Eukaryota > Metazoa > Chordata > Actinopteri > Syngnathiformes > Syngnathidae > Syngnathus > Syngnathus leptorhynchus. Next base: position 11,447,767 of record NC_141196.1, on the reverse strand, counting down.
TATAGCTATCTGAAATCACCTTTTATCCTCACCACAGAAACTGTAAACAAGTTAACTAGCAGATGCCGAACTATAAATTGGATCAATGGAATCGTTCTGAGATGTGATACATCCAATCACTCTTCCTGAAGGGACAATGCAAATGGGACAATTTCTAGAAGTTTCATGTTTGCATAACACTGATTTACACCTCCAACTAGTGCGAAAACAAACAAAAAAAAAAAGGTTTTAGCCCTTCCACAGACAATGGGTTCGTTTCAAAATAACGTTCGCATACGCATTCTTAAAATATCCCATGACACTTATCTACCTTGCTACTGCGCAGGTGAATGAATGATTAACAAGGAAACGCTAATGAACAGCGCACATGCCAGACGGGGACCATTTTATTGTGGAAAAAAATCAAAGCTTTCCGTACCCCGGGCTCTTTACAGCTAGCACACTAATAAGGACTGACAGCCCCGAGATTAAACCAATTACGGCAAGGCAAAAGAATCAAATATTCTGTCACCCACACCAGTGATCCAGCAACATTTTGCTTGTTCAGTCGCAAATATGTTTCTTAATAGGCTCAATCTCTATGCTCAACAAAAGCAGAAGTGACTCTTTTTATGAACTCGTTTTTGTTCAGAGACAGACTACGTACGTGAAGACTTCTATACTATGACAGCTGCCGGGTGTCTCAACCAAAACTGTGGACAATACCATGAAAACAACTGGAGATCAAGTGATAAGCAAACAGCAAGCCTGGGTCAGGAGACATTGGTATGCAGGAGGGAGAGGAGGTGCATTAGCATCAGACTAAAGCTGCTGCCGCAGCTCCGCACTTCTTTGTGCTCAGTTTGGTGATGGGGGGCAGGGTGAAGGAGAGAGACACAGAGGATATGATGCTGAGCATGGAAAGAGCAAATAGGGGGTAACGTACTTGTTTAAAGTCATGTGCATATTTCTGACCTTTTGAAATATGCGGAACAATAAAAACTAAGTGTTAACACATTTGGTTTGCATTGAAAATTCAACATTTGACTGCACTACAACTGGCAATCTTAGGAAAATGTCAAAGTATTTGATTCATAGACCAATGTTACAAAACACCCAAACAAAGGTTAGAGCAGGTGTCATTTGGTCTCATCAGGTTGGTTTGAAACATCCAAATCAATGTTTGTGTCTGTGTGGCAGCACATTTTCATGAAATGTGTGCTCATACGTCAATAATTATTCCATCTAAAAAAGCAAAGGGAAACCGTGATTTCAAAATCAAACAGGTCTGCTGTGTTGTTACTTTTCATTTCCTTCAGCTTCGCACTGCTATGACAACAACCCTTTTATCTGTCTTGCATGTTTCAAAGTGCCATCCAGGAGACAGAGACGTTCATTTATGGTACAGCAAAAGCGAGGATTACATGGCATTCCAAGAAAATTTGATCAACTATTTGACATTTCACTGTTAAAAACTATGGTTGTGCCATGTGATGGAAAAGCCACAGCATTTGTAGAAATATGCATCCCACTGCACTTTCGCTCTTTGTAAAATGTTTTTGTTTCCTCTTGTCATCCTCTAGCTCCCTATCCTGCCAGAAAAAAAAAAAAGTAAAAAACAAGGAAACCGATCCCTCCCTCTCTTGCCCAGCTTTTTCGTGCAAAATGAATGCTTCGCATATTTTGTATTGTAAATGTAAAATTTCATATCTGTATAGTGCATAAGATGTGCCATCATGATCAAAAAAAAGTATCCTCAAAAACATAACAGTATATTTTTAAATAAAATGGTTCAAATAACAGTGTACCTTATTAATGCTCACAATGTACGTACTTTAGTTCATCACATTGTGGATAATGGAAGCGTTCACGTGCTGAAGAAGGAACAAAAATGACATGTACATAATTTGAATTTCTAATTGCAGAAGGCGCAAATATCTAGCATATGTTCCCCTAGGACTGATTGGCTGAGTCCATGGAATACACACTGGCTCTTTCCTAAAAATACTCCTACCAACACACCTAAAATCCTCATGAAGACAAACGGTATACTCCATTTGCTTTACACCTAAAACATTTTCAAGTAAGCATTATGACAGACCCAAATGTATCCATTCACTAGCACAATTGCAGCCCAACCCCTCAAAGTTGGCATGCCAAACAAGAGGTAGTCTAAACCTGGAAGATGAAAAAGCATAAAGTGCACCTAAATTGAAATGACAGACGACAGGAAAGGCCAACGACAACTTTGAGACTCAAAGGCCCGGCTCATAACTCCTCTTTGTACACTGAGATGTGCAAACCGCATTTGCTGTTAAGACCAGAGAGCAGTGTATATGGAAGAAAAGCAAAACATTTTGAAGCGGAGCTTTTTAACCACTGTGGCTGTCTGATGAAGTGAGTGGTGTTGGAATTATACTTAGAATGAATAGGTTACTGTGTATTTTATTTGTTCACGTAAAGTCATTTAAAACAAGTGAAACATCAGATTGAATGGTAACACTTTGTGTCCCTAGGGGAATGATGTGCAACATTTTCATCTGATTACACAAGGTATTAATTAGATTGGGTGGGTGCTACTGGCATGGACTGTTCATTCAACTGCCAGCCAGAATCCCTTGCTGCTCCCCAGTGTACAATGACTTTCTCCTCTGGAGGCAAGAGAAGTGCCAGCTAAGCAGCGCTTATCACTCAGCTCATGGCCAGATAGACATCTTGACGTAGGGCAAGTCAATTCTTTAGCTAAATGTGCTGTTAACTAATGTATGTAATGCTGAATATTTACATGACTTTAAGGCATGAAGTTTCAAACAAACTTAATTCCCCAAATGTGCTTGACACGTCAAAAGGAAGTTAAATGAAACAGACTCGTTCAGAAATTGTTCCTTTGGTTACGTCACTCAACATTTTCAAGAACGCAAGTCTAATTTTTATCTTGAATTTTCAGTTGTAAGAAAAAACATGTGAAACTTTTTTAATCAGGATTTCTGCATTAATTGCCAAATATGGAGTACGATAAGTGGTTCAGATAATGCATGGCCAATAGCAAAACATTTGTGCAGCCTTGACTTACAAATGACCTCCCAAATTTTGAGATGAGGCATTTTAAAAAAATTTTTTTTTTTTTTTTTTTGTTGGAAGTGAGTGAGTGAATGTTCTAGCTATGGCAGCAACAATTTCATGCCAATCAACAATTTGGCATATATCAAACAATTTGACAACAGAGGCCAAGTAATCCTAAACAAAGAATAACACTGTGTGTATTGTACATATTAAAATATTCAACATCATTTCAGCTATATCATCTACAAAGCTAAAAAGCAGTGAGAAAAAAATGGAAATATATGTAACAAATTTAAATATCCTCAAACTAAACCTGAAAGTCTGCAGTTTAAGCCTATCTTGTTCATGTCATTTGGAATCCGATTGTAGTGGTGCTCACTGTTTGGACCTGTGTTTTTTTTTTTAACATTTCAACCTATTGCAATCAGACCTGGAACATTTCCCCCGCGATAAATGGGCACGTGATAAATGGGCATTTACTGTTGTTTGAAACACCTCCAAGCAGCTTACAAATTGTCCAATATATCACAACTAGACATTTCTAAATCAATCAAAATTTCCATCCGCGTTGGCATGTGTTCTGACAAGTGTTAAAACATATAAATAAAAAAATAGGCGTGACGCCTCTGAAAAGCACCATTTTCTTATCAGCTACGGTGGCTTGATTTGTTCTTAAGCATTTAGTTTACTTTCAGCCGGAAAATCATACCACGGTATCTTGCTGGGCCTTCTCATGGTAAACAATACACCCAGTCAAGGGGAAATACTTAAAAGGGGAATGCTGAATGGAAAAGCACATTATTGCATCTTGAGGCAAACATTAGAATTGAGACACTCAAGTTCTCATCATTTAATTATGGATGGTAAAGATTTTCTGTTCTGTGAAAGAGACTCAGAAAAACCCCTCAATTCATATTGCCACCATCCTTTACATTTACTTGCTCATTTCTATAAAGTAGGAAGGAGCCCGTATAGTTATCCGTATCAGGCCAAGACCCAGACTTATTTTAAGGTTTTGGTACTTGCTGCGCTGGTGGGTATAAGACTAGAAAAAAACTTAATATAACTCAAGTGATTACAGGAACAATTTTGAAAATCCCCAATTGATACAACCAAATTAAAAACTCTGTTGCCAAGTGTTCCTCGTGTAATAAATCTGGACCCTGATATGAGCGACAAAAAGAAAAGAAATGAAACTTCACTTACATTGCCCATATACTCAGACAGCAGATCCTGAAGAGCCTGGCGCACTGAATTGCATTCAGCCACAATTCGCTCCCTGCGGTCATCGCGAGTGCAAGACGAGTCGGCCATGAGGGCAGCGCCACTGATGATGCTCTCAAGACGTTCCTCCAGGGATGGACGAAAGCGCTCCTCACTAAATGCCAGGGGATCCACAATGATTTGTTTCTAAAAATAACAAAGAAAAAATGCCATGGTATATTATTCCGATATTAGAAATGTAGTTCATTAGGCAGCCTCAATGACAGCCATATTCAGCCCCCTGCATTCATTCCATCTAACGTGACCTCCTCCGCTTCTGTGTCACAAGAACTTTCTCAAATTACTTCCGATGGAAACGAGGGGGTGGCGCTGACCCAAGAGTGTATTCAACGTTGCCTTTGTGCACGTGATGCTTCGTGTGAGGCTAGATTGCCGTAAATGAGCAGGTGAGTCATAAAGGGAGGCAGATAAATTTGGTGTAGACCATTTATGATTGTACAAAAAAAAGGGACACTTTATAAATATAAGTATCATCCAAATATGAAGTAGGGCAAAAGAAAACCAAGGTCCTGTCATATCGTAAAATTGTTATTTGTAACTACCATAGATTTGATGGGCAGTTTGTCTTGTGGCTTACTACTTTCCAATCAACATCACTGCATGGCATGCAAAATTCTATGAGTAATGAGGCAGTGCATTTTACAGCCATGGCTATGCAAGTGACAGCATTAATCAACAAGGTAAACAATGTCCTATTGAGAGCACAGCTATGCTGACCGGTTCAATAGCTAATTGACTCAATAACATAGTAGAAGATTGCAATGACCGTGTATTTTTAGAATTTGGTGGAGATCCGCTCATTATCTGAGCAGGGTGAATATGGAAAACTGTTTTGTAATCAAAATCTTGTCTGCTAATAGCTTCATTGGCTGCATTTATCACCCACCCCACAGATCATTAAGATGATTAGCTCAGTGTTCTATCCCGCTGTTACGGTTTTATTTTATTTTTTTCATTGTCAATGAATCAACTGTTATGAGTATGAAGCAGGTTTCAACTCGTGTTAAACTGAAGTTTAGAACATTTAACTTTGTTTACAGTATGCACACGGTACACACGGTAACTCTACTCAAACCAATTTGAATTTCAAATTTAGCAAGGTACACACACAGCGCGTATTGCGCTACAGTTACTGATGTGCCAAATCCACAAACAAGTCATGGAGCACAAGTCAACGGGTTGTCAATTTGCAACCACTTGTACTTACATCAAAATTGTTGAGGGCATATGCCAGCTCTCCTCCGCCTGCTGGTTGATTGAGTGCCGAGTCTTCTGTGGCAGTGGCCTGAGCGGCATTGGAGATGCCAGAAACGGCATGCTGCAGCTGCTTGTAGATCAGGTCACGGTTAGCCTTGTAGGCGGCAACGTCAGGATGCTGCAGGCAGGCATGGGATGCTGTGTACAGCATGGGAATGTTCTTTTGGAGAACACCACGGGCGGCAGCCATTTGGTCCTTGTGTTGGGAATCCTTTAACTCCTAAATGAAAGCATGGTAAAGTGTGGTAAGGTATTTTTTCAACATGAGACCAGGTCTGTCATGCCCTTAGTTAAGTGCGGGTTCTGTGACCTAGACTTATTTGTTGCCAGCAGTACGAATACAAGTCATAAGTCAGTCAAAAGATGCCTTTGTAATACTGTATAATACATTTCTACTCAAAGTTGAGCATTATATAGAAAATAGACCAAACGAGCTTCCATTGTTTCATGGAACAAAAAAAACAAAAAAAAGCACTCGCACAGGATTCACTTCACTTCCAGCTGAGCTTTATAGTGTACCTGTGGAGCACAGAAGGAAAAATATCTATGGTTTGTCAAGAAATCCTATGTCTAACGGCGCTTTTGGTTACACCGGTTTTATAAAAGCAAGCTTATATTAGCTCGCCTATTTGTCGAGACGCCCTGGGCGCAGCCATGTGGCCTGAAAGAAGGGGAGCCCAAGGGGAGCCGTGACGCAGGAGCGTCTCAGCTCAGCCAGCTCCTTCATACAACGCGGCATTTTCTTTATCGGATATTGCCAAATGTGAGTCATTCTCACAATTTACCTGCGTCAATAGAGATGGAGGTTTAATAAATAAAGACAAAAGATTTTGTTGTCAAATGAGGGCGCAGGTGGGGCTGTCGTGGTTGCTCTTAGCCCTCCTCCCCCATTGCGGCTTATTACAGCCATGGGCAAGCAAGCTGGCATACCACACCACTCAATAGCAAAGTGGTGGTTGCAAGGGACAGCCCAATCAACGTCACATCCGTTCTGTGCATTCAAATAAACCGAGGGGGTTATTTTGGCAAATATTTGCAAGACGACAAACTAAAAGAAAACACTAGATTATTTATTATACTTAACAATATTGCCTCTTTCTACTACATTATGAAACATCAACTCAGAATCACAAATAACATCACAAAAAAATACAAACACGTTTCAAATATCCCTGTATGATCCTGTATGCCACCTTGATCAATGTTTTCTGAGTGTACTGTTGTTACCTGTTGTCTTTTGGCTGCCATGATGTTCAGCTTGTCAACCTCCGGCTTCAAGGCCTTATACTGGATCCCTAACTCCTGTTCCGTTCCTGCATTACGCACTTTCACAAGGCTGTCCTCCACCTCAAGATGAAAGAAACAATGCTTCAAGAAACAAAATTCTTACCATATTCATTTAAAATTATGTCAACCTCTTGAGATTTCTTGTGTCTAATAATCACAATCTGCAAATGTAATGTACCCAAATTATCATTTTAACATAATTTAAATATACAACTGTGTTAATCATTTATGTCCGCATAGAATTTGTATCCAAAGAGAGTTAAATCTGACTAAACTGGCTTTATCTGGCAGCACTCCAAACTTTAATCCGTGAATATCCTCTATTTATCTGCTATGATACAGTCCATAATCGGTCAAAATGTCATGGAATCTCTCTCACCAGTTTAAGCTGCAGCAGAAGTTTGTAGACGTCGGACATGTCTGCCAGAACCAACAGATGTGTGACTGCCGACAAGAGGGCTCTGGCAGCACGAACCATATTGCCCCTCTTTACAGAGGAGCAGGGGTCTTCAGCAAATTCTCCAGAAGCCTGCCTCATTGAATCACCTGGCAATAGAATATATCTGTCAGCACGTCTACTCGGGCAACATTTGAATTACAATTGCCCTGGCAACTGAAAAGCTTTATTATGGCATTGATATATCAACATACAATCTTGGGATGGCAATTGAACTCAGACATCATCAAGCAAAGTCGGAATTTGTAGCCGACTGTGGAATCAATGCTACATGTAAGGGTTACAGCATAGACACATTTGTGTTAAGTATGACTTTTTCTTTTTCCATTGAATGAGGCAGCAGATTATACAACGAGTGTTTTTAATTTGAGTTGTGTTAAAGAGATATCAGGCAATTAAAATGTACACAACGGAGAACAGCTTGACACATTCCATCTTGGGTGGAATTCTTTCTACATTTCTAATACAATTTCCAAATGCATGACTCAGGTCAAAGTCCCAACAAAAGGCCTGCAATCTTGTTTGTCCAGCACCATGATTTGTCCTACATTGGCCTGTATGGTTGACTGAGTGCATATTGACTTTGTTGGCTCACATTATGAACATCAGTACATCATTCAATAGGTTACATTAATGGGGGAGCATGGAAATTTAAAAGGATGTAGTATGGACCTAAAATACAGTGAGCTCCATATAAATCGGAATCCAAAAACGAATAAAAAGAGTGACAGGACAGTATATATTCCCATTGCCTAAAGCAAAGTAGATATGGATGACAAAGGGTTCACCAAACAAAAAACGGCCAAGACTGAGAAGTGAAGTTCACAACATTGTAAAAAGTGCATGTGTGATAAATTCAATAGAAGTCAGGGGTACCTTTCTCTCAATTATGTAATAATCACTCCATAACAAATCTTTTAAAGAACTATTTTTGTTAAAATGCATTCGAGTGGAAGTCATGTACCCTGCATAAATGTCAAATGAAACATTTTGACAATTACCGTAAATTTCGGACTATAAGGCGCTACTTTTTTCTCAAATTGTGTAAGTGTTATCTAGTGCTGTTACATCCGTGTTTACAACAAAATGTTAATGTTATTAAAACTTTAGCCCAGCTAGTGCCGTTACTTCCGTGTTTACAACAAAATGTTAATGCTATTAAAACTTTAGCCGAGCTAGTGCTGTTACTTCCGTGTTTACAACGAAATGTTAAATTGATTAAAACTAAAGGCTTTCTGTGTACTGTCTTTCTTTGTAAATAACTCGTGCGCACGTGCGGCTTATAGTCCGGTGTGGCTTATATAAGTATAAAACAAAACAAAAATCTCAAATTTTAGCTGGTGCGGCTTATAGTCCGGTGCGGTTTATAGTCCGGTGCGGTTTATAGTCCAAAAAGAAATCAGTAAATGAAATCATTAAAAGTGAAAAGTTAAAAAACAAAAGTGAAATGTATTAGCCTCACCTATTTATGCAACAAAAACTGCAATGAGGTTTTGAATTGTTCTGAACTGAGGAGGACCATTTTACCTCACAGCATTAACATAAAGATCAGCACAGATTCAACAACAGCCGCTGCGCCTCTAGGCTATAACCAACCCATATGAACCAAATCAATTAGGCCATTTTCAGGCAGTAGCTGGCAATCAGTCAGAGTTTGAAAAACCTCTACTTGTATAATGTTCACCTGTGGCCCATTAAGAGGTACATTGCTTGGTAAGCGTCGATAACACCAATGCAAGAAATAAATAAAATAGAATAGAATAGAATAGGACATACAAGGAGAGCAGTTGTGGCTTGCCTTCAACATGAAGGGAAAGTGCTACTTGAGCTTTAGACAAACAAATTTAACCTGGTGGGGAAAAAAAAAGTTTAAAAAAAACAATGTAAACCTGAAATCTCTGGAACACAAACAAAGGCCCCTGGAACAAGCATTACATGTGGACGGCCAGCCTTGGTAACGTCATCAATGTTTTGTTACATCCTTACATTCTAACAGCTGGCAGGTCACAGCTGGGTGGAAAAGGTTACATGAATCCAGGGGATGGAGGCGATGTTGGCTTTCTCAATGGTCACATTATCAGTCCAGTCACGCTCCACTGGGCAGCATAGCAAAGCTGACAGCCGGCACGAGGCACCAGCGGAGTGCTTGCATTCCAGCCGGGTGACAGCTTACTGCATCTACAGTAACAACACTGAAGTGTGTGTCACAAAGGCTAACTGGCCACATGTCAGCCACCTCCATAGCATTGAGAGGATAGCTGAAGCGGGGGCACATTTAACTCGCTGGGCAACTTGAGGCAACAAAGACACACGAGCACAGCTGTCACCTCGAGTGGAGATAACAGTTGTTCTCAAGACACCGTTCAAAAAGGTCTTGGAGTATTGTTAGATTTTGTCACAGTTCTTTCTCTTTAATGCTCACTGTGCTAATAGCAATTACCAGGAGGCTGCCTTCTCAGTTTAACTATTTAATGTATGCCACAAAGATCAATACATAGCTGTGGAGCCTTCTCTGCAAGATTGCGGACCTCCAAGGTCCCTATTCTTATACTACTCTTGGGCGCCCTCCTCTATGGGGGCGACTCTGCCTAGCCTGTGAGATAATGTGTGACCTTGCAGTCTTAACTGCGATCAACTTATATGTGTGTGCAAAGAGTGTCAAAGAGAAGGGAACGCCAGTGGAAGCAAGAGAAAAGTCACAGCAAGATATCGGTATAGGTCTACCCAGCTAGTTCCATGTGCCATAAAGGCCTATTCTAACAGTATGCAAAAGCAGATAATTGGGAGTGTGTGAAAACGGATAACTAAAAGACATTAATTGGAACTCGCTGTAACAACTTTGCTATGGTGGAGTCCCGTCTTGTGTTAAGTATCAAAATGCAAACTGAAAAGCAAGACAAAATCTGTCTATCCATTCTAGGCACCGCTTATTCTCACTTTAGTCATGGATGTGCAATCTCAAGAACGTACCGTACCGAGTCCTGCCCTATTTATGTATTGAGACAACAAATGCAACATTGAGTTTTTCATCTTGTGAGGCAAGAGAGAAAAAGAAAATCAAACGTTACATGTTAGGCATTCGTCTTACAGCCTTGAGGCAGAAATGCATTGAAAATTAAGCCTACACAGAGCGCCATCAACAGGTAGCTCCACTGAGTGGGAGACTAAAAGGTAGCATTGCTATGCTCAATATGACAATCCCATTGTAGCGGAGCTCACCCTATGAAAAATTATTTTTAAAAGGGTCCCAATTACCAACCAAAGATCCATTTCTAATCATGTACAAAAGACAGTGTTAAAACCAGGTAGCTATGTTTATTGCTAAACTGTAGTTGGGACATAGCAGCCTTTCTGTTCCCAAACTAAATTGGCTACAAGCAAATATTGCACATATACAGATGGTGGCCATCTTTCATTTCTGACATACCAACAGTAACTTGGATAACTCTGGTGTGACGGGATTCCAATCTCAGGACTACTGTGGCAGTTAGATTGCAACACATTTGCGTATGGGCACAACAACCCATATTTGCCAAGGAAAAAACAATGCTGCTTACCCCGAAATGCTATTGGAGCTGTGACCAGAAGACTCCAATTCAGGTTCATCCCCTCTTTTCACAACATTAAGGTCATGAGTATTGATACTATGCCATATGTCTACCTAGGCGTCTATGCATTTCATTTGTCATTTGCTTGTGACATCCGCGCTTTCTGGTTTACTGATTACCGTATGTTTCGGACTATAAGACACAGTTTGGCCGGGGGTGCGATTTATACTCTGGTATGTGTGAAATTATTAACACATTATTACATAATTTCACATGTTATTTTCACACTGAAGCGCAAGAAGGTGCTCTAGGCATGTGTTGATCATTTCTGCAACTGACGAATCTGACGTAAGCGACGTAGAAGAAGAAGCGCCGCATCTTCTACATCCGGAGTTAGCGGAGTTGTTTAAAAGTGACACAAAGGATGAAGATTTCATTAGATTTAGTGACTTGGAGTGACACGGATGGTTTGGTAAACTTGTTAACATGTTATTTATGCCATAGTAATCTGAATAACTCTTAATATGCTATGTTAACATACCAGGCATGTTCTCAGTTCGTTGTTTATGTGTAATTTAACATTAGCATAACGTACGATTATTCAGCCTGTTGTTGCCTCTATTCTATTTTTATTTTAAATTGACTTTCAAGATGACGTGCCTGTTCTTGGTGTTGGAGTTTATCAAACAAGTTTCCCCCATAAAGCAACTTTCGCACCAGTACGACCTCTATATGGCTTTTCCTTCTTTGTTATGCATTTTATGGCTTGTGCGACGACTTCGGAGCGATTTATAATCCAGAAAATACAGTATATACCTAGGAGAAACTAGCACAGACCAAAAAGCAAAGCTTATCAAGCATTTCCAATACAGTAAGTATCCCTTTACCTTGCTTGCGGACATCTTCAACTGCAGCAGTCAGCTCATCCTTAAGGAACTGACTCTCTTTTGCAATTTTCTCTCCTTTTTCCAGGAAGTTCTGGGTGGCGGTCTCCACTGAAGCTGCCAGGACATGTGCCTTCTTAGAGCGTCCCTTCTTCTTGTTCGAGGGGCCTTTGTTACTTGAGTTTACCAGAGTGGTGACCTATGGTGGGAATACAGTGGGGTCAAAAAAACAACTGAAATGGGGCCGTGTCTCATAGCAAACTTGTACTACCAGTTACTATTCAGACCATCGTTACTATTTGTCTTCAATTCAAATGATCAAAACTTTAAGATTATCTGATGCAACATCCACAGACAAACGACCCTAAAATCATACAATTTTGAATTCACCCACAATTTTATAACCACCACCTGAGAACACATGACAGAGAAGACACTGCTGCCTCAGCAATTACAAATGCTTTGGATGTCTATAAGCTAAGGGGTACCCGCTTGTTTTCCACACAAGCTCTGCTCGCCGTAACAGAAGCACACAGCCAGCTGGCACAAACGCTCGTTGTCGAGCGAGGCGGAAGGAGACAGCCAAGGGATTCAGCCCACTGGTTGTTAATCTACCGAGTGTCCGGCTAGTCATTGGTTCAGCAGTACAGTGGGTATATTGTTAAAAAAAATAATAAATTCAAAAATAATTTAAAAAAATAAATCAATAAAAACACACAAAAAAAATGCAATCAGATAAGGCTGAGGTAAAGAAAAAAAAATTTGAACTGGAGTATTTTCACAATATTTCCTTTTTGGAGTAATTGGAAAAATAATGATTATGCATTGTTAAACAACAATACGAATACAAAATGTGCATGTAAAGCGCACGTAAGCTTTATTGTCCAATTAGTCTCCATACTCAATGACTACACTGTAGTATCTGTATGCTTTAATGGGCGGGCCTGGCCTGGTGCATGATGTGGAATTAAAAAAATGAGAGTGAAGCCGTTGGCTGCTATGAGCTCAGCGGCTGGCTGTTAACTGGCTAGCTGTTAACCGGCTTATCGTGAGCCAGTCCAAGCAGTGTCAGTTCTGGCCATTCAGCTTGTTAATTAATGTGCTCATTGGTGTTTAAGTTGTGACTGTTTGTTCAATTAGAAAATTGAAGGTGTTAGTGTTTATGTTGTTACTGGTTTTTTTTTCAGCAGCAACAGAAACCCATGTTTGGCCACCTTTGTGTTTCAGCAAGAACATTTGTAGATGTAGGTGCTGTCTTTGGAAACATATGCTCATAACTGGTTTGTGGTCAATTAGACTGAAAATTGAGGAAAAAATATGTTTTCATGTATATGCAGTAATTAACAGAATTATCAATAGGACAGATTTGTTGTGATTTGTTTGTGATAGTCTTAATCAATATTTAAACTTTGGTCATAGTCTTTTCTGCACTCTGTCCTTTGGGTTTGGTGCCAACACACTAAATTAATTCAACAGCAACAGTGCTCAGTGGAGGAGAACAATTATAATTACATAATATAATTAATATAATTAAATAAGATAATTACTTGAGTTATTCAAATAAGCACTGCAGCCATATCATTACATTGTCTGATTTTTTTTTACAGCTTTTCTCAGTGTTTTTCTTCCTCCCAATTGAATTGCTGAAATATAAAATAGGGTTTATAAAACGTGATATTCTACATCTGAGGGGTATTTTGACAAAACATGCCATGCAGACTGTGTTAAGACTTAAAAAAAAAAAAAAAAAAAAGGCTCATATAACAAAATATATATGTGCACTGGATTCAGCAATATATTCAGATGTCTTTCAACTTTACCTTGGGATGGTAAAAACAACATGCACACTGACACTTATTATTACCTGTGTAACCAGGGGCTCGAGCAGCCGCTCCACTGCCAGAGTCCTGATCTCCAGACTCTTTGGGTCCCATTTGAAATTGATATTTGCGGTGTTGATGCTTGTCATGTCTGGAAGTCTAAGGTGGTACACAAAAATCACATCAAATAAAAGATCATTTAAATTCCTACCACCAACCAATCTGTGTGTGCAAGACAGTGATTTTCAGAATGTTGACAAAACCTTTATGAAGGGCGGAAAAGTCAAACAATCAGAAAATGTCCTCCACTTTCAATAACTGCTGCTGCATTGATTTGTTATCAGGTAAAAGAGCCGGAACAATCAGGAAAGTCTTGAGGCAAATATCATTCATATAACCCTTGACGGAAATGTGTAATGCTTGAATGCAGCCAGTTTAAACACAAACTTTTTTTTTAGATTGAATGCCACTTTCGCAAGTCACAGTTAATAATGTATAAACATCACAAAATTAGGACTTAATGTGTAGATATTCGACTTTCTGTTGTAGTTTTAAAAAGATCTAACAAAAGGTTACACAGAAATGAGGTGTTATTGATGAGCAGGTCAGGTGAATAAAAAAACTTAGGGGGGTGCCATCAGGCCTAAATAAGACCACCAACAATCTCTCAGTTGTGCGATTTACCATCACTAAAATTTCTCATCGAAACAAACGGCCAAGAATTTGTAAAACATGAGTCAACTCGTCAGCGATGTTTAACGTTTAGCTCAACTTGCACCTGTGTGGTCATTTGAAATAAAACTAAGCAGCACTCATCCCATTTGCAGCTTTTAGCTTTAAAATGTCACTAAATCAAGCTATTGAAACCACGTTTAAAGTGTTGCAGATTAAGTGTTGTTCTCGCCCATTTTGCTTACCTGCTGCGCACTTTGCCAAAGCCGACACCTTGCTAAAGCTAATGCTAGTTGACAAACAAAACGATCCACAAGGGTTCCGTGCACTACTTCTATCGAATGTCAACAAAACGGTTATGAACGTTCTTTTTCAAACAGTCCGCATTCCGTTCTTTCAACTTGGATCGTGTGACGTCAAGTGACTTCAAAGAATCACTTTGAACTCACTCATAACAATTCGTTAGGGAAGTTTCAAGATGGAGGAGATGACAACGCTTCGCCTCCAAAGTTTTGCTCTTTTTCGCTGTCCTGGCGGAGAAGCAACTTTTGTCGCTCCAACTCACTCCACAACAAATTCCTCTTCAAAACAATAAAATGAGTAGATGATCGACGAGAGTTTGGCAAAATGTTACCTTGAAAGTTTCGATAGAGCTGGTTTCGCTGTCGTTGACTTGTTTCCCAACAATAGCCGAGACGGAGGGGGGGAATTGGGCGGTGACCGAGTTCCTGAACTTCCTGGCAGCGAGACTACCAGGGAACGTCCAACTAACCCGCAAATGACGACTTGTTTTGGGCGTGGCAGTAGCTGTGCTTGTCCATATATGGATTAATTACTGCTTCTATTTTTCCGGGTTTACACTACGTCGACCAACCTGCAACATACATTTTGACTGGTTTACGTTCAGAAATTATAAAGGATAGATTAGAAGCGCGTTTATGGAGGAATTTAGATGTTATGTACCCCCCTCATCAAGGAAGTTAAAGTGGTTACACAACAGATACATAGAACGACTACAAAACACTTTTCAGTTATTAACGTTTTTGTTTTATTTCTTTACATTCACTTGAGATAAAAGTTTGATTAATTATTGCTTCACTGCTTCCAACTAAAGTTAGAGCATAATCAGAGGTGCTTAGCAGGATAACCAACACATTATGGAAAAAATGCTAAGATCATGATAACGAGGCGAAAAAATACATCTTATAAGTATGTTTTTAGACAAAAAGTTTTTTTTAACAGCAGAAGATGATGGCTTTTGGGCTGGCACAAAACATTGCATTTACCATAATGGTTTTTGTAGCCAAATTTTAAAATTTGTTTTAAATGAGGCAATAGGGAGGACCAAAACTAAGAAAATTGCAAATGGATAAATTGAATTGAAGATAAAAAAGAATATAAAAATATAAATGAAAACATGGTAATAAAAACAACAACAAAATCTAAAAGTAAAAATAAATATTTCTAGATTTACTTTTGGTAAGCGCGTGCCTGCGTGCGTGCCTGCGTGCGTGCCTGCCTGCGTGCGTGCCTGCGTGCGTGCCTGCGTGCGTGCCTGCGTGCGTGCCTGCGTGCGTGCCTGCCTGCGTGCGTGCCTGCGTGCGTGCCTGCGTGCGTGCGTGCCTGCCTGCGTGCCTGCCTGCGTGCCTGCCTGCCTGCGTGCCTGCCTGCGTGCCTGCCTGCGTGCCTGCCTGCGTGCCTGCCTGCGTGCCTGCCTGCGTGCCTGCCTGCGTGCCTGCCTGCGTGTACATTTAGGGTTAGAGAAGCAGTTGCATCCAGCCTCTTGAGATAGTCTATTTAAAGCTTTCACACTTCCATCCCCTCCAGTATATTTGAGAACACTTTTATCTAATGTTCCAGCATTATCATTCACAGTTACCACTAACATAAATGTGTCAGTCTATGAGCTCTGAAATAATGTGTGGCATTTATGAAAGTGAAAAAGAAACGGGCACTTTTGGCCCTGGTCACTTGAGTCAAATAAAAAAGAAATAGTTCCTCACTTTTAAACCATACATAACTCTAACCCCTTCGGCATATGTTCTCTTCAGGATTACAGCAACAGAATGGTAAGTGTTTTAGTTAAATTAGAAAAGTAAAAAGAAGATGACAGAACCAAAAATCAAGATGCTTGCCTCTAGGGAAAACGTCTGTTGCTTTTCACCTTTTATTCTTGAGGACAAGAGATAAGATTTTCTGACAACCCAACAAATATTTCATTGTAAACCTGTAGCAGATTTATATGTATAAAACAGTTCATGAAACTGTAGACTTACTTGAATATACTTTTACAACTTTTTAAAGGAAATATGGAGTTCCATTGGGGATTACCGAGCATTTGCTGGATTTCCACATGATGTAAATTGACATATTAACTCACAAGAGTCAGACATCAATATCTACAATTATGAAGAGTTTTGCCAAAGTAGACAAATGTGAACCATCCAGTCAGTTAATGTTAGGACACCTACACCTTGTCTCTGGCCTTAACTGCCAATTCTGTAGGTGTCAAACTCAAGGCATGGGGGCTTGATCTTGTCTAACACATCGTTTTAGGCCCACAAAAGAAAGTCAACTTCGACAATCCTTGCTAAGATCTGTACCAAAATTTCAGTCAATAACCATTTTCTTTCTACTACAGTAACTTGAACAATAGTCGAATCAACTATCATTCTTAATTTTGACTTCTGATTTCAAAACTAGTCATCTATCAGTTTCCTGTGTATTATTGTATATGGTAAAGAGGGGATTTAACATTCATGGTTTCACAGGCATAATGGCCTTTCAAGAAAAATTGTAACAAAAATGTGGCCTGCCACAAAAATGAATTTGACACCTCTATCACTGTGTAAATCAAGATGTTGTTTTGGACATCCACAAGCTAAAAAATACTGCTTAATTTAACATAAAAGTTTTCTATTTCTTTTATTGCAGTCCCACGCCTTACCTTCTACTCCTTACTTTTATGAAGTAGTGTTTTTATTATTTTCAGACTCCTTGGATGACACAAAGAAATAAAGATGAGATATGTAGAGAGTAAAGTCAACTGCTGTTTAGCTCTTGATTGATTGAATGAGATTTAGGGGAAATCAATCACATTGGAACCAGAGAGCATTTATGCTGACAGCAACAGATTCAATGAAGCAAGATAATCCATGTCCAAAATAAATAAAAGTGAAAATAAAACCAAATATTAAAAAATATTTACAGCAAAACTAAGTTATATATATATATATATATATATATATATATATATATATATATATATATATATATATATATATATATATACACATCTATAATTATCTTGTGTTTATATCCACATTTATTTATATATACGTTTTGTGATCATACCCACCTTTATTTTTACATTTTATTATTCTTTATTTCATTCTTTCTTTTGTCTTCTGAAACGCATAACACACACACACACACACACACACACACACACACACAGAGTTTTTAAAAAAAAATGGATCGATATCTTCGTTCCATCTCGGCTAGACTACTGCAATGCGCTCCATGGAATCAACCAGTCCTCCCTCAAGTGTCTCCAGTTCGGTCAAAATGCCGCCGCTCACCTCCTAACTGGAGCTCATAAGAGGGAGCACATAAGCCCTATTCTGGCCTCCCTCCACTGACTCACAATATATTTCAAAGTGATCCTTCTATTTGTTTTCAAATCGCCTATGGCCTCGCCCAGTTAACCTCTCTGAGCTCCTCCACCCCTACGCAAATGCTCGGTGCCTCGGGTCTGCAGACCAGACACTCCTGGAAGTGTCAAGGACTAGTCAGAGCCTCAGAAGGGATCGAGCTACTGTTGCTGGTCCTCCCTCTGGAATGACCTTCCCTTGGATGTTAGGCAAGCCTCCCTTACTGTCCATTTTAAAAGCCTTTTTTTTTCCATTGGCTTTTGACTGAATTGCTGTTCTGCTACTATATATTAATGTGTTTCAATTTTGTTATTATTGTTCCATTGCTATATGTGAAGCGCTTTGTTACAGCTGAAGCTTATGTAAAATGCACTATTACAAATACAAATAGTACAAATAAAGCTGTATTGTATTATATCGTGTAAAGTATGACTTTATGTGGAAAGTTAATCAATGTGTTGATATTCTTCCCCTCATGTCCCAGAATACATTCATGAAAAATATTTTCTCATTTGAAAACTGAGATATTGCAGTGAACTATCTGACGTGTAAAGCCGATGACTCGCCATGGACACAGTGATGCAAGGATTGCTCATCCAACGGTTGGTCTGTAATGACGAGGGATTATGCGAGGTGCTATTCTATGTTTTAATGATGAATGTTTACCCAAGTAACAGCTAGCTGCCAGACAAGTTGGGATGTCCTTGAACTTCATCTTTTTGTACCTGCTAGATTGAACAAATGGTGGCGAGCACAGCATGATATAAATAATTCCTTCTAATTATGAGGAGGCTCACATGTTTGTCACACACTGCATGTATAATTGAGCACATGCAAATGAGTGTGTAGAGATGTGGGAGATCAAAACAATTAGATAATGTTGAATAATTGTCTGTGATTTTTTTGTTTTTTACAGTGACAACGAAGTCGGGACTGTTGCAATCATGGGGTAATAATACGAGTATTTATTTAAATGTTTATTTTCACCTTCTATGAACTTATGCCTTCATAGTTGTGGTTTTTGGTGCTGTCAGTTTTAAACAACACAGTTTTACAGTTGTTCCAGGAAACTCCTCTTACATCACTGGTGCAAACATGTCAGTCTCACTTACATTGCCGACAAAGTTACAAACACTTTGGCATTGACTGAATTTAAAGTGCCTTACTGGAGGAAGGTTTTGTTTGCGACCTTCAGTTTGTCCACATTTACCTGACTCATAGTGAGAGCCGTTCATGAAGGGGCATGATGTCACTGGCTATCTCTCGCTTTTCAAATGAGATCTTGGTCCTCTAAGATAATCAATGGACATGCAGTGCAATTAAGTTGAGAGTCTGAAGAAGTTGAGAGGAAGTCAATGGACTTGGAGCATTAATGATTGCTCTTCATTTGCAGCGACCCTCCCCATAAGGATGTGTGAAACATATACAGTATTATATGAAAGACTTGCACGTGACATATTCACAGTGTTAGAATGGTAACGCAATGGTTTCTGACAAAAGCCTTGCCATTTGTTTGTGCAATGGAGAAAGCCATACATTTTACACAATATTTTTTTTGGGGCTAAAAAGCAAATGAAATGGTCGCCTTAGGAGGTTGCATTTCTCTAGATTTCTGAATATATTCCACTGGCATGCTGATTGAAAGGGGTACAAAACTCAAATGATTACTCAGTAAATTGCAATCACCAGCAAATCTTCAACTGACCTTGTTATGTTCCGAAATTCTCCTGGGAGCTAATGTCCTAATTTCTTGCTTTCCAAGTGGGATTCGGGCTAAAAGGAAGGTGAACTATGTGGAGGAAGCCGCAAATTAAACGTGAGGCTGTAAATGAGTCACTGCTTTAGTCACTCTCTGATGTGCCCGACCAAATACGGCAAATACGTGCGTGCCTGGTTGCTTCAAAAATAGACCTGCATTCCTTCATCATATTGTTACCTCTATATGCATAATATAGATAACAGTTACCTTACTGTTACCTCTCGTTGACAGCTCATCACTTTAACCATTGATAAGGTGGTGTTGTTTTAAAAGAATCACTTGAAATTCTGCTTAACTACATCTGAGAGCCATTCAATTAACAATATACCTACTCCTGTCAACTACTTCTATATTTAATCTGTGAATCTAGAGAAAAATGTTTACACAAACAGTAAAAGAAAAAAAAAACATCTTGGATTAGGATGCGACTTTCAAATTGGGAAAATGACTCCCATCTGTAAGGAAAACTGCTGAAGGATTCCATTTTGCCTGTGTGATGAATTGGCAGGAACTGTATGAGGATGTCAATTCACTTATCATGGCATTTACATCATATTTACTTTCATACAAAAGTGCTAAAGGTCCCTCACCTATTATCATCTCTAATATCCTGCAGTAGTAATTAAAAGTGCACATACCTTTACGCACACTAATGACAGAAGAGCTAATGGCAAGCAGGTAAGCAAACCCGATAACACCAACGATTGATTGATTTGTGTTTTTCTTTTTTTAATGCAACTCATGCTGTTTGTAAATGTTCTTAAAGCTTGACAAATGCAAGGAGAAATGTCTGAGTGAAGAGGCGGGTTAACAATGCTGTATGTCTTGAGCTAGAAGAATGAGGGGGCTTGGGGGGCGGTGGCTTGCTCAAGGTCAGCTTGACTGTAGTCACAAAGCAGACTGGCATCTCTCCAAAAACTAAGAGGCTTTTTTTTCTCCCCTGCAGCGCTGTGTTGTGGTTCCAAAGCTCAAGTCCTTCCAGATGAGCTACTTCCACTGGAGATGAGCTCGCACCACCGCTGTCTTTCTGGACCCTGTGTTTGGAGATATAACTTCTGAACGCAGCATATATGCATGCTGTGCAGCTTCTTCGGGCACTGGAAAAAATAAATGATCTGAAACCTCTTGTATTCCTTGACAGTGATTGGTAAAAAGGTGTTCAATATTACATGTCAAACAATAAAATACTCAAACAAAATCTATGGTACATAGTAAGTGATGTTGACAGTTGAATCTCAGTGAGTCCATAACTTTCTATTTTTTTTCCCGTCATATGACAAATATTCATCTTTTGTATTGTTCCGTAAACAAATTGTTGGTTTTCTATGACTGATTTGAATGGGATGAGTCAAAAGTCAGATAAAAAGAGGCATATTTCCCCAAATTTATACCTCAAGACTTTAAGAGGTTCCACTGTTATTCTCTGAGATAATAAAATGAAGTATGAGTACGAACGAGAGGTAACAGACTCTCTGCATCAGTAACCACGCCTTGTTCATTAAGTGCTAAACGTGTCACCAGTGTCATCATTTGTTTTCAGTTTCCGTCCCGAGCGGTTATGATTCATTTTTCACTTGATGCGCTGCTATCGTTTGAATGCATAATAACATGTTGAAGTGAGTGAAACATTTGAAGCAGCACCAAGAAGCTTTCAAAACTCACGACTTTAACATTCAAGGGCCATTTGCTGCCAAAATGCTGTAGCTGCATTTGGTACAACGAGGTATTTAAAGAAAACCAGATCCAATGAGATGCAAAAATGACCCACGTTGAGTATTTAACGGGGATATCATCTCCGAAATTCTATCAGGTTAAGGAGCAATATTTAGCTCTCGGCGATTGGATAGTGAACCAATGAAAATGTTGAAATGGAAACAGCGAGGCATGATTACCTATACAATGACCAAGACTGCGTTCCGCTCTCTCTGTAAATTGAATATATGTGCTGGTGAAAACATCATTTTGAAGAGGTGAAACAAACATTCGTGTATCCTTGCAGTGCATATGCTCGCCCAGCCAAGTAGTGAAGTTCCAGTTTGAAATATTGCCGCAGCAGACAGCAACAAACGGCCAGTCCACCATAGTAAACAATCGCAGGCTACCTGTCAAGTGGATGTCTAATCAATCACGGGGTTATGTCCCCTTTATTACTCTGTCAAGAGATGGTTATGGATTTTTGTTTTGACGTGTCAGTGTTGCCAATAACAGGAGAATCCTTTGCGTGTATTGTGACAATTTCCCAACATTTCATTAGGGAAATATATTTAACTTTAGTATCAAATCAATAGAGTGAGGATTTTGTTTGGTTGAACAGTCGGCTGCAGACTCATGAAATGTGAGACTGTTCGGACATTCTTCAGCATTACACAGCGACAAATGCACAGCCAAATTAGTTTTGTACTATACACTCGATAAACATTGACTATGATTTTTCAATCGAAGATTGGAATGGAGATGATATAAAAAAAAAAAAAAAAACTTGCAGCCATAAAACTGGAAAAAAAAAATGTATTTTTGTACCACTTGGAGGCACACTGTGCTCACTTTGAGAAAACAGTGATTGCACTATGTCACGTTACATTGGCTGTGACAGCAGAGCCAGAAAATGCTCTCAAACAGCCTGTTCACGTACATGGCAGCTAAAACTAATCCCAGGTTTAAACTTCAGGTGACTGCAGCAACGACTTGTCATTGAGAGCAATGACAAGATGCAGTGACAATAAAAAGACACCGTCACACTGCAGTTTAAATGGAAAGAGATGGCGTCGCTCCATTTAGCACAGAAAGGTAAAAAAAAAAAAAAAAAAAAAAAAAAACAATCTGCACAGGATGTTTTACATACAAAAAGGAAACACGGAGAACGAGCCATCTTTTAATCTGAGAGAAAAATGAATTTGAATGGTCAAATAAAATACAAAGCAAGGAATGGACCAAACAAAGAAGTCACATTAATGACAGCAGAGGAATATACAAAAAAAAAAAAAAAAAAAACCTCCAGCCTGGCTGGTTGTCACAACAGCAGGTTCCCCAATGGCATGCATGTCAAACAGCTTTAGTTTGCCCTTTTCTCATAAAGTGGAGCGCATGTGTGCCCCTTTGACTCAATCCATGCCGCTAGGAATAGGCTTCATTTCACTGATTATGGTAAACGTTCCATACGCTATTTGAAAGAGGGTGTACCCACAAAGATGGCTTCTTTATGAAAAATTCATCCTGACAGATGTCTGGGTCGGGCCGCCCTGCCACGTTAACGCTCATCTGGGCCGACTGAGAATTGATTAGAAAGCTATCTACGCTGACTTTGAAGATTCTACAGTACCATCCAATGCTGCCTTGCGCTGGCTTGCATTTGAAGAATTCAGCACAGACCTTTGGAAAAAAGTAATTGTGAACTCACAAGTGAACTCAGTAATGTCGTGCCAATTGAGAAAATTGAACTTTAAATATGAACTGTGTTGTATAAATGAAACACATATCACCTTATCAAAATTAAATGACTTCAAGAAAGAAATGTGTCTTCATCAAGATATGTATCATTACAGTTTGATTTTAAGTCACAGATAAACACGTGTAAAAGCGCCAATATACCAAAAATACATATTGAGAATACTATGGAATGAATAATACCGAATACCTTATAAAAGACAGTCATGTTTAGAATAAACACCAGCTTGACTGATAATGTCCTTTACAAACGTGTATGTGCGTGTGTGTGGTTGTTTTATGTGGTTTTAAATTGAGTCAACTCATTTGTCACGATAAGTGCCCTTCACATGTCGGCAGATGCAGTTCCATGTAGAAAGATGAGACATGTCCTAATCTGTTAATGCAAAGATGGAAGGACAGTCTACTCTCTACAGGTCCATCGCTTAATCATTCCAGCATTTGTTATACTTTATGAGGGTCAAAGATTTTACGGACAAATGTAATGTTGGCAGTGTTCCAAGAGGCTTGATTTGGTGAGCTAATGAGCTGCACGTACAAACTTGGAAGACATTTGTAAACATGCCGCTGACTACCATGAAGGTCCTGTTGTTTTCCTTTGATGCATTATTTGCTTTACCACCCATTATCCTCTGTATTTATTTATTCTGTTGTTTAATTATGCATAATGTTTAAGCATTGTAACAAATATTTCATGTCGACATAAAAATACATTTATGACTACATTTTTCTTTGGGCTCGCCAACCTGTTACAAAGGGCAATTGAAATGCTATATGGTTTGTCAATTGAACTTGACATAGACAAAATAAAACACATGCCCGAGTGTCTCACGGTGATTGTTAGGACAGGTTGGTGTTGATTGAAATTGATTTCACTAACTTCTTTGCAGATCTTTGCGCTTCCGTTGATTAAAGGCTTTTAGTGAAGGTTAAGCTAATGGCCGTGCCCATGGTTGTCAATGAAGTCATTATTTATTAATTGTGTCGCGATGTTAAACTTGGTGAATATGGTTAGAAAGAAACAAGGCATGAAGGGGGGGAAATTTACTGTACAAAATGCCGTAGATGGATTTCTGTACATTTTCCTGATCTTACATGTGGCATTAAAATGCCAAACTATTAATGGTCAGGAATGTTGACGAGCAGAGTTCCGAAGTCTGTCATGGCGGTGATATCATAAACTTGAATGAGAGAAAAGTAAGAATTATGAGTGTTAATAAATGACTCAACATTTTCTCTCCACATTTGCCTGAAGCGAAAGGATATCGAATTTAGATTTTTTTTTTCTCTCTCATTTAATCCTATTCATTCCCCCCGCATTAAAAGCACTTAACCAATTTGCATCTATTATCCAAAATGTCTCATATGAGATTGATATCTCATCATTCAATCAAGAATGTGTGACTGTAGTATTGCATGGAAGGTACGTATATGGTTTCATATATGTATATATATAACCCCTAACCCTAGCCCTAACCCTAACTCCAGCACTAACCCTATTCTTAACCTAGCCCCCCCTAACCCCCAGCTCTAACCCTATCCCCAGCCCTAACCCTAACTCCAGCCCTAACACTAACCCTATTCTTAACCCTAGCCCGAGCCCTACCCCCAACCCCTAGTCCTAACCCCCAGCCAATCCCGGTTGGGCCTGGAACTCGGGTCACTGGGGTGAGAGTCCAGTGCACTAACCACTACACTATGGAACCCTCACTTACATTGTATGGAAGGTACGCCCTAGTCTTAACCCTAGCCCCAACCCTGACCAGCTCTAACCCTAAGCCTACCAAGCAGGTTTTTGGGATGTGGGAGGAAACCGGAGTGCCCGGAGAAAACCCACGCGGACACAAGGAGAACATGCAAACTCCACACAGGGAGGGCCGAAGTTGGAATCGAACCCGCCTAACTGTGAGGCGGTCGTGCTACCCAGTGCTCCACCGAGCCACCCCATTTCACACTTAATAGGAAATTAATTAAAAAGAAGCATTAGGGCAATGTACCTACTGCAAAGCACAACATCCAGAGTAAACATTGCAAGCTAATTTAATAGAGCCTACCACTGCTAGTTTGAAGAAATTGCACTCTCCCCATCTGGAGAAGGACAGAAAGAGCCGCCGGTGCATTTTAAATTGCACTATTGAACGGCGGTAACAAAATAAACACAAGCACATATTCACACTGACTAGACCTGTCGTTTGCCTTGACTTATGTAGAGTCACACAACACGCAGAGAGGCCGATGGGTTAGCCAGTAGCCAGACAAATTTACATTTTGCTTCACCGAGTTCTGCGTCACTCAACAAGCCAGGTCCTTATAAAGAAACACCTTTTCCATCAGTCACTGATACAGTATGATAAAGAAGGGACTTCTGTCTCATCAACCACAACATCTCAATAATTGAGATTTCTTCTATTTCTTTTTTTTTTTTCTATACAAATGGACTAAATTTTGATCATTTGGTGTTGTGGTCCTCACAAATTAAAAAGTAGAATTTATTTTCCCTTCATTGTTTGCCACCTGGTAGTAATAGGGGAAATAATTTGCTGCTTATTATTGGATGGGGAAGCAAATTGAAAACGGATGGAACAAATACAAATTTAATACACAACCTACCTCCAGGGACAGCACAGAAAGAGAGAGGCCTGCTCAGTTTCTCTGCAGGCTTTTGGACGGCACTTATTCCCACCTCTGTGCGAAATGAATAGTGTCGGCCAATTCAGCTGACAACGCTAACGGAGAGGGTTATGGCTATACTGAGACCCATGAAGCAAAATAGCTGGGGAGAATTTTCATTTATAAGCGGAAGAAAACTAATGACTTTGCAATTGGATGCTCGCCATAGTCACGGTTGAAAGTCTGTCACAAAACTGTCATCACAATGCTCCACTGACTGTGATATGCGCTCTTTCCACATAAGTCACAACATAAACATTCAAACTGCAAGAAAAAAGGGAGAAAAAGAAAGAACGGGCCTTTCAGGAAAAGAAGGAAATGAATCCAGGCTTCCTTGTTCAAGCCCCCAGGGATCAACGCCATCTTGCCTATATTGCAGCGTATCTGGTCAACTGCAAATTTCCGACAATGATTTTCCGTACACACCACAATGATATGTTATAGATTCACGATCGGGAGAGCTCCGTGTGGAAATCCCTATTTTCGCTCGTTTTTCAAAACCTTCCCCAGATTGCATGCCATAACTAACACAGCCATGCCCAGAAGCTTCCTTGGAGGAGATTACAAGAGGGACTTGTGAATGCATGAGGAAACATTTGCAGATGAAGCCACCATGCGTGTGTTTTCATGTCAAATGACAACACAGTGGGCAGAAGACAACCGCTTACGAATGCAAACGAGGGAAAACCACATGAGCTACCATGTAGCTTTCTGCTAACTTTTGTATCGGACTATGAACAGTCTGCCTGACCAAAGGAACATGGGCCACTTAAATGAAATCCAGCCTGTTGAAAATGCAGCTATTTTTACCAGCATCAAGAGAGTCAAACCAAGATGAGGCTGCCTATAAAGGGGAGAGGCAATCTTGGTCCTGAATGGCTCTGAACATTCAATCAGCAATACATCGCTTTCCAAAGGAAATAAGGCATCCACTTCAATCCCCACATTGATTTCTTCTGCTTTCCTTCTGACACTGACTTCATGGGTGAAGACAGTTGCGTCACACAAACAATATTCCAAATCGACTGTGTACGGAAACTAGGATCGGCACAAGAGAAACATCTGCTGCCAATTTTTCATGCACATCTCAAGGACATATTGAACATGTTGTCATTGAAATCTGACGAGCCCGTTATTTTACTG
Source organism: Syngnathus leptorhynchus (assembly GCF_054491065.1). NCBI lineage: Eukaryota > Metazoa > Chordata > Actinopteri > Syngnathiformes > Syngnathidae > Syngnathus > Syngnathus leptorhynchus. Next base: position 11,420,847 of record NC_141196.1, on the reverse strand, counting down.
ATACAGCTGCAAAGCCAAGTAACTGATCTGCATCAATGCAAAAGAGAAGGACGCCAGACAAATTACATTCAACGGCATCAGTAGAGGTCTGAACCAACCTGTTGCTGGTTCTATTTTATTATTATTATTATTATTTTTATTATTTTTACAACAGCTAGGTCAGAGACAGCATACACTCAATAGACTGCAGTGAGTCATGTTGCGTTTTGACTCGCATGTTCTGTGTCAGTCCGGTTTTACTATGGTAATGAGTAACGTGCAGTGTCAATGCTTGACCAGCAGGTGGAAATACATGCAAACGCCTTTGACTGCAGCGATAAAAAGATGCCGCCATTTGAACAGACTGACCGAAAATTATATAACAGACTGATAGTGAGGCACGTCAGCATCTTATTTAATAATATTGTACATTCATTCACATTCATAATTATTATGATGTAAAAGTTGGCAGCCATTTGATACTATTTCCAAATACAGCATTCTTAAGAGCAATTTAAATCAATTAAGGCTTTCATGCAATTGAACCAATAAAGATTCGATATAAAGCAACCTTTTTATATACAACGAGCTTCAAAGGACATGAATTTATAAAATTAAATTTTGATTAAATAGATCAAAAATAAAAAGGTAAATCCAACTTTACATTCCACATTTTGTGTATGTGTGTACAAAATAAAAATAAAGGCACGCAGCAATCCGATCATTTTAAAATGTCCTTAAATCCACATTAAAATAGAGATTGCTCTTGAATAGTGTTTAGTATTTTATTTCAATGCATATGGGAATGAATTGACCAACTAGTAACCATTTAAAAAGCACAGAATATTAAAAACATACTATTGCAAATTGTCTTATACATTTAAAATTGTGGTAAAGGTATAATATTGGGTCCAAGTTGCCCACATCTAAAATTAGTTTAGGAAAAAGGGCTCTTTAGTTTGCTCAAGGAGGTTTTCATGTTATTTTCTTGAAAATAAATAAATAAATGTGGCTTCTTCCATTTTGTTACATTACATACTGTGCCACATAAATATGATGCTGTTGTGTATTACTGGTATAAACAGTAAAACTAACAATTTCAAAGTGGGCACTTCGGACCCAAAGTCTAGAGAGTCTTTTTTTAATGATCACTTATTGGGCAAAAAACGTTCCCCTTGCTCTTCTGTGCTCTAGGAAATCTATTAATGATCCTCTTGCCTTACAGGCTTGACTCTATCTTTGAGGTGAACGTACTAAAGTCCACAGAGGATTATGTTTAAGGTTATAGCTTCAGGTCAATACACTCAAAACCATTAGCACTGATGTCTTTGAAGAAAGGTGGAAGGGAACTCTAAGCACATTTTGTTCGACACGGACATGTTTGGTTTGAAAGCCTGGTGGTGGAGGGCTTTCTCTACACCCATGGGATGATTGGCTCCCCTGTAATTTTTCCACAGCATATTGAAAGACTAATTAGATAAACCCCTTGAACCATCTGCATCGGCACCTGTTGAGAAGATTAATTTGCTTTTGGTAGGGTGAAAAAACAAAGAACTGGTGTGCATCAGGGGGTGAGCTAAGTGTAAGTGTGGGCATGCCACAGATACTTGCAGACCTAAAGGCATGTGTGCAGCATACTGATAGAGAAACCATACAAGATGCAACAGAGAGAGCTCCAGCTGTGGAAATTGTGTTCTCTGAATCATACCCCCTCCTCCCCGGATGCGGCGAGATCAATATGTACTGATTTCTTCTCTTTCTGGGGGTAAAAATAAGAAGCTAGACGGTTTCAACTCAAATGCATTTTCAACTGCTCGGAGCTATCGTGTATTTGATATTCAAACACTTTGATGATCCAGAGGAGAGATGGATGGTGTAAGTGCTGCATTTAAAGCTTAATCCAATAGCAATGAGCATATCCTGGAACGTGATCCATACGTCCAGCATGCAATGCTCATTATATTTTTTTTCCTCCACGTCTGCCTGCGGATACATGGGCGCTTAGCAATCAATTTTTGGAACTCAGAGTTAATCATAGTGAGCACTTCTGACACAACACTTTTGTCTCGCTTTCTGAGTTTTCTTTCTTTTTTTGTTAACTGATCCACTCTCGTCTGAAAGTCAGACACCTCAGCAAGTGGTGTGTCCCTGGCATACGGAGAAGGAATTAGTGTGGAAAACAATGAGATCGAGGTTTGTGGATAAAATATTAATGCTAATTTTATCCCCGTAAAGTGTCTCAGAGGCTTCCATTGGAATTGATTCATGCATTGTGTCTCTTGATGCTCATTACACCAAGTTTGAGATTTGTATTTAATAAAAGTCTCAATAAAACACTCTGACTGTCTGCAGGTTGTGCAGTCTACAAGTCGAACCCACCAGTTCTCTGAAATTGTCACCTGAGACCCCTGATGTTATTTTCAGTGGACAGCAAGTAACAAAATGGCCAGCCCCTGAGATGGATAAAAACAGATGATTTTTGCTGTTTAACTCTTTTTCTACAAACGTAACATTAATTGTAATGCGATCAGGAGAGCTCCTAGCAGCAGCACATACGACATATTATTGTAAAAAAAAAATGTTGGGGTTTATTTCCTGATGTGATTACCATCACACCCTTTGATACCCATCCAAATTGCAAGAGAAAAAGCAATACCTTATCGTATTTAATCGATGGGAGTCGCTGATGGTGTACACTTGCCTGTCTTGTGTGCCAACACCGTGAGTTCGATTTCCGCATATGATAGTGTGAACGTGTGTGTGTGACAAAAATATAAATAAAATAAAGTATTTAATTGATGCTCGCTGAGGTGTCAAAACCTTTACGGAATTCACGCATGATGGATATGTCGCGTTTCGTTTAGCTTTTAAGACTTCTAGGCCACTTGATGTCTGTTAATTCATTCAATGAAACATATTTAATTCATGTCGTGTTGTGTTTGCATTATCTAGTCAATAAACCAAACTTTAGTCTCAATCAATTTCAAAACCACAGACCGATAAAACTTCAATTGTTTCATATTTATGTTTAGAAACCAACACCACATCGCACACGGGGGAAAAATATAACGTGAAAAACACTGTAGCTGCATTGTTTGCTCTTGCATGTTTTAGAGACCTCCTTGGGTCATGTGATGAGTCCATTCTAAAGAAGACTGGCAATGCTGGATTGTAGCCAGGGATCACACAAAGGAAGAAAAGATATGTGAGCTGATGACTTCTACAACTGCCACTGCAAGTTATCACAAGACAGGGTGACTCATGCTGCACCTCCCATCTGCTCTACAGTGGACAGTAGAGGACACTGTGTGTCCGCGTCATGGGTATGAGGGGAGCACACCTGTGTAAATGCCCAATACTGGTTTGGGTTGGGAAGAATAAACATGATGACATCATACCTCGAAAACAGCACACTTACCTCAACGTTTCTCCTTCTAAATTGGAGGCTACCTACAATCTATTGATCCTCATTAATGAGATAACAGTCACAAAGCGTCACCCCGAGGCTGTAAAACACACACACGTTAGAAACATAATAAAATGTGAAAAATAACTTAAGATGAGCATTTTACAGCTGCTGTGTGTGCAAATCTTTGTAGTGCCCTCAAGAATGTATGACTATTCAAAGAATAACATTCGTTTGAGATGATGGTTTGGTTGCTACAAAGTAGACGGTGAATATGATTCACACAACATATCTGTAACGGTGTGATTGCGTGACCACAAACTGATTTTTTCTTTTTGATTTTTTTTCAAATGCCTCACTCAATTCAGTGTCTAAGTGAGAGACTCTTTAAATGCAAAAGAAAGCAGTTGTTAAAAATGCTCAAATGTGTAGCACTGGGAGAAGCGCTACGTGCACATTTCTTCAGTCAGAATACAATAACAGCTCTCTTATTAGGTTTATCGTCAAGTGCTATTCAAAGAACTATGACCAACAAAATGACAGCAAAGCCCATCAGGAAAAAAAAAAATGCTGCAAAAAAACAACTTGTGATATTGTGAGGATATACTCTGAAGAGTCAAGAGGTGAAGCTGATTCGTTGAAAGGATCTCATTTTTCCTGGCAGGGATACCAATGACAGTTTTCAGCGAAAACCCAACAGAAGTTGTCAGTCACATTGGTAACGTAGGTGTCATCCATGTAGGTCGGTTATTTGTCCCATTATATTTGTCTATGCCTGAGATGGAATAAAAAAAACAGGTGGATTTTGCTGCTTAATTCATATAACATGATGCAGAAATGTGACTAACAGGAACACATCCACAAGCGTATTGGTCATTATCAAACGATAAGAGCAGAACAAAATCTGAATAACGCCTCCCAGGTAACTTTTATGAAACGAGCCCGAGTGGAGCATTTGTTTCCACACCCTTGTTGTTCTGCTCCGTGGCTTCTTCATAGCACAAATTGTTGTACAATCATATGACCTTCTTCTGCAGTTCCTGTGGCTATCCAGTAAGACAAATTCACATATTGTGTTAAATGCATTCCTTCTGTAATAAAGTTCACATCTATTCTGCTCTTACAATAAAATCACTGTGCTCAACTGACAAGATCACACAAATCCATGTTGGCACATGTAGTTGTGTATCAGCATCAGATAAAATTGAAAAACGGAAAATGGACTGCAACGTTATAATATATTTACCATGTTTATGTACATTTATATGCTGCGGTGACTCTGCCTCAGGGACAGCGGGGATTTTGTGCCATCAAATTCACACATTCGATCCATCCATCCATCTATTTCAATACATCTTGTCCAGGGCCATGGGAAGCTGGAGTGTCTTCAACTCCGAACCATAAACTGAACATTTTCATCACTGTTGCTACAGTTACCTTGACCAAATAGTGACTTAGTCACTTTACGGATAAGTTAATTCTAAAAGTAAGTACAAGTTACTTTACCTTTAGCAGACATCAACTGTCAGAAATGAGTCGTGCTGAATGACCGATTGCTTTCCTACAATTAGTAAAGCCACCTGAAGACAGGATGGATCATCACAAATGACGATATCCTGTCTTCCTTGCCGTGACATTATACATCCATTGTTGCAGAAATCCATTTCTTATGTGGACAAACATCAGACTTTCAAACCAGAGAGAAGTTGTTGATTGGGTGCTATATACAGATTCCTTAGGTCCATGGGGTTAGATAGCCTCCAGTCTTCATCTATCTTTTGCTTTTCATCTTCCACAAGGCTAGCTGCTGTCTACATTCACTGTTTGATCATGTGAAACGGGTCTGTGTGAAAATATTTGTGCTGCCTTTTAGTCAAAGGCTCCCCGTGAAAGACAGTGTGAGCTGAAGGTTAAATGTGAGTTGTGTGTTGTCAGGCCATATCAGAGGGCAAAGATGTTTTTGCTTCCTCAGTTGTGGAGACAAAGGGTGACTGTCATGGTGGAGTGTGACTGAAAAAGTGTGTGGAATGGACTCAGAACCACATGTCAATTCATCTCATTCACCTGACCTGCTTGACCATCTTCTTTGCTGTAGAATGAAACGGCAAAGGCCACTGAAGTTTGTGCATTCCACTTCAGTTTGAACCGCCGTCATGCGTACTGTTCGCAATCAAAGCTTCCCGCATGAGGACTCAGGTCAGTGAGCCTCAAAAGAGTTTTTTATGGCTTGGCGTGACACTATTCCAAAAGAAGGAGCAGCCTCAAAATGGCTTTTCAAAACAGAGCAGATCAAAATAATCAAACTGAGAATTACAAATCATAAGAACTAATAACAGAAACAAGAATAATAAGAATAGCTTTGATTGAAATCTCAACTTTGAATGCTGTTAGAAGGAAGGACGTTTTTCTATAACGCGTGGCTAATTTCAAAACTGCCGAGTGCATGTGCATATTCATATTCATGTTACGAAGTTAATGCTTTAATGAACAAGAAGAAGTTAAGAAGGGACGTAATGAAACCCAAATGTCACGATACGATATGAACTTTACAATATGATAATTATATATATATATATATATATATATATATATATATATACATACACACACACACACACACACACACACACACACACACACACACACACACACACACACACACACACACACACACACACACAATGCATATCAGTGAGCATCAATTGAATGTGAATTTCTGCTATTTGCGGGCCGGCACTCTCCTGACTGAAATGTACACTTTTATTATGATTGACCCCCACCTCTCCAAACAAATCACTCTTGTCATGCCGGGCAATTTTTTATTCTCTGCCATGTTAGGTTTAGAGTTAAATCAGACTGAACCCAAATAGTGTCGCCGCAAGCAACAGTTCCATTCCGAACGGTTATAAGCACAATGCAGCGTGTCAATAATCAATCAAGTAAGAGCCAAGTTACATTTCACTCTTTATAACAACTATTTTGCAACAATAAAACCTTTTGATAGTTATAATGAGGAAGTCATCAACATAAGCAGATGACACAGGTGGAATTAAGAGAACCGTCGACGTGTGAAATTAAAAAGAAGAAAAAAGCCTTCTGATGGCAGATGGATTCCAGTGGGTGGGGTGGTTTTTGATATAGGTGGAGTACTTTCAGTTCTTTATTTCTATCGAAATATCGGCCCTTATGGCCTTGACATTTATCTTGGCATGATAGTGCCTAAAGGGAAATGTGCTTTCAGCAGTTAGCAAACATATTTTTCAAGGTTGTGTTAAACATATAATCATATCAATATAATATCTAGTATTGGGGGGAGGCTCGGTTGCAGTTTCCGCCAGTTCTGAGTTCCTCCCCCACGTGCTCCTCCTTTTGATGTCTTGGATGCCCTGGCTACAGAGGCGTTGCTACACTAAAGGAAGGGAGATAGTGGCTGTAGTAACGCTGATTAGAAAAGGAATGTAGTGTAGTGTGAATTGATCTTCTCGACCCCCACATTGGGAGTGCAGAGTCTGCTTTCTTCCCCCAACCAGTTGTCCTCTCCACAGGTGGCCGACTCCTGCTAAGTTTAACTTCTTAGTAAACTAACACAACACATAATAATAATAATATCTAACCTTGCTTGGACCTTTCAGCACATATTAAGTAAATGTAAGGTAACTGATATACAGTTCCTTAAACGAACATTGAGTAAATATGGGATAACTTTAATGTGACTTCTTCAAACTGTATATAACCAATTTTGATCATCTACAATCTATGAATCAAAGCTACAGTTAACTAAAAGGAATGAAGTCCCTTTAAACTGACAAAGAACATTTCGCCTATGCAAAGAAGCTCTGCTCATTGTCATTGAAGACTTCTTACAAAACAAACACAAAAGTAACATAAGGACAGGAAGGAAACATAAGGCTGACAAGGATCAAAAGACATTCCTTGAACCAAATAGAAAGCATTTAGTTTAAAGGAGAGTCGTAAACTCATAAAATAAGGCCTCCTGATCTGGCAGGCCAAGGCTTCCCCCGAGATTATTCCAACAGATAACACCTCGAGGTCGGTGATCAAAGAACAATACCACGTCCAGGTGGTTGGGCTTCGAGAGGAAAACCCCCAATTCCTGACCACAGTGATGACACCTCGACGGGGAGGAGATGACCATCGACCAATCATCACACAATGTTTTGCATGCTTTAATATTCATATTGTGTTTCTTTAAAACTGGGCAACCCGGAAGAATGTGTCGTCTTTTGGTGGTCACAGAAACGCACGAGTTTTAGTGTGAGGGACCCGGGACCCAGGCCTGTATTAGAGCACTTTGTTAGGAATAAACATTTGGTAAATTTGGTCTGATTGATCTACTGGTCTTCTCTTTGACAGAACGAACTCGCAAAATTGTTAGGTGCGCCAGTGTGTGGATTAGGACATAGAAACTTGTGTTAAAGTTGATCGTAATTTGGAGTCAGATCAATAGCTAAAATCCGTATCCTAACAATTTCTTGGTGACCCCGACGTGATGTCGAGAGAAGGGTAATTGACAACTCGTGGTCTGTATCCAGGACACCGGACAGCGTCCGGGACGCTGTCTCTCGGTCGGCGAACCGTTTGGAATAAGTAAGGTGCACAACGTTGAGCTGGTACAACGTCTCCTCAACCCTGAGCGCTCATCACTGATAAGGTAAGCAGAATACCTGTTACTATAAGTCGAAATTCTGCAAATTGAAAAAGGAAATTTAAGAGGAGACTGTTGTTCAGATCAAATAAAGTGTGCAAGAGATACATACGGCAAATAAGTTTGGAACTTACGTGTGTGACGTGTACGGTAAAGTCAGGGACTTACGCGTATTACGAATAGGTCCGGGACCTAGCCTAGTCGTGGCGGACAAGGGTACGTTGACGAGCGTATTCAAATAGCCAGGTTTTTTTTGAGATCCTGGGAGGTGTGAGGCTCTCCCGAAAACATCCGGTGGTAACAGTTCCTTCTGTGAGAGATCAGACCGCTAAAACATCCAAAATGCCCCAAATTGATAGGAGTGTGTGTGAGATAGTGTGTGTGATGAGAGGAGTGCGTGTGCTGAGAGGAATGAATGGAGTGAGATAGTGTGTGTGATGAGAGGTGTGTGTGCGTTGAGAGTGTGAATGGTAGGATAAATTGACAGTAAAAAACAGTACTAGCAAAAACCAACCGTAATACACAGGCTAGTAATTTTGTTGAAGGGTAAATTTAATCCTGCATTGAGGATCCTCAAAGTAAAAAAAAAAAAAAGTAAAAAAAAAAAAAAGTAAAACAAAAAATTGAAAAAAATTGGAAAAATCTAAAAATACCAAGTTAAGATAGGAAATAAAAAACGGTAAATCTCTAACTCTTGAAGGTGATGAGAAGTACATGGCAAGTAGATTTCTTAATTGTATGCGATACATGCCAAAGTGGAAGAGAAAGCGGTGGAAATAGATAAGAAAGGAGTTGAATACAAGGGCATTTATCCATCTTTGCATGATGTAACACCCCCGAGTGCCCCCACACTCGGAGTGACTGCTGTTGGACCGCCGCCGTACGGCAACCCCGGAGTGATGGCTCCAGTGGTGACGTTGGGTGGCCGACTGGTGGTGGATGTCGAGGGCGAAGGTGAAAGGGCGGATCAAAGTATTGTACAACTGATTGAACAAGCAGTAAATAGAGAGAGGCGACGGATCAGGGAGGAGGAGGCGTCCCGCGTGGACACTTCCACCCCCGCTCCGAGCCCTCAAACGTCCAACATAACGAAAGGAGTAGGTGGGCATAGACTAAGTGCCGAGAACGAGGAGCTAAAAAAGAAAGTTGATCAAGTTGATGAGCAGCGTAGACAGGAAGCGCAGATGTTGAAATGGGTAACGGAGAAAATAAGACAAGACGCGAAGAGTGAGTGGAGACAGAAAGAGCATTCACAGCGGGACGGTAGCGGAGGTGAGGAGGAAGATGATGTTGTGATGCAACAGAGGAAAATGTTGGAGTACGCGAATCTGAATGGTAGAAAAAAGGGCGGACAGGGAGAGGGCCAGACACGGAGAGAATATAATTTGCGGAGTACTCGTGGACAGATGATACAAGCAGAGGTTCAGAAAAATGAGTTGATGTGTCCCCTAGTGGCAACAGCGGATGGTCAGCGTTACGAGCCCATGGTGCTCCGTGATGTAACTGCGATGATGGAAAAGATGCCCCCACTACACAGAGGAGGCAAGGTGTGGCTGAACAAGTTTTTGGCTCTAATGAGTGGACAGAGTTGTACACTTGGTGACATGCGACAGATGTTGGCAGGAGCATGCTCCCTAGTGCAATTGCAGGCGATTGAGGAAGCAGCAGGCACAGCGAGACTGGGGAGGGAGGTGCCCTTGCCACAAGTAGCAGCGCCCCTGTTTGAAAACATTAAAATGACTTTCCCACAACCCACCGATTTGGCCCCCACTATGTTTCCTTATGATGTGAAAATGTCACCTGCCCAACATTATGTAACATGTGTGGAGAGTTGGATTGAAACCACAGGTCGCCATCCGGCTCTCACGCACGAGGCAGAGGTGCTCTTCCGGACGGCGCTGGTGGATGGACTTCCGCCAGATGTGAAGAAGCAGTTAATGTCAGACCCTGACATTCTGGTTTGTGCCGAGGAACGGTTTAAACGTCATCTTTTGCATCACTGCAGAATGTTTACTGAGTCACAAGCTAAAGTTGATAACGAGACAGACGCATTATCCAAACAGTTGTTGAAATTACAGTTGGCAAAAATGCATGGTGAAGCTAGACAGTCTAAATCACAGAAAAAGGAAATGCAAATGTCACAGGCTCCTCAGGTGGTGGGACGCGGAAGGGGCCAGTTCCGGGGCGGATACAGAGGCCGGGGAGGGAGTGCACCTGCTTACCCGGGGAGGGCGACATACAAAAACCATTCGCCCAACGCATGCTACATCTGCGGCGAAACCGATCACTGGGCAAGAGAGTGCCCGCAGTATCGACCGCACGGAGCCGGCCGTCCAGCCGGAGGCCCGCCACATCAACCCGAGGAGCCGATACAACAAACACGAACAGCTCCCTCGAGTGGACGACCCTGGCAACAGCCACAAGCACACAGAGGTCAGTACTATCAACATGATGATCTCTGGTGTGGACAATTCGAATAGGGATGCCCGGGGAGCCAGAGAAGCAGCGGCCCGGCGGAGCCAATGCTTCATGTGACAGTGGAGGGAAAACCTGTGCAGATGCTGGTGGACACAGGCGCAACATATTCATCAATAAACACTGCCCTTCCTGTATCCTCACTGTCAAAGAAAACAACAACTTTGGTCGGCTTCTCGGGAAAACCACAAACTCTGCCTTTTACCAAACCACTTGAGACTGTGATCACCCGGACGGGGTGTAGACTCTGGCACAAATACATCCATTCCACGGACACCCCAATCAATTAGATGGGGAGGGACTTGTTGTCAGCCGTTGAAGCCAGAATTCTGTGCGGGCCAGAGGGAGTGATTATTCAATTTCCAGATGGCATCAGCATCCAGTGCTCACAACAAATACAACAACATGGTCAGTGGCTGATGGCGCCCCTACCAACAGAAGCAGAAACGGCAACCATCTACTGGGCCAGGCTGGAGCCAGAGACCCCTGCTGGTGGTGGTGTGTTCTCGACCTACCAACTGTGGAAACCCTGGATCTGCTCACTGACGCCATACCACCCACCTGTTGATCCTTTGCATTGCACTCTATATTATGACCGAAAAAGTGATGATGTATATCGGGATTTGTTTGAAGAAATTGAAGGGCACATGTGGGATTTAATTTCATCACGCATTTTGATTGGTAAAGAGGGAGTTGCAGCGGTAACTGAGCTGACACATGAACAAATGCAGTGGTTCAAAATGACAGAAAAAGGGGTGCCACACATTTCCCTAGCTATTGCCCCAGGACACAAGGCCAGACAATTGGGCTCAATGGTCAAGCAGTTGTTGCAACAGACCGATTGGCGGGAAACTCACATTCCTAATTTGTACTGGTTTGAGTCTCAGAATGCATACCAAATTAAACAACCCATGGCAGACAGGATTGCTGGAGATGATGTTGGTGTTCCGCGGTCCAGTAATCTGGACGGGGAACACCCAGACTCCTGTTTGCATCCTACGTTGAAGCCTAAGCCCGGCCTGTTTCAGCCGACCCCGTGGCTGGGAGCAGAGGTGATCATTGATTTCACCGACATGAATACAAGAGTGAATGGGAAACGCTTTTTGCTTGTGTTGGTTGACGCTTACTCAGGCTGGCCTGAGGCATATCCGTGCTCGAAAGAAGATTCTGCTGCTGTGATCAAGGCTTTGATCACCCATTACATCCCCACGCATAGTTTTCCCGCCCTGATCCGCTCTGACAATGGTACACACTTTAACAACAAAGCCTTGGCCAAGGTGGAATCAATTTTGCGTTTGAAGCATCGATTCGGCTGTGTCTACCATCCTCAGAGCCAGGGCAAAGTTGAACGAATGAACCGGACGTTGAAGGAAAAAACTGGCCAAAATTATTGCTCAAATGAGAATGAATTGGCTCCAAGCGATTCCGCTTGCCTTGTTGTCTGTGCGGCAATCTGTTAACAGGCACACTGGATTTGCACCGTTTGAATTGATGACAGGTCGTCTAATGCCGGGACCAGCAACGACGCTCGTCCCACCGGAGGATGTTACGGTACCAAATTGGTCTCATACAGCATAAGGGTCCTATTTGTCTGCTTTGGTGTCCAGTGTTTCTGCACAGATTGGAGAGAAAACGGCTGCGGCGGAGGAAGGCGTGTCGGTGGAGAAACAGCTCACATGTACACGTCTACGTCAGAGTCATCTCCAGAAAGTGGACGGAGCCCAGGTGGAAGGGCCCCTTTCGTGTCTTGGCCAGGACCTCTCACATGACCCAGCTCGACTTCAAAGGACGTCGGTGGTATCACTACTCACACCTACGTCCGGCCCCAGAGTTTGTTCCGTCAAGATGAAGGTATTCTTGTTTGGCCGTGTCCCGGACCCGGCCAAAGGGGGGTGACAGAAGGAGAAGGAGCAGCAATACGGAAAAGTAAAGGAGAGGGCTCGAAAGGATTTTCGGATTTTTCAGAATTAATTTTAGTAGTGCTATTTTTAGTAAGTTGTCTTTTTGTGTGGACATTGATGACAATTGATGAGACTATCCAGCAGAAAACGTCCCAGATTCAAATTTCACCCACCTATAGACAATATTGATGCAAAGGAGAAGTAGTTTTTGTGAACACAACAGAAGAGCTCTCACGAGAAGAACAGGAAGGTTTGAGACAGAGATGTGACAGCGGGAATTGGCAAATGCATGTCACATTGTCTAATTGGACAGAGACAAACCAAACGTTACAGGACAAATTGGAAAAGTACCAGAGAAGGGTGTGGAGGAAGCAAATTGAACAGGTAAGGGAAATATTGGATTTAGCCCCACCAGACAGAGAAGGGACATGTATTCACCAATGTAAAGGGGATGGACGGTTTGTAGTTGCTTCATGTCATGGAAAAGGTAAATTAACATACGGAGAAATGTGGTTGTTTTATTCTCAATGCTTAGGGGGTGAGTTTAGTTTGTCTTTGGTTGAGAGGGCATTGGAGAGTCACGGCATACAATTATTCACTAAAAAAGAAAGCCCGTTTTTGACAACCATGTGACTCAACAAAATATGACATGTTTAAAGTTAAAGGGGACCGGCATAAGTATTGGGACAATAGATTCCACATGGTGCAAATTCAAGTTGTCACTGACTGTAACCTCTCCTCTCTCTCGTGCAGACATCTGGTTGTGGTGTGGTGATGACAAATTATATGATCGCTTGCCGAAGAATGCATCAGGTATCTGTGCCCTCGTGTCTTTGATAATGCCTGTGGTGGTTGTCCCCATTGAAATACAGAATCTCAATTGGGACCTGGAGTCCCCATTGACGGAGCTCCTAAAGCGAGCCAAAAGAAACGTTTTGCCCCCGTGGTTGAGCGACGATGATCCAACATATATTGACGCTATAGGAGTGCCCCGAGGTGTACCAGATGAGTATAAACTCGTTAATCAAGTGGCCTCGGGATTCGAAAGTATCTTCCTATGGATCACCCCCAATAAAAATGTAGACCGTATTAATTACGTTCATTACAATGTCCAACGACTTGGTAATTATACAGCTGAATCATTTGCCGCAGTTCATGAACAATTGGCCGCGACGTCATTAATGGCGTTCCAAAATAGAATTGCGTTGGACATGCTATTGGCTAAGGAACATGGTGTGTGTGGAATGTTTGGTGATGCATGTTGTACTTTCATCCCAAACAACACGGCACCAGGGGGACGACTGACCAAGGCGTTGGAAGGACTAAGGACACTGAATAAAAAGATGAAAGATCATTCAGGTGTACACACCGATATTTGGTTTGATTGGATGAAAACGTTTGGAAACTGGAAAGGGCTCATCATGTCTGTGCTTGTTGCTGTGGCTATTTTTACTACAATTATGATGTTATGCGGTTGTTGTTGTGTTCCATGTATTAGATCACTCACTGTCCGGTTGATCGAGAAAACCGTTGGCCCGTTGCCACCGATGGGCCAATATACCCTGGTGGCTCAACATGAGCCGCGGGAGGAAGAAAGGACCGATAGCGCACTGGTAGATATTTGCTAGAGTCGCGGGTGATGACCTCATAAATGAGGTCATGAGAGGGAATAAAGGGAAATGTGCTTTCAGCAGTTAGCAAACATATTTTTCAAGGTTGTGTTAAACATATAATCATATCAATATAATATCTAGTATTGGGGGGGAGGCTCGGTTGCAGTTTCCGCCAGTTCTGAGTTCCTCCCCCACGTGCTCCTCCTTTTGATGTCTTGGATGCCCTGGCTACAGAGGCGTTGCTACACTAAAGGAAGGGAGATAGTGGCTGTAGTAACGCTGATTAGAAAAGGAATGTAGTGTAGTGTGAATTGATCTTCTCGACCCCCACATTGGGAGTGCAGAGTCTGCTTTCTTCCCCCAACCAGTTGTCCTCTCCACAGGTGGCCGACTCCTGCTAAGTTTAACTTCTTAGTAAACTAACACAACACATAATAATAATAATATCTAACCTTACTTAAACCTTTCAGCACATATTAAGTAAATGTAAGGTAACTGATATACAGTTCCTTAAACGAACATTGAGTAAATATGGGATAACTTTAATGTGACTTCTTCAAACTGTATATAACCAATTTTGATCATCTACAATCTATGAATCAAAGCTACAGTTAACTAAAAGGAATGAAGTCCCTTTAAACTGACAAAGAACATTTCGCCTATGCAAAGAAGCTCTGCTCATTGTCATTGAAGACTTCTTACAAAACAAACACAAAAGTAACATAAGGACAGGAAGGAAACATAAGGCTGACAAGGATCAAAAGACATTCCTTGAACCAAATAGAAAGCATTTAGTTTAAAGGAGAGTCGTAAACTCATAAAATAAGGCCTCCTGATCTGGCAGGCCAAGGCTTCCCCCGAGATTATTCCAACAGATAACACCTCGAGGTCGGTGATCAAAGAACAATACCACGTCCAGGTGGTTGGGCTTCGAGAGGAAAACCCCCAACTCCTGACCACAGTGATGACACCTCGACGGGGAGGAGATGACCATCGACCAATCATCACACAATGTTTTGCATGCTTTAATATTCATATTGTGTTTCTTTAAAACTGGGCAACCCGGAAGAATGTGTCGTCTTTTGGTGGTCACAGAAACGCACGAGTTTTAGTGTGAGGGACCCGGGACCCAGGCCTGTATTAGAGCACTTTGTTAGGAATAAACATTTGGTAAATTTGGTCTGATTGATCTACTGGTCTTCTCTTTGACAGAACGAACTCGCAAAATTGTTAGGTGCGCCAGTGTGTGGATTAGGACATAGAAACTTGTGTTAAAGTTGATCGTAATTTGGAGTCAGATCAATAGCTAAAATCCGTATCCTAACATGCCCCTATCTATTTTTCGTTTCTTTTAGTTATCTGAGTCCGGAGAAACAGGCTCTGTGCGGCCTTGACACTAAATGGCGTCCCATTCTCTTACAATACGTTGCGTTTTGATCACATGGTTGCGCACACCGAAAAGGTTGCCATAGTTGCAGAGAGTCCACTTCATTTGTTCAAAACAACAACCAAATAAATCTATTATGAATTGAGAGTATGCTGGTGGAAATAGCATACTTTGACTCTATAATTTTCAACAAAATTGTAGTGGCATTTGTGCTATTGTTGAACATAGTATTTAAACCAAGTCAATTCATAATTGTTTTAATAGGATAAAGCTTTTATTTCCCAGTCTACTTTATTTTACACTTGCATGCAAATTAAAAATGTCGAAAAGGTGCCTGAAGCACACCTGCAATGTAAATCATCTTTGTCATGATCATGAAAGTGTTTTATCATTTTAACATTTTGCCTTCCCATTGTTGGTCTACGCAGTGAGTGCTGTCAAACTTTTTTTTTTTTTCTTTTGGCAAAGACTAGCTCCAGGAAATCAGAAGAATAAATGACAGGGCCTTAATAAGCGACATGTTCAAAACATTTATAGGAACTTCAGTTCTGTTCATGGAGAAAAATGGACATGGATGTATCTTGTTATTGAAAATATTCAGTAGTGTTAAACTACGATGTTACTTGCAGACACAAATTAGTTTGTCAAGCACAACTTGTGTATGATAACGCTGATTATGCAAGTTAAACATTTAATCAAGGACCCTATCTGAATATTGCGCAATCTTTATTCATTCGTTCCTTTATCTTCCGAACCGTTCGTCCTCATCAAAGTGCTTGATGAGCTCTCTGTCTGATGACGCTTGTGTTTTCTCAGATTCGGGAGTTGGGAACTGAAATAAAAGACCACAAGGAATGAGCAAATGTTACCCGAGGGCAGCATGAGGAATGCTCGCTGATATTTCCTCCCACGTATGATCGAAGTACCTCGGAGTCCTGCTCCTGCATGACTGCATTAAATTCCACATCAGCCTCTGCACAGTATGACTGACTGGTGTACGTTTTTTCAGGAACAAGTGGAAAACCAAAGCACATCTTCATGATGAGATGACACCAAACCCTTGAGGGTATATTAGCCGTTAAAGGATTTGACTAATTGCAGGTGAGAGATGGGATCACTTCAATTTCAAGCTAATTATAAAATGAAGGAAAAAAAACCCTCCAGTTACTGTCCTTTTAATTGTTTTTTTTGGGGTTTTTCGTGTGGGGGGGGGCTGCACAAACCCAATTTCGTGTGATAAGTTATCTCTAAAGTACAGACAATGACACTTGCAAAATATTAAACATTTAATGATTGAACCTATAGTATGTTACTTGCCCATTAAAGCATTTATTTATATTGCTAGCAGATTTTGTGCACAAGAGAACTCAATGTGCTTCACACAACCTAAAGCACGAGACCTGAAAGCGTTTACAAACGGAACTGCTGAGGATATTCAAAGGCCAAGCAAAGAGAACCAAAGTGGCTTATTAAATTACTACATCTAGACACATTTAACAACAAAAAGATCTTGACAGCAAAGTAAAGAAGCATATTAACTTTCTGAAATGATGACAGGTGAATCAATTGTAAAGATACTTGAAAGATCTTCAACAAAGGAATAAGTAGAAAGCATATTTTTTAACCTGGATTTAAAAGCAGAAGCAATTTTCAGTTCACGCTGGCCTACAATAATCAAGTCTACAAGACGGAAAAGCATGGATAAACTTCTCCTGTTCTGCTTGGAGCGTGCTAGCTGCATGCTTTTTAGATTTTTATTTATTTATTTATTTATTACAAATATACCACATTTTCTAATCTTAAACTAAGCGATTTGCTTCCAACAGCTGTCTTTACAGTAAACTTTCAAAGATCACAAAAACATTTCAACATATTGTGACTTCATAAGAACTATTTTATTCAGTTACCTGAATTTGACTAACTAAGCAATCTGCTTCCAACAGCTGTCTCTACAATAAACTTTTCAAAGATCTCTTTCAAACATTTCAACATATTGTGACTTTAAAAGAACAATTTTAATCAGTTACCAGAATTTTATTATGCCAAATTGGCCTGCAAAATAATGATCCCAATTTGGTAGTTAGTACAATACTGGTATTAAAAGTCTGAAAATGCATAACTGTTGCATTGTCACGTCGCTGTTGGAAGCGTTGTTCATTAGCACTCATGAAGTTCGCTTGAATTGAGTTGAAGTGGTAATTTCGTGACGCAAATCAGTGCATGCGTGCGCTCCAATACACGTGTTCCCTAAATTGGGTTTGTCAAAAACTCAGGCTACTTCACTTGAGTTGATTAGATTACAATGCCACCAAAGTCTGCTGATCTGCACCACTTCATGAATAAATCCAGTAGCATTTAAAGGTCAGAAAATCCCTGCTGTGAACTTGAAGCTTTAAGAGCAAATCAGTTCTCAGTATTAAGATGTGGGCTTCAGCTGGCGTTTTGTTGTTGTATATCCTCAGTGCATTCAAATGTTATTGGATGGAAACGTTTCTTTTCCAAACTTGTATTTTGTGTGAGTCACTTGTTTCACTTTCCACCAACTGCATGCGGCCAGCAGCATTGTGGGGCCAGTGGTTAGCAAGTCCGTCTGACAATTTCAAGGTTTGCAATTTGAATCTCAGTGTGGACCTTCCTTTGTGGAGTTGGAATTTTTCCCTTGTGTACTCCATTTTTCTCCAACGTTTAAAATGTCCGTAGTTGTAAATGTAAACGTGCGATTGGCTTGTGGCAATCACTCAGGGGTGTAACCCCGTCCCTTGCACAAGTTAGCTAGGATAGGCTCCAGCTCCCTCATGACCCTAACGAAGATAAGCAGTATATAAAAATGGGTGACTGGATCGACATGCCTCTAATAATGAGACCTAGGTTTCAACTCTATAACACAGTTTGTATTTATATAGTGAGGGCTATCAGTTTGCCAACGTTACATACCGTTCATGCTATTAATCTCAAAAGTCCGGCCAAAGACCAATGTAGTATTTTGAAGCATGGATGGATGGATGGATGGATGGATGGATGGATGGATGGATGGATGGATGGATGGATGGATGGATGGATGGATGGATGGATGGACGGACGGATGGACGGACGGACGATTATGTCCACGCAGTGATGCCACTAAAGAGATGGAAAACACGTTACTTTAATAATGCAAATCTATTTTATACCTCACGTTTGCTCAATGAAGTAATTTGAGACAAATTGGAGACCAATCAGCTCTCAGAAAACTGTGACTCACCATTTATTCACAATGGTGGTAGTGCTGTTAACAGCTTTTTGAGTGCATCAGTGCGTGTTCTGTGACAAAACAGGAATGACTTTTTTTCCAATTGTGCATGTATCAAAAATAGTAATAATTAAACAATAAAATATGTGATGAGACCGTATTCGGAAATAAAGAACTCCAAAATTTCCTGCTTGAAGCAGAGCATTGAGACTTCACAATCGAGACATCACTTATGCACTACGTCACATTTAGCCATGAAGAGAAACAACAGAGAAAGAAAGTATTTTAAAGCTATAAATCCAGTCAGTTTTGAATTTGTGTCAGCTAAAGAAAATATTTTATAAAAATATGATCAATATTAATATTCCTGTATGTTTTATAGGTTTCCCTGCTGCAACACTCTCGATGTTCATGATCAGATAATCAGCAAGGTCTGCAGAAGCTGGATCAGGATCTTGATCGTTAAACATGAATTATTTAATGCTATACACCAGCATTTCCCAAATGTCCGGTTGAGATCCACCATCGGTCCTGCTTTAATTTTTATTGGGTTGTCTATTGTCAGCAAAATGGTGCAAGCAAAATTATTCAAGCAAGTAAAGTTTCTTGGCAACAAGCTTGTTGATTTACGCTTGCTGTAAATTATTGCCTGTTTGCTTGTTTATCACTTGTTTTTATCAGCAATTCCCAATATTTACTATAAGCCCGCACCCCAAGGAAAGGTTTGATGCAGTATGTTCTTGCTTATTTTTATTTAGTAAAAAAAAACAACAACAAAACAGGCATGTTTTGCCCGGTTAGGGAGCCGCCATATCAATGTTATGGAAATAAGTGATGATCCATTCATTTTCTCGACTGCTTATCTACTGGCTGTAGGCAAGAAGAAGGGTACACTCTCTGAACTGGTTGCCAACAAACCGGAGGACTCGTGTCTATATAGGTTTTCCACTTGTGAACAAGTATTTACACTCACGCTCAAACCAACAAGTAGTCTTAAAGACTAGATTCCCTCTCTGAGATGGTGAGTTACCTCATTCACTGCCATTGACGTCTATCGACGTCAAAGATTTATCTCAACAGAGCTGGCAGTGAATGAGTTGACTACCAACATTTTCAACAGCAATAACAAACCACAGAACTTATTTTAATATCAAATTCCAGTCATAGCCTGACAACAAAGGTATCGATGTGTTTTATTTCTCTGCTTACATCCCTCTTATCCCTCCACAGCCAGACCCGGCTTTATTCAGAAAATTTTGCCATGACACTATGCCCAGTCGAAGCCATATTTCTTTTCTTCTTAAATAAGTGTTGGACTCCCTAATCTTCTATACAACAGTGACAGTGTTGTTGGTGGAGCACAATGGGGGCTCTAATGACTGTATGAGTATTTTGACCAGAAATATTGTTTCTTCAACGACACTAAAAGTTGGCCTTGAAGACCATGTGGAAAGGTGGGCAGCTAAATAAAGTGCAGTTTTGACAGTGTAATGATGGAAATGTTGAGGAGCTGACTGGATGGATGGATGGATGGATGGATGGATGGATGGATGGATGGATGGATGGACGGATGGACGGATGGATGGATGGATGGATGGATGGATGGATGGATGGATGGATGGATGGATGGATGGATGGATGGATGGATGGATGGATGGATGGATGGACTCGCCTGACAAGCCAGATTCAATGATGTTTGATGTACTAGCAACTTCCCCACGCTGAACATATATACATATGCATACCATACTTGGAAACGGCCAAGATTGATCTAATGAAAAAAGAGGATGTACTGGAAAAAAAAAAAAAGGCCCACTTGACTGGATTGAAAGCTCCAACGTGACTTTCTTGTACATCTGCTTGGTTAACAACCCAGCATTCACAATTGTGATGGATGAAAATAATTTCATTTCAAGGACTCTACGTAGAAATGCTAGTGTGTAATCTTTCAAAGTATTTGCAGTATATGTTGACAGAATACAATGTTGGAATGAAATGTATGCAGTGGCACATGTTTAGAAGAAATTGTCACATGACCAGAGCCGTTTACTTTCTGGTGGCGCCACGAGAAGATCGCTGCCTCAGACCCTACCCCCCAAAAAATGTTTGTAAAGTATATTTAAATAAACATAGGTCAAAGACTCAAATGCGTTTGGTGTGTGCGTAAAAGGAGCGAATAGAAATATATATGCATATGAATGGTCACAATTGTGACCGGTGGGATCGCAGATCGAGCTGGAAGGGAGGGAACTTGCTCTCTGTGGCGCACAAGCCTTGCCAGTCTAACGCGTGCGCCTCCTGGTCTTTTGGTCACTCCACTGTTGGCTTCTGGAGATGAGACATGCCCTAGAGACGGACGCTTTTCCTGTAGTTAGATTAGTCAGCGCCTGTTTTACATCACATTGCACTTGTTGGAGTGAGAGAGCAATCGAGAAGAGTTTGGCGGCTGCAGGGCGCGCGGCGCGCACTTGAACCAGCAGACGAAACAAGCGCGAAGAGGATAAAAATGAATGCCACGGACATTTTCTGCCGTAACAACTCTGTAGAGCCATTATGTGCAAACGTAACCGCTCCATCTCCGAGCTTCATCGACATCACTACTTTCATGCACATTCTTCCGTCCATTTATGGCATTCTGTGCGCTGTGGGAGTACTGGCCAACGGTTTGGTCATTTACGCGGTGGCTGCGTGCAAGAAGAAAATGGTGTCGGACATCTACGTGCTCAACCTGGCCATAGCAGACATGCTTTTCCTGCTGGTGATGCCTTTCAACATCCATCAGCTGGTCCGAGACAGGCAGTGGGTCTTCGGCAACTTTATGTGCAAGGCGGTGGTAGTGGTGGATGTCAGCAACCAGTTCACCACCGTGGGAATAGTAACCGTGCTTTGTATTGATCGGTAAGTCCATAGAATGGAAAGAGATTTTCCTGCCACTGTCATCATAAAGCATTTATTTACCTGACAATGTTGAAATTCAAATAATTCATGTGACCTCTAGCCATATTGTAATGAAGAACCAGGACAGAGATGTGCACTGCTTGCCAAACGCGATATGCTTCACTTCAGGGTCTATGTTCTTTATCATCTTCATCTTACTCTTTGTCATTGCTCAAATGTGGTGCCATCGCACTGGGGCCCACTTAACAACAACAACAACAACAACAAAAAACCAAAATAAATTAAATCTGCTGTATAGGTCAACATAAACGTAAATCTAAAGTATTGCCTGAAAATGACTGTCAATCAAATAGACAATTCTTTTTGTTTACGTTAACATGAAAAGATGTCATACTTTGTTGCATTAAACTTAATCAAAATGGCTGATGTTTCAAACTTTTTCTTGAAATGTTTTGATGCGGATCGCATTTCTTATTAGAATATGGGGCAGGCAAGCTAGAATATCATCAGTTGTCATGCTCCACAGGTTCCCCACCCTTATTCTAAAGCAGGCATGTCTAGCTCCGGTCCTTGAGGGTCGCTGTCCTGCGTGTTTTACATGTTTACATATTGTAATTACGTATACTATCAATCTCCTCCCAAAGAATCATGCTGTAATTATACCAAGCATCACACGTGATTACGAGAATGTTCCCAGTATAATTATGTGTGACATTTAAATTGCCTCTTTAAATGTACAGCATGATTTTTGATATCGTCATAGATCAGAGTTATAAAATATACGCAATAGTCACATATTAGAATGATAAATACTCTGTACTATTTTGCAATACCAGAAATGTTCTTTGTGGATCCAGCCATCCATTTTCTAAACCGCTTTGAGTATCGTAGGCGTGCTGGAGTCTATCCCAGCTGACTTTGGGCAGTAGGCACCCAGAACTGGATGCCAGCCAATCGCAGGGCACAAATAGACAAACACCCATTCACACTCACGGAGGAAACCCAGGCAGGCACAGGAAGAACATGCAAACTACATATACATTATATATACATCTTGTCTGAGCCAAGTCAAAAGGTAAGCAAAGCTGCAGTGAGTTTTGTTAGAGCTTCAATTGCGCATACGGTATTAGCATTCATTAACAGCTTTCATTTCCAATCAGCCTCACATATACAGTTGATTGTTCAGTTCGGTTTTTCAAGATGGCGAGGGTGTTTATGTTTGGCAATGTGTGCGGTGCATTTGCCACATACACAGATCTGCACAGTAATTAGCAAGAGTAACTCGTTGGATTGGTGATGATCCCATTGTCTCTGCAGGGGATCACAATCGCTTCGCTTTTCTCATTTGCCAATTTTGTACTCTCAAGTTATTAAGACACGCAATTGTCCCAAACTGTGGGTGGTAAAAGAACAATTTATCCCCTTGAAGTCTGTAGATGGATGTCTCGAACTTTCCATTTATTTAATCGTTTGTTTGTTGTTTTGGGAGTGTGATGTGAATTTGTCCGCATCACCTTGAGGCAGACAAAATGTTTCTGTTGATTTCTACATTTACAGTCTCATGCTCCTTACAAAGAAGGTTGATGAGCGCTTCCAAAAAGGGTTGAATGTTGAGGCACCATCGGTAGGTCCCTTTTTTCTTGAAGCTTTAGCCTTTCACATAAGGTTCATGTTTGTCTCCATCAAATGTCACCAAGGAATTTCTCTGGCAAACACTTCCATCCTGGCTCTCCTGTGCTGCTTCCCAAAGGGTGCTTTTCATTTTCTATTGAAACATCACTTCTTGTATTCATATCTATGACCTTGACTCTTGCTCTCTGAAGCTGGTTGCTAAAGTACACTCACACAAGTATGCTGTCATAACTGCTGCCGCTTTCCACCATGTACCCTTTCAATGTCTGAGATTCAGACAACCAGTGGTTAGTTTTTTCCCATCAGGGCATTGGATTGTAAGGAAATGTATCCGATCTGGTCCAAAGGTCATCGATTGCTTTTCATTCCTGACCCAATTTTGGGGGAATTTTAAGTTTCAAAGAGCATTTGAAATAACACTTACGTATGTACCACAGCTTTTTCTGGTTGTAAGGTTCTCGTCGCATCTATCGTCAAAGAAAAAGCAAAACAAACTTGTGGAGTTATTCTTTTAAATGTTCCCTGAGCTGAGCTCGGTGAAGCCATGAACGTCATCATTTTCAACTCTTTCTCAATGACATTGGAGGGGTTCAATTCTCCAGTTTTTTTTAATGTATTTCTTCAAAGGTACATTTATTAGGTGTTGAACTGTACATGTTATTCAAGAACAAGGAGATAACTACATCATATGTGCTTATTCATCCATGACCCTTTTAGCAACTTAATTCGGTGACGCAAATGTTAGAAGAATAAATAAAAAAAATAAGTACAAAAAGTGCAGTTCATCTTTTACTGCTGATAGTCCCGACCCACTCATCACACCTACAGTTAATGATCATTAAACTGTTTTCTTAGTTTTGAGACAGGCAGGTATGTTTTTAACGCTCAATCACATAGACGGCTTTAATAACTGGATGAGTGCTTGCACAACATGATCAAGATTGTCACGTTATTAAAACCTTGGTAATCAGATGCCTCAGACAAGTATTTTTGTTAATGAAGTATAACGCCCAAAAAAAGATTAAAAAAAAAAAACGCAAAAGCAAAAACCAACTGAAACTAATTAATACCATGCATGCGCTTTCAAGGTTCATTTATCCTCGACCTTGTACTGACAAATACTGCATTTATAAAAAGTATGACTAAAACTAACAAAAAGGAAATTAAAACTGTCAAAAACCTTGTCATAAAGAACAACTAAGAACTATTTAAATACGAAAACTTACTGAATAAAAATATATCAAAAGTCAAAAACTACCTATCATGAAAAAAATTATCATAACCTTAAATTTTGATGTGCCTTTTTTGTAGGGTTGAGAAGCGACAAGTGAGCTGTGTGTCTTTCTGGCTTTAAGCTATTTCTTTAATTAGCTTGTTGCACTAGGCCACTTCTATTAACGAGCTAAAAGGTCATTCTCTCATCTTAAGATGAAGTACGTATCTCAAATGTTTGTAAATGATTTTGACCGATCAATATGGAAATGGACATTTGACTAAATTGCCTTGACAGACCATGGGGAGTAAAAAAATAAAATAAAATCAATAAGAATCCATTCAAAATTTATACCATCAAAAAATATTACAAATATATTTCCTAATATGAGAATGTCACGTGTCAAATGTCCAAGTGAAAAAAATAGTAAAATGACAAGAAACTCGATGCATCATACCCGCTTGAACTGAGCTGTACCGAATCGGAATCTCACAGTATCAAAAACCAATTGAGTGTCATATCCGTGAATTGGGGATTACTGGGACTGCACTCACTGTCCATCCATCACACTAACGGAACAATGCATTAAATTGGAGAAGGCTTTTTGGCAAACAGACTTTTCCACATTAACTACAATTTATCTAAATGCCCTTTGGACAATTACAAAAATGTAAGTCTTGATGGAAGTGCACTGCACATATTCACATTACATGTAGACATAAAGACAGATGCAATGTTCTAAGTCATACCAGTATATTGGTTTAATAAACTGTCCATTTTTTTTCTTAAATGGCCAAGAGGCTCCTAAAAAAAATGATAGCCAACTTTATTATTCCTGTAAGTGGAATTACACAATGTTAAATGAATATTTGGGATTTTGTGTGTGTGTATATGTGTATGGAGGAAAAAAAACATGAGCATTACAGTAAGCATCTATGTCCATTAGTTTTTGGGAAGATTCTGCCATGACACACAGAAGCAGAACCTCAGATTTGATTTCTAACGTTCAGCGATTAAAATAATGGTGCTCACTGGAAGTCCATCAATGTTCCTCTTATCACCTGTTGTGCCTCTAAAATTGTGACTTTGTCCCCACAGGTACATTGCCATCGTTCACCCCACCTCAGAGCGGCGGACCATTCAGTGGACTATCATGATCAACGTGCTGGTGTGGATCGGTAGCTTTCTCCTCACTGTGCCGGTTATGATGTATGCCAAAGTTGTACGTAGAGACCATTTGGAGATCTGCATGATGTATCTAGATGGGCCCGAGGACATGTACTGGTACACGCTCTACCAGTCCATCCTGGGCTTCATCATCCCACTCATCATCATCAGCACCTTTTACTCGCTCACGCTCTACCACGTGTTCAGCTCCATCCGTCGGGTCAAACGCAAGCAGACTGTGTGGGCCAAGAGGGCCACCAAGATGGTGCTGATGGTTATCGCACTGTTTCTGATCTGCTGGTCGCCATACCACGTCATCCAGGTGATCAACCTGAGCAACAATTACCCGACTGTCGCCTTTATCTATGTCTACAACATCAGCATCTGCCTCAGCTACTCCCATAGCTGCATCAACCCGCTGATGTTGCTCATCTTTGCCCAAAATTACCGTGAACGTCTTTGTCGCAGAAACACACTCAACAGTTCTCAACACTCATCCAAAGTGACTGTCGTCAAAACAGAAGGATCCAGTACGGCCACTGACCCCGGTTATCGTTGTACTGCCATTTAGTGAGGAACATTTCTGGCAGAGAGATGTGGACATGTTGCTTTTTTTGTTCAAACGGACCAGGTAATGTAGGCCGTGAAATTTGTACATGGATCAGAAATCATAGCGAGGGTGTCATGTTCAGCAAAAGAGCTGATGCGCATTTATGTTTTTAATCGAAGGTATCTTGTCACCTGCTTCCAAGCATGGACGCAATGAAAGAAGGGATGCTGAGTACCACTCAAGTGTGACTGTTTGGGGATCATATTATAATTGAATAAATGCAGCTACGTTCTGTCTGACAAAAAAAAAAAAAAAAATGTGGGATATTTCCCTGGACAATTTACCTGTTAATCTTGAAATCATAAACCAAGATAGCAGAGTTAGGATAGGTTTACGTGACCAGGCGAACGTTAACAGTTTTTTTCCTCCTGTTTTTTTGCATGTGCGCCAACCACTTGTCCACCTGGACAAAGGTCAGGTAGCATTGCAGATATGAAACATGGAATGTCTGAATCTTCAGATGTTCGACAAGGCAGTTTGCAGCTTAAAATCAGTATTTTCTATTTCCAAAGTCAGGGGTAGTCATGTACTCTAATTTGAGTGAGATGAAAAAAAAAATCTGATGTGTTTGAGGGGAAAAAACAAAACAACAGTTGGATTTGTATTGTGACCAACAGATGTTATAGAACAATTGAAAATTAACCAGCACGTCCTCCATGTTTACAAATGCTTATTTAACTCTATTTCAAATGATTGCCAAGACTACACTGGTCTTAACCAGTTTTCAGTTAGTCATCTCATGTTAACAGCCCCTCATTATTTTTATTCCTAGGTACCATTAATATTAATGAAGGTATTTATATGAGACATTAAGTGTCAAAGATAAAGAGTAATAAGTGAGGTTTTTTATGACAGTACTTATCTCATTGAATCAAAAAGGTAATCAAATGACAAATTGGAAAGTAGCACTTCCTGTGCATTTCGTGAATTTAATTCCAACTAAAGGTCCACTAATTTGAAACAGGAATTAGACAATGTTATTCAGTGTGGTGATACTTAGTATGTATGTCACAAAAAAAAAAACTGTCTACCCTGGAACCCCGTTTAGACACAAGTTACTGAAGGGTCATTTGTGTCATGGGAATACTATAACAGCATCTAAATTGGTGAAAGGCTTCATCAATGGGATGCTATAACCTGATCATTCAGTCCAATGGGAAAACATGTATTATTGCTTGTGGAGCATAAAAAGATACATTTGTGCAAATGAATCACAAAAATCCAATGCAAGCTAAGTTTCATATCAAGTTTTGGTATCAATATGAAGATACTAAGCAAGTTCAGCATCTTTTTGAAGGCTCACCATAGCGGGTCCAATTAGCTCACTCTAATTTCATCACAAACATAATTTTTTCTTGTGATGACGTTTCAGTGGAGAGCCTTGAACATAGCAAATTGTTATTATTATGTTGTCAAACGTTATGTGATTGTTCTCATTTCGAGAATGTGCAAAAAAAAAAAACTGAGCAAGAAATGATGGCCATGAATCTTTCCATCATAATAGATTATGTAATTTTCCTGTACGGACCTAATTTGCTCTTATTCATTTCTAATGTAAAATTAAACAAATGCCGATGATATACTGTGACATCTTCGGACATGACAAAAAAAAGGTAGTTTTGCTTCCTTTAATTTTGGGCTTATTTTCTGAACTCAAACACAATTACTTCAGAGCTACCTTTATGTAGTTAGTACAAGTTAATTTAACATTTAATCCTGTATAGTCCTTTTCTTTTTCTCATGAACTGCGTTATTTAATCAATCACGGCAAAGTTTCCCTTGCGGACCTATTGTATAGTAGGTTAAGAACAAACTGCGGTCGCTACAATCAATATACAATATCTATTATAGTGTTCGTGAGTTCTGATCTGTGGTAATAATTTTTGTGTGGTGTTTCCTGCCGTGCTGTGGTCCTGAGATCCTACCAAGTTGTGGTTGTGCCTCACATGTTTTGTCTTCAAGCTAAATGCTTCTGAATCCAAGCATTGTGTGTGTGTGTGTGAACATGCGGACAAAGAAGCTGAGTGTAATATCGACACTGTGCACTGACAAAATGCGACTTTGACTCAAATGTCACATGAACGTTGCGGTTGTCTTGTTTTCTTTTTCAGTGGTCTATGATGCAATTGCAAAAATTCCTTTACAGAAAAAAATAAAATAAAATCAATTTACAATTGCCACCACTGTCAACACTTAAAACGTTTCTAAAAGCTCTGGAAGTTTCAGGATGTTATGTATTTGTATCCATGAAATGTAGAATATGTGCTGCAGCAGTGTTGTGTTGTTACAGTCAAATAGTGAAACATTTGGTGTATTTTGAAAGAATATCTGATGCTCTGTTGAGAATATGGTGTTGCTATTCTAGGCTACATATTGTACATTGTTGTTGTAGTGAAATAAAAGTGGCTTTTATCCAAGAGCGGTTGACTCAGTTTGTTTGTGGTCACAAGGAAGGTTTGACTGTTCATCTGTTAGTTGGCAAATATTGGAAAGCTTTCTGGGGATTTCACACAAATGTAAACAATCTAATATATTCAAATATAATCTTAATGATCTATTTTTCAAATGGCAAACTGAGCGGTTAAATCCAGATTTAAAGGACAATGACATCCGCAACTGGAATGGAGCCAAACACAGACACTCACTGTTGTATATCTATGACCACAAGGGCTTTTTATCACCAGACAATTCCGAAGTTTGAACGAAATGGCCGCTTATTATGTTTTCAAATAAAATAATATCTGGCTGTATAGCCTATGTTGTAGATAAACTACTCTACATAAGTTCCTGGACAGATAGGCTGGATATTATTTATTGAAGAATCTGTCAAACAAGATGGTCTGTTGAGCAAATTGCAGTGCTTAACGCGATGTTCCACTAGTGTAGTACGTTCTGTAACAGTTTGTGTTGATTGTTTTGACACAGTCGTCAACTCCAAATCGACAAAGCAGTTAATGCAGAGGGCTAACTAAACACATGCCATAGTGGTCAAAATGACACATTTTCTTTGCAAAAGGCAATACCTGTGCCAAAACATTCAAAATATGGAACAAAAGCATTACAAAATGGGCAACAAAATACAGCTTGTGTGCACCATTGCATGACTGTACGTAGCTTACATGCCAGTGACGTTTGCAGTCAGGTTTGCCCTCTTGCAAAAAAAATGCATCCAGAATTAAATATGCTTTGATTCAAATTTGATTGATTATGTTCTTTTTTTTTCTGACTGTGGCTGACAATCAAAGAGAATACGTGGAAATAAAAATCAAATCCATTACTGTGTGACAAATTAGGAAAAACCAACAACAGTCTTTTACAGTAAAGAGCAAACAACTATAGTAGGCATATACTAGTCACAAGTTTCTTGTTCTGAGCCCTTCCAGTTATACAGACTCCTCTTCCTCTGACCCCTCTACCTCTTACTCTCACTCTACCTCTCATCTGCCTAAAAGCTAAAAGGATGGAGTTTGGACTTCTTGAATGACATCTGTATTAGTTGTTATACAAAAGGGTGGGAAAACTATGCCCATCCACTGACAATGGGTTAATACATTTGCATGAGGTGTTTTCAGCTGAAATGGTGATGATGAAGACTGAGAGGTCCCCAGTTTCTTCAAACAAGTCAAAGGAATCAATAAAAACTGTAATAGCATGACTACCTGTAGCCTTTGTTGGTACCGTCATGGTCCTGCATTGTCTGTTTTCTAGCGCCTCCAGACTTCTTTCATCTGGCCCTGATGAAAGCCCAAAGTATTGCTTGGATCAAAGAATTTAATTTCACTTTCTCCTTTTAAATTCACTATGTTTTAACATTTATTCACCAAGGTCAGTTGTACCTCGTATGGGTGCTCTCTTACCCGTTTGAAAGTCCAAGGATGGTCGGTGTGGATAAATTGCATTTCACTTTCATACTTGCATGTGTGACACCACAGCTCTAAGTTTTCTGTGATGACTTTTAGACTTGTATGTCAATCAACGGATTTGTTTTGTTTGTCCAGTCAACTGTAGTTGTCTGTAGATTTCCTCATAGTACCAAAAAGAGCAAGCTGACCCCTTTAAAGAATAAAGCAGTAATTTGCTTAAAGGCAGCACACAACTATTTATTGGCCAATTAAACACAAGCACATTAACAAATTGTTCATACATACTGCATATTTTCCCACACATTTTCGGGTGGCTTAATTATGTTCAAATTCCTAAAGGCATGTTTAGCATAAACAATATTGCTAATCTAAAAAAGAACACCATAACGACCGTACTTAATAGCTGGAACTAGTGACTTACTAAAAGTGGAAGGAGATCTGAACAGTTTGAAAAAAAAAAAAAAAAAAAACCTTCGGGGTTGTTTTTGTGCGCGGCGTAACTCTGCACAAAAAAGGGTTAGCCCCGGTGTTGGTAATTTCACATCTGAGAGAGATAGGGAGATGTCTGCACTGTCTGTGGTTGCGGTCACAGCACACTAATCATGGCCAATCAAAGCGGGTCCTTCTCATTCCATGGATATGTTTAGTTTTACTTCCCCTCCCCTTGAAAAGATAAAGCAAAAAAAAAAAAACTAGTGAATACACATCACAGGTCACGGTGGAAAAATATTTTTCTATAAATATATATTTTAAAAATGGAATTTGAAAAGTGGTGTGTAGACTTTTTATATGTATATGCAGAGATGTTCAAGGAGGGACTGAGCTTTGTGACAGAGATACTCTAATTCTTTGGGCAGTTGCCATTGAAAAGCTCAATGTCCAGTGTGTGAAACATGGATTGAACAAAAAGATGATCACGGTGGACGTGACATGATTCAAGCTCGTTGGTCTGTAACTCTGCGGTGCAGAAAAAGCATGTAGAACTCATCGCTGTTTGTCTTTGAATCCTTTCCCCCTTTTGAAAGCACACATTCCAGCTCACTTTTCAAGCAGCTCGTGACACTCTGTGGCTAATGAAAGAGAGCAATGTGAACTGAAGACTTAGTCCAGTTGATTGTACTGGAAATTAGATTACACTATTATGCATGTCTTGGCCCATGTGTTTACTGGAACTTGTTGGGAAATGTTATAAATCACTGATGAGTGATATTGAATAGGATTATATCATAAATAAACTATTAAATATTTCAGTATAGAAGATAATAAGTAGACAGCAAATGCATAGATTGTTGTTTTGTATATAGAAGGGTCATTAATAAAAGCAGACTATGCTTGCAAGCTATAATATACATGCATTGATTATTCAGCATTTGCAAATTGCGTGAACTATGAAGTAATTCCAATTTTTTACTTCTCCCCAAAAAAGTAGCTTTAATTGAGAAAAAATAATACACTGTTGCATATTTTCTTTTATCTATTGTATTTCATGTTATCATAGCGTTGTACAACTTCTAATAAAAATTATGTTTTGGGGTTGTTTTAAAAAAACAAAAAACAAAAAAAAAAAAAACTTTACTTTCCATAGTGGAAATTATTAATACCACTTGAACTGGCAGCCAGCCCATCGCAGCACACAAACAAATGACCATTCACATACACACCAATTGACAATTTGTAGTCTTCAGTTAATCCAACATGAGTGTTTTGGTATGGAACTATGAACGCATGTTAGCGTTTTTCCGCAAGTGTATAAAATGCAATTTAAACTGAAAGTTGAAGTGATTGCAGTGCTCTACTATTTTGCTCTTGACAAAATATGCTCTTCTTCCCTTTGTGTGTACAGAAAGAGGTAGGAGTTAACAAAGCTGCTCGTTTACGGTGAGCATCAGTGGAGCAATGAAAAGGCCTGAGAGTATGAAATCAAAAGTCCCGCCTTCACCGTTGTCATAAATTATTGGCAGGATCTTCTCACTCCATAGGGAAATAGCTTCACTCAAATACGGCTATGGAACCTAAAATAACATCCAATGAGTCTGCAAAAGCTGGAGAACAAAATAATTTCTTGGCAGACCACGTGGCGATGAATTCAGGAATAGAACAGTCAAATGGTCAGCACCTTCGCTGTAAAAAATATAGAGGGAGGGTCTCAAGAAAAAGGACAGAAAAAAAGTTCGCATTGACCTTTACTTCCTCAGAGGTAAGAACCAAGAACCCTTTGTAAAAGAAAGAAGTTTATATAAAAAAAAAAAAAAAAAAAAAAAAAAAAAGAACTGGGACACTCCTGGTGTCCTGAAATACACTTCAATGCCGATGGACGTGGCGTGGAAAAGTTGAAAAACAAAGTGAAAAACACACCAATTTGGTTGACACTTCCAAGCAGAAGTTAGATAAATCAATTCTTGCCATCACTGAAGAATAACCATGTCATCGAGATCTATATCCAATTAGCCTACAAAACAAAGAAAGACTTGTTTTGGGCATGTACTTCCCAAACTACAGTGAACAACTTTCATGTTCTTCAAGGTCCCAATGAGCAACCAACTGTTGATAAAAAGCACATTTTCAGAACCCACAGCAATATGCCCTAGCACAGGCTAATGAAACTGTTTTAGAGAATTTTGAGGTGAGCAAGCTGAACCATATCTCTCCTGACCTTCTACATGGCAGTGGAGCTGATTATTGGAGCGTCCTGTCGGATGTTTGGGAGGAAATGTTTGAAGCAGAGTCTACATCCTCTAATCATGGCATACATAGATGGCATGGGTACAGTAACAACAACAAAATCACATGCATCAAATGCTTCTCAGAAAAATAGCCACTGGGCAAAAGCGGAACTCAAGCTCGGCATATTGAGTACTGTTTCCATTGATGCCAGTCAGCTCACTAATAACGGGTTATACATCAACAATGAGCCAATGCCATCAAGGGAAAAGCCTATCAAAATTCTTGGACAGAGCTATAGCATAGACATAAAAGACTCCAATCTAGCGGAACAACTGAGGCAGGAAACCATCGACAGTCCAAAGCAAATTAACAACGGCTCCGTCACAAAAGCGGAAGCTCTGATGTTTCCAGTTTGGACTGCTGGCCTTTTCCCTATCAATGAGGTCAAAATATCCCATGCCAATGGGTGAACACATAGATGAGGAAGTGGCTTTGTCTGTCTCAGCAACATTAACTTGTCTGAGAATGGAACACTCTCTCTGTCAATAACTAGCCTGATGGAGGAATACAAACGTTCTAGAGCTAAGCTGTAGATGATTGTCACAGTAACCTGGGATCCAACAGCAGAAATTCGGATCTTGTTGGACCACTAACCGGAGCTTAACACACTGGGATGCAGTGTAACTGGGCAGAAAAGATGGAAAGTGGAAAAAAAAGACTGCCTCCGCTGAACTGTAGGAGGAGTTGCACCATCAGGAGGAAGTGGCCAGACATGCCAGGGCGATCTGCCAAGATCAGCAAGCTGGCTGGATAAGGTGAGATGGTTCGGGAGGAGGAAAAATAACATGTAATGACTAACGAGATAAGGAAAACGGCTGAGATTTATCAAGAGAGCCACATGATGTTGTACGTTCTGCGGCCAATCTACATCTCTGGTTTGGAGAAGAGCCCAGCTTGTTTTGTGTGTGCAGACCGGCAGCAAGCCTCAAACATCTTTGTGGGTTGTAAAACCAGCCCTCCCAAAGGAAAATACACCGGGTGCCACAACCAAGTCTTCAATTGTTTGGATAGCCATCAATGCAATGCCCCTAAATGGACAAGCAACCTCCGCACCGCCCAACATCCTTCATTATGGAATTGGCAAATGTGAGTGGACCTGAATCAGAGGCTCACTTTTCCACCAGAAATTGCAGACACTAATCTGCCGACGGATCTCATCCTTTGGTGCAAAGCTTGCAGACGCGACTCCATTGTTGAGCATTGGGAGGATGCCATCAATTAGACAGTAAGCCAATTTAGCAGCTGAAATCAAGGACCTGTCCTCGTGTGTGTGTCCAAGAGGCCAGTAGAGGTGGGCTACGGGGGCTTCATTGCTAGTTACGCGCCACAGCTTCTGCAAGAAGTTGGGATCAGGGGACAGGCCTGACAGAAGGCAATTAAAGAACTTGCCAGTGTTGCTGAAAAGAGTAGTCACAGGTTATGGCTGAAGCCAAAGTAGACAAGAGGGGCTGTGTAATGATCAATACCAAGTCTCCATGTGACATAAATAATCCTTCACCTTGATCTACACATTGTTGATAGATCACAGAAAAAGCATCCAAGATATTCTTTGTAATATTTTGTTTAATCAACCCACCCCATTCACAGAAATACACAGTGTTCTTGTGAAGACATGTTTTTCAAACTTTAATTTGCCTCTTAAGTCATAACGCACTCCCTGTTGCAAAAACATGTTTTGAATATTGCCCTTAGTTATTGCTTTGTACACACTTATTGAAGTTCAACATTTAAGATTAGGACGGCGAGCGGCCTGGCTCAATGGTCGATTGGTCGTCTCCCAACCCAGATTTTGGGATTTCCATATCATCTATGTATAAAATGAACAATTTAGAACCAAACTCCGGTGGCACTCCAACACTTGTATCAAGACCTTTTAATGTGGTTGCACCAACAGCTTTTTATGAAGTTGAGAGTTCTTTTTCTCAACTGGTTTAACAATTTATTTTTCGATATGTCAGAATTTGAAAACTAACCGGGTAATGACATAGGTCTGTATCGCACAGTATCATTTATTCCAGGCTTTGTACTTTTTTTTGTGTTTGTCAAACTCATCCAATTATAGAAGACAGGTTACAGATGCAGAGGAGTGGGTTTGCCCAAACTGTCATCGACAGTATTATGTAGATACCCTTAAAGTCAGTAGATGTTTTCTACTTTTATTTGTACTGTATAGTGTACACATGGACTGCACTGGGTAATTTCTTCCTCTATAAACTCACGTATCCCCAGAACCTAGACAATAAACAAATGAGGGAATGACGTTCTTTCAAAAAGATTTGCAGATTGTACCTGCAGATCCAATAAAACATTCTAAGAAATGTCAAGGACGTATGACAATGACAACAAGCTGTTTTGCTCCTTGAATCTCATCTTTATGCAAACACTGTAGGGATGGTGGGGCATTCAAAGAAGCAGCGTTATATATGTAGTTCTGGCCAGTGGCAACAGCACCCATGCTGTTTGTTTTTTGTTTTTTTTGACAAAATCAAGATCAAGCAAGCTTTTGCCCTTCTGCTCCACGGGAGGTTTAGTCCTGCCCGAGCTCGCCTGAGGACACCGGCGTTACCGGTTGACAGGGGTACCGCCCCACTCAAACTCGCCACCTGTGGGTTGTTGTACCTTGAGAAACTACAGCCCATTTGGCAAAATGTTCTCTCAAGAGACAAAAGATAAATGTTTTGGGGGGGATGTCAATGCACCACAGTGTTTTGAATATTGTTTGATTTTGGTGACCATATATCAAAATAATTACTTTTACATGGGAGGGGAAACTCTTGAGCAATAAGCTAACGTGATGGATCAATTATATTGTCAGGCTGTGTTGAGGGAGGCTGTTTAAACAACCAAAAGCGTCATCAAATTAGAGGATTACCGAGGGATTTTAGAACAAAATGAGCCATCCACTGTATAGTACCTAGTGGGTTCCTCTGAACAATAACAACCATAATGCATCAAAATCACACACAAGTGCTTGACAATGAATCCTTCAAACTGGCCAGCAATCTCAAGCCCAGAGAAAAACCCTGGAAAATGCTGCCATGAATGAAAGAAATCCTGCAAGCAATTTAAAATGTAAACAAACAATAACGGAAAACCCTTTTGGCGCAAGAAGCTTGGAGATTGCTGTAAGAAAGTTTGAAAGCAGTCGTCCTTGTTAAAGGCTTACTAACAAGCAATTA
The DNA here is from genome assembly GCF_054491065.1 of Syngnathus leptorhynchus. Lineage (NCBI taxonomy): Eukaryota > Metazoa > Chordata > Actinopteri > Syngnathiformes > Syngnathidae > Syngnathus > Syngnathus leptorhynchus. The sequence continues at coordinate 11,384,905 of NC_141196.1, read as the reverse complement.
AGAAAGAATAAGAAAGTGCCCGTGCTTCCTTTCCATTACTGTCCAGGGCCGGATTTGTTATTTCGTTCTATTCGTAACAAATTGCACACAAAGCAATAAAACACTCACTTGCAATAATAATAAAAGAAATCGAGAACAAAATGTCTGCCTGCTTCACATTATGAGAATATACAGTATGAACAACACAAGAAAAATATGTTGATATTGGGGAACCCTGACAAGAAGGGCTTCAGATAAAGCACGGTGGGTGGTCTTCATTGCTGATGTGATATAAGGTACATTCCTGGATGACAAGCTGTGATCTGTTCTTATTAAATCAAACAATATCAAATGACTTTGGATCTCATTTGTTATGGCTTCAATCTAATGAATCACATTCACCTCATGCTATAACCATCAGTTTCTTGACGGTGTTATTTGAAAATGATTTGTCTTTCTGTATGGTGGGAAAAGCACAGGCCAAAAACTTAAAAGGCCTGATTTTCGTGAAAAAGTTGTACAGTGTGACTTTGACGTCTGAGATCATTTCTGTCTGGTAAAAAAAAACAAAATATTTTCATCCAAAGAGATTAAAATTTGGAGTCAAGGTTAGGCGTTTATAAACACACCTTTATAAAAGTTGACCTTCGTAAAATGTCAATTTAAAAGAATACATCATGATGTGCGATGTGGATTCAAACATAGTTTTAAAAGTATATTTTTGAAGTAATGATAATAATGTTCTAGGTTCAAATCTCTTTCTGCATGCAGTTGTCATGATCTTTGTGTGCTTGCATTGCATTTCTATGAATACTCCAGTGTAAGTGGGAATGTAAATATAAAATAGGGTTGTTGTTGATAATAGGTGACCTGTGATTGTCTTTCGACCAGCCCGACCCAACCGACCGTAATGGGAACAAGCGCAAAGAAAATAGAAATCCTGTATATATATTTAAAAAAAAAAAAAAAAAAAAAAGCCTTGTTGTTTAGCCGTATGGCATGTCTTTTAAAGAAATACATGAAAAGAAACATGCTGTGACAGCAACAATAGAGTGCATCTGTTTTTCTGCTTATGCTTCTGTTCAGTGATGTTATTATCCCGACTCCACATTGACCGTCTCTGTTTCCTGACCTAATTATTTGTCTTAAAGTGCAGGAACTAAGTAGTAATATCAATATGTGTCAAATAAGGGGCTGAGCATCAGTTGTCTACTGCTAATCACTGATAGGGTCATGCTTGGCCAACACACACTATCCCAGATGACTGTGGTTGAAATGTTGGGTACACACTGGAGTCAATAGTGGCGTTCTTAATAAAGTGAGCACAAACGGAAACACAACATCTAACATCAGCACATCAGTCACAATGCACTGACGTCTGAAAAAAACTATCCATCCATTTTTAACATGCTCATCCCGTTCAGGATCACAGCGGGGGTTGCTAGAGCCCATCCTAGCTGACATTGGGCGAAAGGCAGATTGATAATTGTATTTTGTCACTTTGGCAGTTCTGTGTCGTTTCTGGAAATTCAAATAGGCTTATTTCTTTGTTAGAAAACTGTCATTGTCAGCACTACCCAACAGTCTTGACAAATGAACAATTTGGGACGTGGACATAGTCACAAATGTCTGTGAGTCACTCACTAATGGCAAAAGCATTCGCTGTGGGCAACTTTGCTTTCGTTCCCACTCAGTGATGCTGTGAACATGAGTATGAATGGTTGCTTCCACCAGTCACCAGTCCAGGGTGTAGTTTGCCTTCTGCCCAAACTCGGCGAGGGTCTCAGGATAAGCAGTGTAAAAACAACGGATGGGTGCTATCTTAGTTTCTTGTGTATATCGGTGTTGTCTCGAATCAAATGACTTTTTCTATCATCTAACTTTATCTTGCCTTGCTTGACCGGAGATTTGATTTGATGTCAACACTATTAATATAAACACAATAACTGCAGCACTATCGCTAACTTCTAGAACTTATCAGATCAGCTTGTGTTACTGAATTGTGTATCATAGAAAGCTATGATTGACAAACGCAGTGTGTCCATACACACCGAGTTTCCTCTGCAATTGAGCGCCTCAATATGAGATGGTAATGTGGAGAGAAACCGAAATTGAATTTTGATCAGATGCCTCTTCACAGCGACAAAGCACCGAAAGAATCAACACGGCCACAAAAAAAAATGAGAAACACCGAGTGATGACAGAGGATGTAAGCTTGTCTGTGAAGTCTAACATATTCAACACACTCGCACATCCACTGAAGTCCAGGAGTTAAAAAAGGTATCTCCAGGGAGGGACGAATGACTACTAGAATTTTTCACCAAGTAACATGAAAACCGTTGCTAAATTTACATTCACATTAAGCGACCGACTACATTTGAGCCTCTTAAAATGTGAGCAAATTCGTCGGCGGTCAAATCCAGATTTATTTCATATTGAAAAATCCAGGTCCAAAACAGAACTGTTACGAATGTACCAAGATACTAACAAAAGTGAGTTTTCTTAAAAAAAAAAAGATCAAGCTGAGTCTTTGTTCAAGCCAGAATGGCTTTTCTTTATCTAAAGTTTAATAGAACCGTGTCAACACTATTTTGAAAAAAAACAATGTTGCACAATATTGATGAGCAGCTCCAAGGGGCATCTTCCCTTGCAAATCAAACCTAATGTGACATGACATTTCTTGGCAATACCCAAACACAATCTACACATTGATGTTGACATTTAATTTCTAGGCAAGAAACCATATTTTAGCTTTTACGAGCAGTCAGATAGTGACTGTGGTGTTTGTCTTGCTGAAAAGGTCTCCTGCTGAGGCCAAGAGTGTCAGTAAGTGCCACCCCGCCCCTCCCTGATTCCCTTTCTGTTGTTTCATTTGTATTCCACTTGTTCAACTCGGAATCACATTGCAATCACAAAAGCAAGCAAATCATGTGAGGAGGCTCTCCTTCAAAACAGTTTAGTTTCTGGGGACTATAATCACAAAAATAGAAGCCAAAGACACTTTTTTTTTTTTTGGACAACTCTACAATTTCATTCCTCAGGAACTTTAATACACTCATGGGCAAAAAATAAGGCAAGGAACATCACAGTTAAAAGTCATGGTTATTGTTGTAAGCCACTATAAGAAGGCCAAGGAGATGAGCGTTTTGGGCAATGTGTTTAACAGGCACACACACTAAGCACACAGATCAGCCGTGAAGATCAAAAACGAAATATGGCAAACAGTAAGGACACGAGAAGGATGACTTATGACTACTACATCATTTCGATTGTTGACCATGTACACTTCAGACGGCCTGCTTGCGGGTACGTCTGTTAGTTCAGCTGTGTCAAGAGAATTTTCCACTTGTGGTAGATCTGTTCGGCACGCTTGACATTTATTCATTTTACTTCAGGACATTTATCTTCAATAATGATGTCTGATTGTTTTGTCTTGTTCTTCCATTAGGTGCCAAGGTGACATATTTCTTAGCATATTTTAATGTATACTGTCGAGCAGTACTGCGCTCATCATAATTGCTTTCAACATTCAAACATAAAAGTGAATTTGCGACTATGGGAATGTTCCAATGTGTCTCTCCCAGAATGCACTGGGTTCAGATAAATCTCTGTTTAATCTTCATGAGGAACATTCATTCAATTTGTCTGGACCGGTTGCTGTTCAAGCTGCTTCACAATGGAGAGAAATGTGTTTCCAATCTGAGTTGCCGTTGGAATAACACATTCAGAATTCTCCAATTTAAAAGACAATTTAGCCATTCTTTTTTTTTTACCACCATTTCATTACCAATTAATTTGATATGTTTAACTTACTGATGTACTTCTATTCATTGCCTTTTTATGTGAGGGTTGTCTTGTCCCTTTTGTTCTACACTATATTAACTGAGAACTATATTATCTTAAATTAGTTTTTCCCTGAAGTGATAAACATTTCTAAATTTGAACAATGCCACAAAAAGTTCAAGTATTTATTTGTTTACTTATTTAAAAGTGCATCAAGATGTCTAGGTTGTTTTTAATTGTATTTGTTGTTTGTAAAATGCCACATTTTTTATCCTGTCCACCAGACACGTTTTCCTTCGGAGACAGTAAATTAGACCGAATCGAGGCATTCGGTTAAGATTAGAAAATGACAATGTCAAAGTGGATGAGTTTGCACTGTATTTCTTGATACATTGATAGAAGCTATTCTACATAATTTAAATGATGCTTTGAACTGGAGCATTTCCATTGACAAAATAAGATCATGTTAGCTAGTTTGTGTTCATCTATTTATGAGCAGTGTGCAGTGGGTTTTTGGAGGTACATATACAATTTTCATTAAAGCCAGTTAGATACAGCTCTGCTTTCTATATGCAAGTTGTGGCATCGCTAGCATGGAAGAGCCCTGGAAAAATTTGCAGTGAGCAGGTCAAATTGTGCACGACAGCTGGTGACACAAAGCCGAGAATGTGTTTTGTGTTTTCTGTGCGCTTCGACACCCAAGGTGCAACGTGAGAAAAATGACAATGGTATTTTGATCCCGTCTAACTTTTGCCTCAGGTCATTATTTAACATGTAAATGTAGTCAAATTCCCAGTGGAGCAGCTGTTTTGTTTTGTGAGGTGATTTGAAAATATCCTACTCGACTCACGTTCTATTCCGTTCCGCGGCTCGTCGCTTATTTCTAAGCGATAATTTGCAGCTGAAATGATGATCAGAGAGTAACGAAAAGTGATGCAAAACGCTTTGACAGGTGGAAAAGTCTATATAATGAGCTATATGTCACAATCATACATGTACATGGACTATAAATGGGGCAGAGATGAGAGCTGCTTCGACATTTCATGCAAGCGCTCTTATTAGACATACATGGGGATGAAAGCCAAGTTAACATTTGACGACTCGACTCAAGAGTTAGAGGAGCCTACGGAAGATCATTTGTGATTTCATTTGTCACTTTCGACTGTGAGGTATTACGGAAGAATGTATCCATTAAAAAAAGAAAAACGTGCAATTTACACTGACAAATATTTCCACATCCATTTTCTATCCTGGTGGTTCTCATTGGGGTCTTTGGTGAGCTGGGATCTATACGGCCACTTTTTGCAAACATATGGGGGGGGGGGGCCAAAATCATCACTTTTCAGGAGCCCCCTCCAAAATGGCAGGGTTGAACAAACTTTGCATCATGAAAAAGAGCAATTTGTTTTCAACACTTTAGAATTGTCAATCATTTGTAAAAATAACGGCCACACGTCAAGACTCACCAAAATGTGATTGATGAGATTTTGGCCCGACATTTTGGACATTGGATTATTGCCCACTTCATGTCAATTCATCCACAACATGTTTTGTCATGCTAATTCAATGAATAGTGTCTTTCTTAACTCACAAACTCCCTTCCACGTATTCCACTGACAGTTCTTATACAGACAGACCTAATCATGAAAAAGTCAATTAAATTAAATGACTACAAAAAGAAAGCACTGTAAAGAAATATTGAGCCATCAATGAAGTGCATTGTTTCCCATATGAAGTGTCTGGTGATGTTGAGTTTTGTAGACACACTCCTTTCTCATCACAGTATTTATTTATTTTTTTAGCATGAAAAGAGTGACTTGCACTCATCTCAATTATTGGAAATGTTATGCAAGCCAGCATGAACACATATTCGGGGTTGATGGGGTTATACGCATCAGAGCATTACAAGCCCCATTTGATGCAATATAAACTTCATTGGTGCGCGACATGTGTCGAGATTTTTACAACCTCACATTTAGCTATTGTCACAGCACCATTAGTTGATTCCTTCACGGTAGACATGATCAATAAATATCCCGGCAACATGATCATTACCTGTTCATTAACACCATTCCGGGCCTTTAAAAAGCTTTTACAGTTTAATTTGTCGGTACTGGAAGACATAAAGACTGATTTAAGAAGCCGGCGAGGAAGTGTGGCACGCACGTTACGAGCCGAGGCCTGTGTTGTGTGAGACAAAGTAGGACATCTTTTGTCTGCCTTTAAATCACCTGGAAATGTGAGCACGGAAGTGCATCAGTGGCATGCTGTTTTTAAAAGGTGGTTTTATTTATTAAGCGGTGGATGGATGAGAAAAAATATTAAGAGCTACGCAGTGTTGCGTGTTGAAGTACTTACTATCAAACCTAATAACTGGTTGGACCACTCTCAGCAGCAGCGTTCCTATAATTGCCAATAAGGATTTCATATCTCAATGGAGACATTTTGGACAACTCTTTTTCACAGAATTGCTTTAGATCAGTACAAACACAGAGTGGCTTTTTTTTTAAGGGCATGCAACAGCATTTCATTCAGATTCAAGTCCAGACTTTGCCACTCCAAAACCTTTTTTTTTTTTTAAGCCTTTCAGAAGTTGACTTGCAAGCTTGTCTTGGATAACCCAAGTATGCTTCAAGTCTCACAAACTGATGGCCAAACCTTCTTCCCTCCCTTTTTCTGGTAAAGAGAAGAATTCATGGCGCCATTAATCAAAGCAATTCATCCAGGTCCTGGATTAGCAAAACAGCCCAAACCATCACACCGCTACCACAATTTGATGCTGTGTTACATTGATGCCAAACGTCATGAGGCCATAGAATATTCCCCCGAAAATCCTGGGAATCATTCATATGCGTTTGTGATCATTTTGAAAGAAAAAAAAAAAAAAAAAAGGCAAGTCTTATGTTCTAGATGCTCTTTTGTATTCTGTTGGTGCTCTTGGTGGAATTTCTGCATGCCAGACAGTGGAAAGCTTCACCACAGTTTCGAGCTTTCTCAATTTGTGGATAAAGGGATTTTATGTTTGCTTGAGTTATTTGCTTTTTTTTAATGACCACAAAGAATAAAGTGGGGACACGATGGTAAAAAATAAGAATTTGACAAGAGGGCAAGGGAATTGCAGCATTATCACAAATGATCAAGACATTTGAAGAATGTAGTCAGGCGGGTATTCAATGCCTTTCATTCAAGTTATTTTTACTAGAGTTATTGAAGGGAATACTTTATCGCACAGAGGGGAGTTTTGGATAAGAAGGCAATTCATCATTGAGAAATGTAAGTAAATGGCATCAAATTAGCAGTTATTAAAGCTCAGAGGGAACAAAACATCTACAAATACAGAAATGACACACTCTGCATCCTTCTGAAGCTCATTGAAGAAGCGTCTGGCTGCTTTGAGGTTTCTACGCAATGTGGGAATCCGTCATCATTTTGTAGAACTAATTCAACCAACCTCCTAAGAGAGGCTTCTTGACATCTTCCATAGAAGTGCACATATGCAAAATGTTTTAGGTCTTTCAGTCAAACACCTTCCAAGCATCACGGCAATACGCAGCGTAGATAAAAACTGGACTAAAATGACTGACACACAATTAGCTATGCTGTGATTATGTCCGGAAAGTACTGGTGAATCTGTCTGGATTGGGTTCCTGCTTGGACTCAACCCCAAGGCGCACTCCTCACACTGAATCACTGGCAGGTTGAGAACGATGCTGAGAGTCTTCTCACCGGGCCATAATCCTTCCTGCCATGGATTAAATTGGACTCTGATTCAATCACAGTTTTGCCATATAATTGTGACGGCTCATCCAATTGGGACTGCAACCAATTAGGCCTGTTAGGAGCAGAACAAATGGGCTAAGTCAGTCAGATATTATTTTGTCTTGGTATCAGGACAAAATAATTATGGAAAAAACCATGAAAGTCAAATTTCCCATTTGGGACAATAAAGATTATCTTATCTTTGCGCTGGCGAGTTTTTGTTGTTGTTGGCTCAGGACTTTTCCATACATGCATTGAGAAATGTACTGTGTTATGAAAAGATGAACTTTATTAAGCACACATGTTGCATATGTGCACATATTTTTTTTCATATTTGATAAAGCATTTTTACTATCCATCTGTTTTGGAAGTGTGTGGCTCTCAAGTAGCAATGATGAAAAATTCAATACTTCGAACTGCCCCTTCATTGATTTAGGTTATATGCTCCTTTTTTTTTTTTTTGCACCTTCAACAGTTTTTCCCCCTTTAACCTTTAAGATCTCATTTCTAACTAGCAATAAAATTAACTAAAAACCCAGTAGTTGTTTGTATACTTCTATTTGATACTTCAGAACAAGCACCCTGAGCTTGGGTGGCATTGCGTTGAATTTACCGTATGCTATATACATGTTATTCTTCTCTTAATGTTCTCTTTTACATAACACTTATTGAGACAAGTCCTTGATTTTTCAATCATAGAGCAAAGAAAAAACAAAAGTCAAATTCAGAGGCATCGCTTTTCTAAAAACGAGGCAGAATTCCAAATAGTGTGATCCCCGGGTTGTTCAACTTGAGCGGCACACAGTATATAGACTCATGTGATGAAAAAGCAATTTGAACTTTGCAAATCTATGAGCCCTACCGCCCAAAGGACATTTTTACAGCAACATAATAACACAGTAGAGATCAAGAGGACAGGTATTTTCTCAAAGCACATGTGTAGAAAGCACATGAAGAGGATGACGAGCTTAGTGATGTCATGTGATGTCTGTTCCCCCAAGTTGGATGACGCAGATGTGACATCACCGGCTGGTGAATAGAAGCCTTTAACAGCTCGGGCCCGAACCGGGTGCATCAGTAAAAGAAATTGATAACGACCTTATCTTGGGGCTAGAGTGAGCTTCTCCTCGTGGATGCCTACAGGGACTTTTCTCATTATCTGTCAGTGGTTGCATTCTTTCGCGGCTACTTGTCACAACCAATCTCAGAGTCTAGAGTTTGAAGTTCGAGATTGTGTCTTTCCAACAAAGGAAATGTTATACTGCATGGGAACCTGAAATAGGTGCAAATATTACTGCAAATGATGTCGTGGTAGTGATTCTTTTATTACTCGTGGTATTTACATTCAACACAAGTATGTTGCCCTCCTCCTCCCGAAAATTTTTGTCGACTCCCTTTGGAGTGTTGGAAAAAAGCGCAGTACAGATAAACAGCACTGAAAACTACAAGTAAAGGGGGATTGCGTAATCACTATACATATTAGTCAAAGTCAGTCAATGATATCCTATATTTTGCAATGAACCATCGCAATGTTCCTTTCGCGACATTATCTTTGATAAAAATGTATTGGAGATTGGGATCTATACGTGCGACAATGTTAAAGCATCATCGGCATCCTCATTCAACCACAAGACAGAGGAGCTGGTAAAAAGATGAAATCAAGTTTAAATAATACCCACAAGGAAGAAGAGACAGCTCTGGATTTCACTAGTATCTAATCATAAACAGGGCGTAGCCTTTTGATAAGAAAAAATCAGAAATAAAAGGCTTTGAATTTAAGCATATTAGATTACAGACAACAATCGGCGTCGGATTGGTTTATTGAAGGGAGTGGGGAAGCCAAAACACCAACAGGCGCACCAGGCGATAAAACGAGATATATGGCAGATAAATTGATTAGTTTGCTGAAAAGGTAAGAAAATGGAGTAGCAGTGATATCATACTGCACCTAATAAACATTATTAAATTAAGTGGTTTGGAACAGCCCTCCATGCGTCCTCCAGCGCACACACACACACGCACACACACACACACACACACACACAAACACACACACACACACACAAAACAGGCCAAGGCATATTTATTGGACAGATAATGTCCGATGAGATAGTCTGCCCGAATCAAATCAAACAGGAACAATCTGAGTGGAAGCTGCTGTCCTTGCAGCCATAAAATAGTCTGGTTTATGTTCGCAGGTACGCCATCAAATCTGTAAATTATCAGGCGCATTTTAGATTACCATTAATCCTGAAGACGGAAACCACAACATTAGGGCCACAGGACCTTCAATATTAGATGATGATGGTTTGTTGTTCTACTGTTAGACAGACACTCCTGAGCTCAGATGGCCTTTTTCTTTTGAGGCAAAGTCTCAAAGAACATCTTAATGCATTGGTCATTGTTTTCTTTGATGGGAACTTTTCAAAAGGACGGGGCTTGACTCATGATCCGAGGCCGCCAATGGCAAGCATACGTCACATTCTGCTGAAGTCTGCCGACTCATTTTTTTTCTTTACTAACTTTAAGACTGGAAAGCGCCCGGGTCATTATTTGTCTCCCTCTGTTGGCTAAGTCAAGACGTCATAAATTCAATTCAATAATGCAAGAGAAGCGTTGCCCTTCCAATTGTTCCCAACAGAGGACATTTTTGATCACCGTTTTATATCGATAACGCTACCGATTGGCTATATCAAATGTTGACACTAAGAATCTTTTCAAATCCTATCGTAATTAAAGACAATGACAATCATTGGTAGAACTGCACAATTATGGCAAAAATGATCAACTCAGTTAGTTTTTATTGATATTGTCGGCATGATTGATCAATCTCAGTGTAAAGTTTTTACTGCAAGATGAAATGTGAATCTATGAAAGAATAAATGATAGATTCCCCCAAATAATTTGTAAGTCTCTTCAACTTTTGCTGTACTTTCTTCTCTTTATGATTGGCTCTCAGTACCCGGTACTTTCACCTCTCACTACAGGGTGCGCTCGCTTGTTAAAGGAGTCTTGGCTTGGGCTTTGCAGCAACGACAATAAGCATCCTCTGGGAGCCCTACAACTTGATCAAAATACATGTTGTAAAATTACAGGCTCCTCCAGGAAGGTGGCATTTTACGAGTGGATTTTGGTAGCCATGGCCAAGGCTCACCTGTTTCACCTTTATACATGCTTTTGCTACACCTGTTCATATTGAGTCTTCACAGTCAACACCTTAGGAAATATGCCCTCCCCTCCCTGGAGGTCCACTCCTCCAAATATCTCCTCTACAGGCTCTCCGGCTAGCATGGATGTTACATCAACTAGGTTCTGAGCTGCAAAGCGAACGACTCATGGAAGGCCACAGTATACACACACTGAAGGAAATAACTCCAAAAATAGACTTACTTGACCAGGGTTATATTCCAGATGGAGTTGGGATCAGTCCAGGGACAAGTGAAAGATGTCCATTTGTATTGTCCCAGATTGCTCAAGCAGTCAGTCAGTTCAATGATTTCCACAAACTAATACATGTTTTTTGAGTTGTTTGGACATATGCATTGCATTAATAAAGTTGAATTACAGCCCTTGCTATGTCTCAGGTGTAGGGAGAAGAAAGAAGGTGTTGATCTCCTGCTGCACCTGCACAGTTGATTGTGATAAAATTTTGGCAGGGGATGGGTTCAAAATTATAAGGGCGGAGTAAGGGCGGCGTTAGTGACGTCACAACCCCAAAAAGGCAGGGTTAGTGACATCATAGCAGATTTGTTAAAGCAGCCCATTTAAGAGTGCAAAGCACAGGCAAGGGAATATATATTTTTGGGATATTCATAATCATAAAACGAAAGGGGAAAAAAAAAATGAGAATTTTATCTCGGGGCCTCTTCAATTCAAACACTTTAATGAAGGCTTAATTATCAGGTGAAAAACATTTAATATTGAATAATTTTCATTTTGCAGGGATGAAGTGTAGGCTCTGCAGTGTAGGCATACCAGTACTGCAGCTCACTGTTGGGAGTTCAGCAGTTGAACAATTTCCAGGCAGAATTGGATCACCCCTGGTGGTCCTACAGTCGATGCTTTGTAGCCGCCTACCTGAGGGGAGGGGATCAAAGAGAGGGTGTGTGATTTGGGTGGAGTCCCTGATGATGCTGAGCCCTATTTCTTTTCCTGCAGATGGAATGTCTGTTATGGTCGACTCCCCACAGTCCGTTTTGTTGCATTCATCAAACTCAAGGTAGGGTTTTTAACTAGGGTTACTGTTAGGGTTGATGGTTAAGTGTCAGAGTAGGGCTTCAAATTAAAGTCATCTTTTTGAGTTAGGGTTTCAAAGTAGGGTTTTCAACTTACATTTCGGTTTTATAGTAGGGTTTAAATCTAGGGTTAAGGTTTCAAACTAGGGTTATGGTTTCAGAGTAAGGCTTCAAATTCATGTTGGGGTTTCAAACTAGGGTTAGGGGCTAGTGGTTAAGATTACGGGTTAGGGTTCGACGGGATCGGGGTTTAGGGTAAGGGAGTAGGGTTCAGGTTAAGGGTTATTAGTAAGGGTTAGGGCTGTAAGGGGATGAGTTTGGGGTTAGCAATAGGTTAGAGATTAGGGTCGGTGTGGATCTTCAAACTAAGGTCATCTTTTGAAACTAGATTTAGGATTTTGAAGTAGGGTTTTAAATTAAGGTTTGTGTATCACAAAATGGTTGGAAATTAGAGTTAAGGTTTCAAACTAGACTTAGGGTTTTAAAGTAGGGTTTCAAATTAGGGTTGAAAGAAGGGTTGGCGGTTAGCAGTTAGGGTAAGGGCTTAGGGTTATTGGTTAAGTGTCATGATAGGGCTTCTAAGCAAAGTCATCTTTTCAAACATTCACCACTCTACTCGGGGTTCTCCACCACACCTTTGTAGAAATTCCTCATGGTGGATCGTTGGAGTCCACTTTGAAATAATAAATCGGTGTAGAGAGTCCCAAAATTATCTTTCCCCCAATATTTTCTTATCATTCAACAATACATACTTTGTAGTCATTGCCGTTTTGTATACGTATGGATTTATAAGATCAATGTATCCAAATGTTGAGCAAAAACTCCCATTTAAACCCCGCCCCCCCTCAAAAAAAAACGTAAGTGATGCGATATTGATATTATTAAGGGTGCAGGCGATTCTGAAATTCAACAATACCCTTTAAGACAAACATTAAAATATTCAAATACAATGCCTTTGAATGAAGGTGACAATTTGACCCTGGAACTGATTTTTTTTTCCAATTACAATTAAGGGGACAAAGGTTCGGTATTTACTGTGCTCCATTGTATTTGATATTAGAAATGGAATGTGTACGGCTAAGGTTGCTGAGTAAAAGAATCTGTTGCCAATACTTGTCACCAATCCTGATTGATCAGGTATACCCTATAGTGTGGCGAGTTAATTTAGAATGCAAAACCAGCAAACTAGTGAAGCACGAAGCATCGCCGTTCCTTAATGGGTGTGTTAAAAAAAAAAAAAAAGTAGGTGTTAGAATATAAATCCTTTAATATATGAAAGAAGCACATTTCAACACAATATACAGTGTAACAGACCATGTCCCAGTTTCCATATTTGCAAACAGGATGTTTTTTTTTTCGTTTTTTTTTCTTTTTCATAAGGCCAACACCCGAGCGGTGATTACAAAGTTCAGTGGTTTCTGTAAAGCAAGACATGAAATGCATTTTATCAATTGAATTCCGGGTAATATACATTTTATTACGGACACAGGGTTGAGACCTGGGAGGTCTGTGTGGAAAAAGAGCATTTCTGTTGCTAACAACAATAATGCTAACCCGAGGATGGCCCCGGGTCAACCTCTGGTGAGGTCAAATGTGCCAGAAGATGGTGATGATGTTTCTCACAACTCATTCCCTGAAGACACTTTATAGCTGGACAATGGCTTTTTTGCAAATTATCAACAGAACGGAATGTTCAACTTCTTTCTTACTTTTAAATCTAGACAAGAAAAAAAAAAAAAAAGTCACTGACAACACCTCTAGATTCACATTCCTCATTTGTGTTGTGCACTGCATAAAGCTAACCTGTGGCGTGAGGAAGGGTGTGCTAGGTCCATGCTGTTTCCCACTTTGACATTCATGGGCTGCATAAGGCTCCTCCATTGGAATGATTTAAATGCCCACCGGGAAAACTGGGAAATTAACAAGCTAGTTCATGCAAGGCCATTATAATACAAGGACAAAGCAGAAAGAGCTTTGTTCATCCTCCTGTCATAAAAGGCATTTAAAGCCACAATTTAAAGGGAGAGAGGGGGGGGGGGGGGGACAAAACTCACTTAGAACTTTCGAGAATTCAGAAAACTTTGCTACACAATAATATGGCATTATCCATTAGCTTGTATGGCAATGCATCTGCCTCATTCAAGAAGGTAAGACTTCCCCTGGAATTGCTCTTTTAATAGACACACACACACAATCTCCTACCACACTGAAAACATTACCAGGTGTTGTAAACTCAAGGTACGCAAGTTCAAGAGCTTTCTGAACAAAGCGACTCGTGCTTTATTTCATTGAGCGTCAACGACAGCTTTGGATTAAACTCAAGATCTGTTGTAGTCAGTGAAAGCATACGCAAGTTGGTGTTTGATGCTCTAAATAACGATACATTGGCTCTGAAGGCAGATTTGTTTTCTCCCCACGCTTACCTACGAATGACGTCTAAAAAGCTCAGAAAAGCGTTTATCAGCACTGAGAGGTTGTGAGAATTTAGTTGGAAAACAAATAACTTGCTGTGCGTCTTGTTCAAACAACCCGAACGTGTCAAAATACATCGGCATGACAGGCTACCAAACACGGGCGCGTAGGCGAGCGCGCCATGTGACATGTACACGGCGCTTGAGATCACACGGCGCGACAGACTGAAATTCCAGATATGTATTCCACAGGTAAAAAGCTGTGCTGTTCCCAGAATATTAAGGCGGCTCATGTTTCATTTTTTTGCTTATTATTTTGGCTTATACTTGAGCGCATCCCCACCAACATGTTGAAAGAGCGCTGCATCACTTGCAAAGAGACAAACAGCTCGCCGGGATGACAATCCAAAGGGCTTGATGTGCTGTCTGACAAGTGGGGGGGGGGGGGGGGGGGGGGGGACAAGGCGCAGCTCAAGATGAGAAGAGACACAGAACGGCCGAGGTGCAAATTGAAACAAATAGTCTGAATGATTCATTAGCATGAGGCAAAATGACAATAAGAGCCTGGAAGTGCGCTATTGTCTAATAATCTAGTTCAAGTTCAAGCAGCAATCATATTATAGTGACAATGTCCAAATGTAACAGACTGGTTTCCTAATCTATTTCAACCATCCCAAACAAATCGATGCGACTGCGTAGATGACAAATGGTATTTCTTGTTACAACCATGTTCATTCTCTTTGGGTAAACTGTGCTTCTCCAAATTAACTCATCCACTGCTACTCCAATAAAAAAAAGAATCTTGTCTGTCTTTTAGCCGTCAATGGCAGTGAATGAGTTAAAAGGGACGGTCAATTCACATTTTGCCTATATAGAAATGCTAATACTAAAGTCAGCTCTTTGAATAAGTACAAAGTTGAAAACCTTTGCTTGTGGGCGACCAATTTTATGTGGTGAGGCTAAAAATGAGCCAAAAATTGTTGCCGACTGATTGGTCTCGTAACAAAGCTGCAATTTTTTGGAAATCTCTATACATGTAGCTACAAGAAAGAAGACTATAAAGGCTAAACACATTGTTGGCAATAGAATTGAAGCATAAGACAAATGTGGTAAAAGGCCCCCAAATCAACAATCCCATCCATGTGCCTGAGGGATGCTGTGAAAGAAAACAAACATCCATAGCGGCTAACCCAGCCACCCCTATCACATTAACAGTTCCAGAATTAATTTCTCTCTGCATAAAGTATGTCCATTGTAATTCCCACCAGACATGGACAGAAAGGGAAATATATTTTAAACAATCGATTTTCAGACAGGCCCTGAGGAATAGCGGGCTTGTTGCAGACAGGGGGACAATCAACTGGAGATTAATGGCACTTTTTAAATTTCAATTTGGGCTTTAAATGTCCCGAAACATCTGAAGTGTCAGTAATGACCATCCTGAGGCTCAGGGGTCACCAATGAGAAGACAAACAGAGCCACGGGAACCCTAGCTAAATGTAAGTAACGCTTGACTGAAAGAAAGGGGGGCATTTTTCTTCATTGTAGTCCCTTCGATGGCTTTCAATTCCCCATCTGACAAGAATCCATGTGCAACGTCGTGCCATTAATGCACTTGTTTGAGGTGGCGGTGATGGGGAATTGGATGAAATGGTGTTCGTAAAATCCCAGTTGAGGGGAAAACAAGGTTTTGTTTGGGGAATTTTCCCTTCCGACAGCTTCCCACAGCCTACTAAAGGAAGAGTTTTTTTGTACATGGATGTGCGACCTAGCTCAGAGTAGCTACACATCAGACAGGAGCGCCGCCTCAGAGACCTGCAGGGCTTCTGAGGGACTCCTCAGTTCACCTCCCCCGGCGGTCACCAATTGGCTTTTACAGCTTTAATGTCGCTGACCAGGTTTTGAGCGAGGCAGATTCCGAAAATCTGGAGAGGAAGACACACAGGAAATGAGAGAATTAAGGGTCGCCATATTAAATTAAATAAAAAAAAAATAAATAAGACTGCGGGGATTTGCTCAACCAGGGCGATCTCACCACAAGGTGGCAGTGACAACATAAAATCACAACCCCTAATGGCCACTGGTTTCCTGCAGGTTATTTCATTTCCAGTATATTTACCTGTAAAAGTGCGATCCCGACAAAAGTGCCAGCAACAATAATGAGGTTGTCCTGCAGCCACTTTTCAAACTGCCCCACACAGCCTTTGGTAAAGATGTATTTTTGTTGATCCAGCTTCTATACAAAGCAAAGTGGGGAAACAAAATTCCATAAATCAGGCAAAAACACAATAAGCACACAAGTAATTTGCTCTGACAACAAAGTTCCAGGAATGGGGCAAAAAAAAAAAAACATGTTTCAAAAAGCACACAAGTAATCTGCTCTGACATGACACAGACATCTTGAACTCTGACCTATGACTAATACAGGACAAAACAAACGGTAACGAGTGTCACAGGAAAATGTGAGTGATGGCTGAGTCACTCTTTCCATTAGAACACGTGGGTGTGTTTCACAGAGGTCACTCTCGGGCTTCGATAGAACCATAGATCCGGTCCATTTCTTGTGTCTGACAAAATACATTTTGTGCCATAGGCTGGAACTTCAATTTATAGACATGTACAAAACTAGAGCCTGAATATAAAAAAAAAAACACAACTATAGGTATGAATAGCAAGCTATGACATGTTCCTCTTAGGCTGCTTGCTTCGGGCAACGCTAAGCCAACGTCCACTCATTCCAATACCCTTGATAGAACAAAAAAGCTGCAGCGCCATTTACTGGCCATTTAGCCAACTGCAGCCAATTCTGGAACTAAGGTACGGTTAAACGGGCATTCAAATGAGGTCAGTTGATTACGAGCCCACCGAATCAGGCTTCTCCTGTACTTTCTACTGTCTTGACCGATAAGGAAAATGAAGCAAAGTGGTCAACCTCTATGTACGTGCCCAGTGTCTGAGGTCAACGGATCAGACGCTGTTCAGAGGACTACGTGGGGTATCAGAGTGGGATTATTGAGCTTCTTCCGTTGCCAGTCCCGCTCATTGGAATGCCCTTGAGTTAAATCTTCAGCAAGCCCCTCGTCTGTCCATCTTCAAAACTTGCCTTAGCACACACATTTGTATTATTTGGCTTTAACAGCATTGTTTTTGTTCTTCATTTCTAGTTGTAACTGTCTTCATTGTTATATGTCTTAGATTTCTTTATGTGCAACATTCGGTGGGCAGCTTAAAGTACTCTATAGATAAAGTAAATGAGTTGAGTGTGCAACCTCAGACCACAAAGACATTTTGTTCAAAAGCACAGCCGGACGCTAATTTTTAAACCAATAAGGGGAGCTTGCTACTTTGTAGCAAGTTGTTCAGGCGGTCAACTTTCTCAGAAGCTTTTTTTTTTTTTTATCCGCCGTGGTCAAACTGCGGCATTCTCAGAGTCTCTCAATAAACAAGCTGCGCATCACTGATAGCTCCGGCAAAATATTAGTCACCGGGGCGTAAACAGACACGAGGAAAATGAATTCATACCTACTCAGCAGCCGGCGGTTCACCGTGCTGCAGTGTGCCTAGCAACAAGCAATCTGTCGGACTGCAGTGCAGTGAGTTGTAACTGCCACACCCACCCACACACGCGCGCGCGCGCACACACACACACACACACACACACACACACACACACACACACACACACACAAAGAGCGGACTGGCATATCACAGCCGATTGCCAATTACAGAGTGGCGTAAGGCTGCACTCCAGGCTATAACGGGAGGCTAATTATACCTGCTAGAGGAACAATCTGTTATTAAGGCAGGAAGCATGCAGAGGAGCCTGGGTAATTAACTCTGTGGATTCTCAAGTTCTGCTGTGATGCTCTACTGATGTTTTGGAGCATTTCTCTGTTGAGTATTATTTGATCATGTATATGAGGCATTCAAATCGCCCTGCAAATTGCTCAGGTCGTTTCAATCAGCTTGACCTTGTGCGCAAAGAAGCTTGTGATTTCTGCAAAAATGGGCGGCTCCATGCTCTCTGCCATGTGAAATTTTAAAATAGTTGAAATTTCCATCAAGTGTGTTATCTTGACCTTGGCCTGTCTGAATTAAATATAGAATGCAGCGTAGGGACGGCATTGAAAACATCTTTTTTTTTTTCCCAAATCAACATTCACTTAACACAGATGTGAAGGTTGGCGGTGGATAAGTGAATTAAAGATTTTTATGACGAGAGGCCTACTACTAGAAGCAAAATGAACTGACCAAATTATTGACTGAATTAGATGGCAAAAGTACTTCATGGAAAGATGTCTTATCAGAGAGTTCTGCCCAATCAACTGAATTAAAGATTCTATCAAGAATTATGTATGAATTATGAACAATCAGAGAATCAATTATTATGACTAACTATAGTGCAGAGAGAAGTAGAGACAGGTCATAAAACATGACTGATGAGACCTACCTCTTCGCGTCGATCATAACCGCACTGGGTGTTGACGACGCCCTTTTAAGAAAAAGAGAAATGAAACCAAGAGATAATGTCTGTCAGTTGCTTTTTTTTTTTTTTTATTTTACAATTGTGTAACTTAAGCAGCACAAATGAATATCTTTCAGTGGAACCTCTAAGGTCAAATCCCAATTAAGATTAACTCCTCAAAAGTCAAATCCCAATTAAGATTAACAACTCAGAATTTGACCAAATTTTCACGTAAATGGCATATCTCTACTAAACTTAAAGTGAAACCCCTTCCATCGCGAGTTCCGGATTGGCGGGCATAGTATTTCATGGATTTCTTTGTATTTCATCGTTTGCAAAAAATGTTGCCGGCGGTATTTGGAGTTTATATCCCTCGCATTATGAAAAACTACCCATGTGTACTGATTCAGCCAATCAGAGCGTTGCTATCATTCTGTCAGCTGCTGATTGTGTTCTTTCAGTAGAGAGACAGTGCGCTGCTCAACTTGCTGATTCACTTCCGACTTTCCCCTTCCTTTAGGGAATGCAATGTTAGCAAAGTAATATCCTGACGTTGGTCTGCACTGCAGTTTCCGAACAGCATTGGTAGAGCCAAAAAAGAAAAGTCAGTCAGCGAGCAACTGCTTGTAAAAGAATATTTCATCACCAATGTAGAAGGGCTGAGATGAGAGGAAGCTAAAAGAACAAGTTAACACCCAAATTTGTTCTGTCCAGACCAACTAATCAAAACGGTGCTCAGATTTATGTTTCATTTGTGGAATATGAATTAAATAGGCAAGATCCATGTTTTTTTTTTATCCATCTCAGGCGGCGGTCATTTTGCCATTTGCTATTGACTGAAAATGATATCACAGTTGCTAGGTTTTAGGTCACAACCAATCACGGCTCAACTTCAGAAAACTGGTACTGGTGTAGGTGGAACATTTGATGGTCAATTTCAACACATAAGAAAGAAAAGAAGCCTTTTGAGACGTGTTTGTGATTAAAGGCTCTATATATGTCAATTTGACTTGACTTCACATCTTTATTGGGAGGGAATGTATGTATCCAGCAGCATCTTTTTACACTATTTGTAATAGTTGTTAATGATAAATGTTGCTCTCTCTTAATGTTATACATGTTTAAATGTGTGTTATATAATTTGAGTTGAAAACAAGTTTTTTTTATAAATAGTTTGGGATTTTTTATTACAACGTAGTTTATATTTTGTTTTTACTCTCTTTAACACATAAAAATACAGTCAGTTTTTAGAGCAGGTTGGATAGTTTTTATTAGCTTTTATTTTGAAGAAAACGCTTTGTTTTCAGTTTTTTTTTTTTATTTATTAGTAGCATACCTCTGTGTTTTTCTGCATTACGGATTTCACTTAATGCAGCACTGTTATGGAACTTAACCCCACGCAATGGACGGGTATTTACGCTGTACTCCACGGTCATGGAAAACATCACAAGCGAGAAAATCTCGCTCAGCAAATGTTTTGTTGTACAGTATTTAGATTTTCTAGGTTTCTTATGTTGCCTGCACTTAATTGAAGTTTTATAATGCGATTCCTTAATTTCCCATTATTAGAACTGAATCTAAATGAACACAGTGGAGGTTAATAGCAAAACAGATTGTGTTTGACCTCAGAGAGTCCACTGTTTGAGATCCATGCCGCATTAATTGGTTTCAGTGCCTCACCACAGGGTCTTTGACACAGCAAGACAAGGGGACACCACAACGCTCTCGACTGTGGTTCTCTTTAGTGCAGTTGAAGTACATGTTCAAGTTCCAGTCATCTGGCCCGTGAGCGCCACAGCATGACCACTAAGAAACAAACAACAGGCAGAAATGTAACTGGCAATTAGTGAACAAGCAACAGACACGGATTTAGTTTGATCTGGTCTCGGAAAGGCTCAGAGAGGACTGCCCAGGCTATGCTTGCGTGGGCTGGCAGCTAACGGTGGCAGAGATAGTGCCAACTGATACCAGACAATAGAGAAGCTAATCGGCTTTATGTAATAACGAAGCCCATTGTTTACGCATGGGAACCAATTATCTCTGCCACCTCCTATAATTGAATAAACACAATCATATTCATTTTGACATTTGCAGCAGACTGGTCCCCTTTGTCTAGAACATCTGCCCCCAGACAAGACTTTGGAAAAGCTGTGCGGACTGTTGCTTTAGGCGGCGGCGGCAGACGTACATATCCCTGGGCGAAGTCAATGAGGTTCTGCAAGTCGATGTCATCCCGGTAAGCCTTGATATTGTTGTTAATGAAGAAGTTGAGCTGGTCTTTGATCCAATCCTTGAAGACGAAGGCGAGGATTCCCGCGGCGAGCTCCAAAAAGAAGATCAAACCCAAGAACACGGAGAACTAAAAGCGAGAGGGTCAGTACACACAGAGCGTCACTACCACTTAATATTACATCATTTTACTGGCATTGTTAGTCAGATGGTCTGGTGGAAGGCTCAATTTGCCTGGCAAAAACCGCAGTCCCAGAGGTCGCATTAAATCATCCCCTCACAGTAAACGTAGGTGGAGACAGGCTAATGATTAATGTAGCAAAGCTCTATTAGCTCCTCTCTCTGACGCCCGACTTACTGCTACTAATGGAAATCGGCTGGAGGTAATAGCTACTCAGAATTGCAAGCGGCGGGTTTGTCTGCGTCAGCTGTCAGCCGAACCAAAATACATTCTCCAAAATGTAGCTGTTGATTTGGACTTCAAAAGTGTTTCATGTCATTTCCAAACCAAAAGGCACAGACACAACGTTTGGGAGCTTTTGGATCCTTGTTTCTTTGATGTTTGCAATTGAGACAGCACGTTTTGTTTTGTTTGCGGGACCAACTGCCAATTCTCTTCAAGTGAGTCACAGACACGACACCTGCGACTTTGGCAGCCTCTGCTCTGGGGGTTAACTGTTCTTCTAAAGATCTCTCAAGTGGTTAGACGTGCGTGCGTGCGTGCGTGCGTGCGTGCGTGCGTGCGTGCGTGCGTGCGTGCGTGCGTGCGTGCGTGCGTGCGTGCGTGCGTGCGTGCGTGCGTGCGTGCGTGCGTGCGTGCGTGCGTGCGTGCGTGCGTGCGTGCGTGCGTGCGTGCGTGCGTGCGTGCGTGCGTGCGTGCGTGCGTGCGTGCGTGCGT
The DNA here is from genome assembly GCF_054491065.1 of Syngnathus leptorhynchus. Taxonomy (NCBI): domain Eukaryota; kingdom Metazoa; phylum Chordata; class Actinopteri; order Syngnathiformes; family Syngnathidae; genus Syngnathus; species Syngnathus leptorhynchus. The sequence goes on along the minus strand of NC_141196.1, from coordinate 11,363,146 downwards.
GTGTGGCCTTTGAAAGTCACTTACAAATTTAAGCAAGAGCGTATTCTCCCGCAGAGCTCCGATGCATCCGGCAAAGCCCAGCACGAACATGACCCCGCCGACAACAATGAAGAGCCAAACAGGGTCGAAACCTCCAAGATCTGTGATGGATGACAGATTGGACAGCACGCCCTGGGGAAGGAAGAGACATAAAGACAACAGTGGAAAATGATCTTTCAATCAAATGAGATGTCAAAGAGAAATATTTAAAACTCAACTTGTGACACAGCTAAGACTCAAAGCTGCACCAAAAAAAAAAAGAAGAAGAATGGTGGTTGCATGATGAATAAACTGTTTTTATTTCTATTACTGGCAAGTCTTGATCCCACTGATAACGCTGTCACATAACGAGTGTAGTTCGCAGGGTTCTGCCAATGTTCACAAACACCCCCTTCCTTTGCACATCCTGCCAATGCTCCACCATGCTCTCACTAAACCGTCTTACAGTAAATGCGCTGTTAGTTCACAATGATGTAAAACGGTTACCGTTTTGCCGATGTTAAGAGTGCCGCGTTGTATGATATACCAAAGATCAAATCAAAGTACACTCTCCCTTTAAATGTCCATCCATCCATCCATCCATTTTCATCACCACTTATTGTGTTCAGGGTCGCGAGGGCAGATTACAACCTAAACTGGTCGCCAGCCAGTCGCAGGACACATATAGAGACAAACAACCAGTCCCACCTACATGCACACTGCATTTCAGTATTTTTATCATTATGTGATAATGACAATGATTATTGTGCTTTAGGCTATGGCCAGCAATAAGAAACAGCCTTCAAACGTTTTTTTTAATACCTGAAAAGACAAATTCACAGTAGATAGCTAAATGTAGTTGTGTTTAAAATCCCAGAGAAACAACCCAACCATTATTCCAATCCTATACCTGCTATTAATCATTCAGCTCTAATCCCTTTAAATTATTCAAACTGTTCCACAAAGAGACTCGAAGTGAAGGCAATTTGCACAGAGTTCATGACCACATAATACTAATCAGAACGTGCGACCACAAAGACACAGTATTTAGGGAACTGGCATGTATAATAATTTCAAGATAATTAATGAACATATTCACTGGTAACTGGACTTGAAGACATTGTACTTGTTTTTACTGATCCACTGATAATGAGAGGTTAATGACAAAAAAGTGCCCTTTCATGCTCAAATACTGTTACGAATACACTTAGCGACACCATTGGGAGTTTTTCCAAAAGACCTCTGTTTCCCCCAAACTTGAAACACTGAGAATAATGAGATAGTACGTGGCGTGCTCACGCTCCCGTACCGTTCCTCTCCACGAAGCCATTGTCAGAAACGATGACATCAACGAGCTTTATGGCCATATCTTCACCATGATCCAAATTGATATCATTTCTACCACATATCACAGTACCAATCATTCTGCTGCCATAAAGAAATAGGTGGGTTCAAAATAAAAGGTGCTACACTTTAAAATGTTAGCCTTTCCTAATCCTGTAATTCATCTTTGCATGTTGCATTCAACTATTGGAAGAATGCTAGCTATTCTCCTGAGCACTGCGTGCTTGCGTGCATGTGTTGAAACGTACCTTCTCCGCCCATGCCCACAGGCCTATGGCAAGGAATGCTGCTCCTAGTAACTGAAAAACAAAACACAAAGAAAACGAGACTTCGTTAGACAGAACGCTAACTATTTAACAGGTGCTATATGCTAACCTTAGACAAACAATTATGAATCTAAACACGGCTATGCTAATGAATGCTGCAAAGTCTACATGTGGAAATTAATCTCACAGCAAAGCGCTAAATCTGGAAAACAGGTTTTCTGAGGCTTCAAAGACAACTAAATTCTGACAGCATGTCCTGTGGACAGACTTAATCATTGCATTTGCAGGTTGAATTCATTGCTCCAGGCCACTTAAGAGGCTGAGGATGCGATATCCGGAGGATTAGGGAAAAATCTTTCCAGCATTAGCTTCCTGTCCCTGTGAGGGATGCATGCCGGGGGAACTAAGGAAAATTTTAAAAAAATAAAAAACTTTTTGCGATGGCTCCTTTATTAGACCACGTCATATAAAACCCCAAACAAAAAGTATTGTTTCATATTATATTTTGATCATGATTGGGACCAATTAGAACCAAAAGACATTTTTTCTGATTTTAATCAATCTAATTTAATCAATTACAATAACGCATCTAATTTTATTTCATTTTAAGACAGTAGCTGTTACAAAATGAAAATTAGTGGAGATTATATGATGGATCATATGGTATAAGAAAAACTTCAGGTGCGATTAAATTATTGTTTGAAATATAGTGGTATCTCGATGACTGAATTTGTCCAGTTGCCAGACATCACTTTTTTGCTTTTTTGGCAAGCAAAATGTTTACTTCCCAGTTTGACAGAAACCTAACCCTAAATCAAATAATTACACATATATAACCAAACCATATAACCTTTTCTTTCAAAACTCTCCTAGCTCACAAGGAACACCACTGACTTTATTTTACTTGCGTTATTACAACACTTCTTAGGAGGATAAAATAGAGTGAAATTCGAGGGAAAGGTCTTGCTCTCATCGGACAATAAAGGCTTACATTCCATCGAAACTTGGCAGCAGCTTTAGGCTAGTCTGCTAACAAAACAAACAAGCAATGTCTGCGCTTGGGCAGGTTAACAATAACTATACATTTTCTATACCGCTTGTCTTCATTAGCTGCTAGCAATCTCTTGATACTCGTATTTCACTCTCACTTCCCAAATAGCTGTGGCTGGGGTTGAATAAAGAATGTTTGTTTCTTTGTGGATGGCCTGTGATTGGGTGTAGCCCACCGCTTGGCCAAAGTCATCTGAGGCTCGACTTCCCCACAAAAATAGATGAATGGCGTTTTGACTTTTTAAATGTGTTTCAGTGTTGGTTTCATATTGGAAGTACAACGCCATTTGGCAAAAGTGAAAGATATACACCAGCATTTGTGATAAAAGCCTGCCTTACATTTGTAACCATTTCCCGCAAATAGACAGACGCCAGACAGATGAGACATGAGCTGCACCTAGATGGCCAAAGATGCAAATGTAGGGAATACATTATGAGTGACCCTAGCGTTTGACCAAAAAAAAAAGCCATTTTTACATCTGCCCCTTTCTTGAACAAACACAAAACACTAAACTGCAAAGTAAATTGATCGCTGTTGCTTTCGGTGATTGAATCAAATGTTTTTTCTGTCATTGCTTGCGCCTGAAAATAGTAGAACGTGATTGTAATCCGATTGCTATCAAAACAAATTGCCAGCTCACGCTTATTCCAGCTTGAAAGTTTGACGGAATGGAGTTTCAAAAATAACCAAGATGGCTGCCACTGATGTGAAGCCATGTATTAAATGAAGGTTACATCTCAAAACAGACAAATCACACAATATCTCCTCTCCCAAGGAAGAACAGGCGCATTTCAAGCTGTTGTTGGTAAGAGAGATAAACCTGTGTGAATCATATTTTGTGTTGCTGACAAGGTGTGGTCAATTTCCGTTTGCGGTAAGAGGCACTTGTTGTGTAACCTAAGATCATAATGATGAGACATAATTAAAGATTGAGACATTCTGGTCTTTCCCCAATCACTGACGGGAAACGGATACATTCGCCTGAGTGAGAAGAAAATGGCACAACAGATACTATGCATCGATGAAATACATTGACCAACCAGTCGGCATTTGTTTGCACCGAGTTAAAGATACTGAAGGCTCTCCGGAGACACGGAGATGCCGCTGCCTTGAATTTGTCAAACTTTTACTGCACTGTGAATCATCAACTGTTAGGCAACATGGCGTTGAGTCACAACAAACTACAACATCGCTATACTCTTATTGATCAATGTTAACAAGAAAAAGGTTTGCAGTACGGACAAGCAAATGCTAAGTGGAAATTGCAGAACACATCAGTGGAAATTGCAGAACACATCACCTTTGCTCAAAATCCCTTCAAATAAAAGGACTTGCTTTGCCTGTATTCTGAACACAACAGCCTAGCTGCATCGCGTAATGAAGTCACAGAGGTCTTTCCTTACACTTCTATTGTAAACCTTCAAACTGACAGTTTGCCTTGTCATATTTTTTTAGGATATTAAAACAAATGTTCTCTCAGGTTACTGCTTGACTGAAGTGAGTTTGTCTTTACAACTGCATTTAAAAGGAAGTAAACTTCCCTTTGTCTGAACTGTATTACAACACAGTGTAATTTCCCAACAGTTTAATGTGACAATGTGGACTTCTCTAGACAGCATCTTTTCGCTTTGCTTCATGAAAGAAGTATTCAATCACTTTTAGAATACATTTGTCTTTAAATTAATTTCATTGCCTGGTTTTTTTTTGTGCCTTCATCAAGCATTTGAGTTATTGCATGGAAACTATGCTTATTACGCGGGGTTAATTCATGAACATTGGATCAAATAAAATCCCCCTAATGCTTCTCCGGGGTATTATTAGAGCTGCTGCTCAAAAAAATGGATGACTCGAAAAATGTATGACTCCCGTTTTAATGCGTCAAAGTTGTCTGATGAATAATGAAAAAAGTAAATACGGTACGCTGATTAAAATCCAATTGTAGAAAAGCCCCCCGCAGGCTTATAGAATGCCAAATGTCTAGTGTTTGATGAAATCTGGAAAACATTAATGCCCTGAGAAGCACATCCCCCGCAGGCTGGTTGGCCTTTGTAGTTAAAAACATTCTGAGTGACACACCCCTTCAATCTGACACACACAACCTTATTAGCTTCATAGCTATGAGAAATCTTGCTTATATGAAAGACCTTTATATGCAGTTTTTGCAGGAAAGAAAGCTCTGTCATAATTTGGCCGTGTCATTAGAGCACAATGGAGTGGCTTAAAGCATAGCCAATTTTGTCTGTTAACACAGAGATTATCAATACGAAAAAGAGAATCAATTAATTCTATTAACGTCAACGATCGTCTTGCAATGGGCTTTCGAGTGAACAAAGGTTAAACATAATAATAAACATCCAATTGAGTTAATTATTAAGATAATGAATTCTCATCTAGGAAACTGCATAAAAGTTTTTATCTTATTATTAAATATTTTCATGATCAGGATTTAGAAAAGAAAATATTCATTTCAACACGAGCTCAACAATATATAAAAAAAACCATATTGATATGACGATACTGACCCATGCAGTATCCAAGTCGCAGAGATATGCAATCATTTTCTTCTGAATTTGATATCAAGGTTAATTGAAATTAATTAGCTAATAATACATTGAGCTGGTTTATTTTTTAGCATGAAAAAAAATATATTTCATTCGATAGTAAAAATGTAATTTCTTTGGGCACGTGTCATATGGCAATAATATTGATATTGAGATATTCAACAAGCAATATCATGGCAGCCCTAATTTTAACGCACAGCCAATTGTAGGTAACATTTAACATTTGTGTTTTGTTTTTTATGTCCATGGTTATGCGCTTGTCTGGATTTCTGTGGATCTCCCGCTCTCAACCTGCCGATGACACTCTCAGACACTTTTGTGATGAGTGGCTACATCCCGCTGAGACTGTCTTTTTTTTTAAATATTGCAACGGTGAGGTATTGTTGTAACGTTACATGCCAAAATGTGAATATCACATACACAAGGACCATCTAAATACCAAAGGTCATCTGTAATGGATACATTACATTTGAGGTTAATCCTGAAATTTTATCCAAAAGTAAATGACCTCTAACTTTTCGTATGTAGTGTATGGATGTCGTTTGGAGACTGCAAACTTGCCGAAACTGAGCACCAGTAGTAGCAGTGCTTATCAGTTGCTTCAAGGTGTGATCGACAATCAGATCCACATAATTGACAGAAAAGGTCAATTAATCGATTACTGTATCCAGCCCTACTTTACAAACTCAACTGATGTCAAATTCAAACAATTTACGCTCTCTTTAATAGCAATCTTGGAAGATGACTTGAGAGGGAAAAAAATGAACAATTAACGTCCACTAAGTCAATTCACACATAATACTCGTTTTATTGCCAATCAGGCACGTGCACTGTGAGCCGATGCTGGCTAACAGCACACAGCCTCCATCCAAGCAACTCAGCAACCTGGTTAGAGCTTAACACGCTGTTAATTACAGAGCACGGAGCTTCCAAACATTACTGCAGCTCAAGCAGAAAATGTGATTAATTATGTGGATGTGAGAAATGTGTCTATTCTGAGGGACCACAGAATGTGTTTTGTTCCCGGGCGAGAGAATGCCTGGCTGTCAACACCGAGCATACATGGGCACCGGAAGAATCCAAGTAGAAAGGGTTTTATTGCTCACAATATTTATACTCTTGGGCATGTTAGTCTTATTTTAGGCACCATTGTCGAGGTTGACAAGAGAACAGCAGGAAAAACAAACGGGTTGATTTGAAGAGAATAAACCCCATTGCTGTCTTTCCAACAATGGACTGGCTTGTCTGACGGGTCCACTTTCATAGCTCATGCAACAAGAGAACATCTTGTGACGATTACTAACAGAAAAAGAAGACAGACTTGTTTCACCAAAAATGCAGATACAGGACTTGTAGTTCAGTCAAAATGTGAAACAAGAAGAAAACAAGCCTCAACACATTCACTCTTAAAAATAACTGATAGCATGAAGCTCACGTCATCGCATATTACCATTCCCAAGTTTGGAGGACACTTGGAGGTGGTAAGGAAATGATGGGAATAAGGAGGAATGGCTCATTTGCATATGTGGCTGATGAGCCAGACACAAGCAGAATGTATGAGCCAAGACAGCCCAACCATTGCTCGCCCGAGTCATTGTTCTCACCATCACTCTTTGTGCATTTATGGGAGTGGACGGGAGAGAAACAATGCTTTCCCAGAGGCCAGCCTCTATAGTGGTGGAGTGAGTGAAAGAGGCACGTGAAAGGAAGAGTGCCTGGTCATCTCCAAGCATGTGCGTGGGAAGACCCCGTGGCTCACACACACATTACACAACTATACCAGTCACACTGGGGCCTATGCAGACGGCCGAGGGGATGGAGGGGGGTCTAAATAGAGAAACTTTGCTGCTAAGAGATGGTTGTAAAGATGACGTCGGCAGACGAGTGCTCAATGCAGATGAAACTTGTGCCATGTCTAAAACAACACTGCACTCCTCCAGCTGCTTTAGCAGTTTACAATTATTATTTTTCTCAAGATGATCTAACCTTTCTTTATGTAACGTAAACACTTTACGGCTTCAAAGGTTGTTAGGTATGATCAGCAAAACTGACATGTGGCAAACAAAGAAATAGGCATGGGGACGTGATGAAGACTTGAAAAAAGAAAATTCTAATACGAGATTTTATGTACATAATCAGTCAACTACGATGACGTCCTCTCGAGCAGATTGAACAAGCCTAATAATAGTGTAAGCATATGAACATAAACAAAAATAATCCAATTAATACAACTACTGTACATTCATGAACCATTCCAGTTTGTGTTGGTGGATAATGTAAAAAGTATTGAGCAACGCTAACGTTAAGCTAATATATCTCATTTCGAACACAAAGCTACTTCTAATTTAGCGTCACTGTATGATTATATGCACCATAAATGCTTCAAAAGACCGTGTTTACTTACCCAGAATAGAATATTAAATCCGAATAGGAAGTATTTGACGCAGCAGCTGACTTCTGCTCCTTTATATTTGTGTTTTCTGTTCATTCTTCTAAAGATAGGGGCTAACGAGCAAGATAAGGAACTACTACGCTCGTAGTGGGATAAACTCGACCAAAAGCGAAGTTGCTAAACACCCAAAGTTACGGCTAGCTCGCTCCATAAGAAAACAAAAATAGGTTTACTACCCGAGCAGACCGAGATGCTAAAAACATAATTAGCCTTCTTCGTTTGGACCATTAGCATGCTAGGCTAGCTAACACACAACTTTTCCCATTAGCATTACATGCTACAAGAAAACAACATGAACTACAAATACACGCAGTCGTGTGCGCATTACGCCTATACTTTGTTTACACGCGTCAAGTCGAAAGAGAATAACAAAGCGCAGCGTTATATTTGCCCCTTCGAGACGGGACAACACCCATACGTCATCATTTGTCGTCCAAGCTGGAGTGAGACAAGTAAATAGAAGCAAGGCTTGAGCCTCAATCGTTTCACCATAGGTAGAACTTCAAAAAAAAAAAAAAAAAAGAGGAAGAACTTAAAAGAACGGGTTTTCGCAACTTTGGGGGATTTAGTTGCAAAGTCACGAGCGGTTATAGACGTTAATAACAAAATATGCCTTGATCACATAATGCACTGTATAATTACTTTCAAATAGTACTAATATCGTGCAATTGATATATCCATCTATTTTCTATACACCTTGTCCTCACAGGGGTCGTGGGCGTGCAGGCGCCTATCCCAGCCGTCATCGGGCAGTAGGCGGGGGACATCCTGAACCGGTTGCCAGCCAATCGGAGGGCACACAGAGACCAACAACCATTTGCACTCGCACTCACACCTAGGGGCAATTTGGATTGCTCAATCGGCCTACCAAGGATGTTTTTGGGATGTGGGAGGAAACCGGAGTGCCCGGAGGAAACCCACGCAGGCTCGGGGAGAACATGCAAACTCCACACAGGGAGGGCCGCAGGTGGTGCATTTGATATGACCCTCAGCCCTTGTGACCATGTTGAAGCATCTTGAAGCTGAACTCCCAGTTGCTCCAGATGCTGGTTGTCCAAAAAAAAAAAATTTTGCAGAATGTGTTATTTGAAGGTTTAGGTTACAATAACTCATTTCTGTATTATTCGTACTGGTATGTTACACCGCGTATGCACATTCATTATAATCCTACAAAAACTCAAAGGATAACGCCTCACAGCTTCACAGTGCACATGACAAATGACCCAAAACTTATTGTGTAAAGAAACTTTTGTTGTTGTTGTCAAAGAATATTCCTCAATGTCCAAGTGAGCAGTGACTTTATCCATAAAGACATAACACCATGCTCTTCACTTACTGAAGACAAAAATACAGAATGCAAGACAACAAACAAGGTAGAGTGAACAGTGAAGGCCTGGCCAAGACTGCCCAGAGAGAAAAAGGAAACTAAGAATTTGAATATACTGCAGAAAGTCTGCAGGAGATGGCTGGTATTCCTGACTGTTAAAATGAGAACACTGACCTCGTTTTAGCCTTTTTGACCTCAAGAGCGGCCTCTTGTGTCTCAAATGAGATGCTCACTTTGAAATTATTATTTCCTTTTCTTCCAGTTTGTATTAAGGATTGAGAAGACACAGAAAAATCCACATTGTGCTCCTGGTGTGATGTAAAACTTGGGTGGGATATAAATTGTTGTAATTCATAAAGACAAGCGAAATAGAAAATGGAAGGATCAGCCAATTATACAAAGAGGTTCTTGCATATTTTTTCTATATCTAGGGATTTAGGGAAGTCAATAAATACTGATCAAATCTTGACTAATAAATCACAATTAAAGAACTAATCTTGATATATGTGTATGATGCAGTGCAGCTCAACGCCACTGCAAACTATAACCACAAAACAATCAAAACATTTGCCGATAACAACTGTAAAATTATTTTAAAAAATTATGAGGGATCTAATCATATTGTACACGTATACTGGTATACGACCCAAGGCGCTAGTGGCACAACAATTTTATCTGGAAGCGTTAGGTCATTTGAACTTCTATCTCAAGTCCTACAGATGGCAGTCTCGGAATCCTGAGATGAATGTGAATTTGGACCTTGGAGGCTGCTGACATTTTGGCAAAGCACCTTTCACAAAGTACGTAAACAACTTTCAAATTAAAATGAATGCCAGCAGGTGTGAGGTCAATTTGTTGGATGCCCCATCGCTCATTATATTCCTATTTGGCTAACTGATAGTGGCACATTGCAGGTTTTCATCTGTGTCCAATTATTCCTAGCTGATTTATTAGATAATTATTAAGGGGCTATATCAAAGGCCTTTAGAGCTTGTAATGGACCAGATTTGATTGAATTAACTACCTGAAGTATGCAGTAAGACACACAACTTTGTAATAAATGTCTTAAAGGCAGAAGTTAATAAAATACATTGACATGCCATGAATTTGTTGTAGTCTATCTTAAGTTACAGTCGATAGTGGGATTTTTCCTACAAATAGTCTTGTGGAGAGAAATAATTTTACAAGGCTTTACTTGTGTGTCAACACTTTATTATTCAAACATTTCCAGACATCATGCAAGTATGGAATGTTAGTTGTGTAAAAATGCAATTGCATAATCACAGAGCCCTCCAAAAAGAAATGCTCGCCAAAGTCCAAATGAAATGTGTCAGGAATGGTTGGCCTGTCCAGAGTCCTACTGAAACCAATCCATTGACGGCGACGGGTTTAATCCTGCTGAAGGTCAACACCAAGCAGGTGTCCGTGCCTCTCAAAAAAAACTCAGTTGATGTGCTGTGTTTGCTGACGTATGGTGGGGCAAGATCGCTTTTCGGATCCACGCTGTTGATTTGAAGGCCACGGCCACTTACATCCATTTTGGCAACTAAGTGAATTGCACAAAGCGCTATTTTGAGACAATCCAGACTGAAATCGCTTCGTTTTGCTTAGGAATGAAACAAAACTTGCAAATCAAGCTGTCGAGAAAAAGCAACTTATCAAATATGAACGGGAACGCGTTCAAAATACATTTTAACAATCCTTTCTCCCGCATATTCATAGATGTAACACTAAAAATTGGTTTATCAGCAAATTGGGGAGGGAGTCAACATTACATTAAAGTTGAACTACATTCATACAAGCAAAGTCCTTCAGGTAGCATTAAAATCGGTCCAATATGCCAATGGCACAGAAAGGGGTCCAAAACATTCAGAGAGGTTTTCTCACCCCTATCAAATAAAGAAACAAAATAACAATGAATTTAAGAAGTTTGGTCAAATGCCCATCCATTCTAAAGTCCTTTCATTTGCACCAGCAATTAAAAGCTCTCAAACATTCTTTGAATGAATGACTAATGCCATATCACATACCCTCTACTCTCTTTTCTGTCTCTGTTAAGTTTACATTCACTTCAGCAAATGCAATAAAAAGCAACATACAGTATGTACACTATGTTATACTGAGTATTGCACTATGCATGGCAATTTCCCTTGGATTATAATAGACATACACTGCTGTCATGTGTGATAGTGTGATTAGTGATTACCACTGTGCTGCATAGTATTAGGAGCATAATAATCCATGTGGTCATTCATAAAGTAGGAATGTTGTTTTGAACAGTACACAACGATTGTAAAATTCAAAAAGTAATGATCAATCATTCCTAATGAGCTAGGAAAGCTTAGGTATGCTCCTTGTGAGACTGTTAAGTATAACATTCATTCAAAGTGAAGTGAAAAAAAAAAATCTTTGGTTAATGGGTCCTTTTAGTATGCCGGAAGCGTACAAGCTACCACAATTGTTGATGCAAAAAGCTTGTTCTTGTCACTGTAAGGCCATTAGTCACAATCGGATACTAATTGGATTATCAATCAGGAATTTTGTTGCTTTGAGATGTCTCAACGTAACCCCGGGTTGTCGCTCGCAAGCTCACAGGTCGGTGGAGATGGTGCTTTTCTTCACCCTCAGACTGCCGCCCCAACCGCGGGGACAGGTGTTGTATGAATGCATGCCAGGCAACCGCAGGCCCGAGTCCTCGGACTCAATGGACGCATCAGAGTCAGTTAGGGAACGCGTGTTGTAGAGCCTCACGGGGGAGCAGATCTGCTGTGTTGGGGTTGGAGGAGGACTGGTGAAGGTGGGCGACTGCCCCCCCAGCGGTTGTGACTGGAATGGTTTGCAGTCATAGCCATGGTGGGAATATCCCACAGGCGAGATGGGTAAGCTATGAGCGCTCAACGCACCCGGCGAGGGGCTGTTCTTACGTTTGGCTGCATTGATTATGTTCTTTGCCAGCATTCGATGGTTAGCCTTTGACTTGACGTTATTGTTGATTGGGGACATGCAGCGAATGTCCTTGGGTGGGGGAACAGGAGAAGAAGCAGAGGAGATGGACAGACGGTGAGCAGAAGGGAAAGACAAACTAGTATGAGAAAGTGCAGGAGACTGGGAACGTGAGCCCCAAGGTGGCGAGACGGGAGAAGTGGTCGTTGGTGGTTTGGAAAGTTTGGAAGTAGAAATAGCGGAAGTCTGGATTACCATTGGTGATTGACACCTTGGACTCCAAGGAGGAGAACGATGAGATGCAGTTGTGGATGTTTGAAATGGTCTGGAAGAAGAAAGTGAGGAGAGGGTGGACTTCTCGGTACTCGTGCTCACCATGGGAGACTGGCATCTTGATCCCCAAGGTGGAGAGATCGGGGAGGTGTTTGTGGACGTTTTCGACGAAATATGCAAAGCATGTGTCGATTGCGAACTGACCGCCGGGGACTGGCACCTTGAACTCCATGGTAGCGAACGAGAGGAATGGGAAGTTTGGAATCTGAAATCATGACCGGAGGAATGGGTGGATGATTGGATATTCTGGGATGCCGTTGGGGATTGGCATCTTGAACCCCAAGGTGGCGAGCATGGAGATGTGGATGTAGAGGTCTGTGGCGGCCTGGTTCCGGAAGCTGACGAAACTGTGGAAAGCTGAATATTTTGGCTGCTCATAGGAGATTGGCTTCTTGTAACCCTTGAAAAAGGAACAGGTGATGTGACCGATCGAACGGAGATGGTTGAGGGGGGACGCTGTGTTTGAAGACCGGACATCCACGTTGCACCGGCAAGACAGTCGGGGCTGCTGAACTTCCTTGTAAGACCCAGCCGAGTCGCACTGGCTGCTTCGGTTGCGGAGGGTTCCCTTGGACTCTGTTGGACCACAACAAATATAAGCTTTATACTCTACAATCCTTCGTAAAATATACAACGGCTGGCCAACTTGGCAGTGGCATATACTTTATGTTGTTCATTAATAGCTCCGAAAGAGATGCACGGGAAATTACACATGCCTTTTTAAATACGGGGATTCTCGTCAACGTAAATAATATTTATCATAATCGCAGCGGCATTAAGGTCATAGCTATGAATTTTAATCCCCCGCATTTGTTTGTGCCACTACGCCTAGCCAATAGCCCATGTCGACCTAGTTTTATATGGCATTCTCAGGTTACTGTGAATACGCATGGCCTTTGCAGGCAGGGATTTGAAGTTACTTGGCCGGACAACATGTAAGCACCCAATAAACATTATCAAATACTATCGCATCATCTCCATTCAATAATGTGAAGACTTCTCCCCCCGAGGTTTTTTTTTTTAGAAATTGAGTTCTTAAAATTTCTGATCCCTTCATGACGAGTAACGTAATTTGCATTCTCAGTGTGTAACAGATATTGAAGAAACTGGCAAAATATTATTCAATCCATCATGTGGTGAAATATGCTTGTGTCGACATTTATATATGCAAAATTATCAGTCATTATTTATTTAGGATGAGCAAGGTTTTGCAGTGTCGGCAAGAATGCCAGGAAAGTTGCACATTCATTAAAAGTGAAAGTAAAATATGAAATTAGAAAAAGGAGGAGGAGGTCACAGACAAGTGAACGCATAAAGCTTTAATCAGAGAAGAAGTAATTCACCTAAAACACAATTAGAACAGAACGTGAATGAAGGTTTAGGAAGTGAAACAGACATGCAAACTCCCAGGGGAAAAAAAAAATACCAATGACTGATTATTTCCTTTGAACAAACCATTCTGGAATTGCTGCTTGAAATCATGAAAATAAAGTTGATACGGGTCCTGGAAGCGAATTAGCGCGCACTCTGCAGATGGTAAACATCAAAGAATCGAAGTATTCAGCAACATTTGGAGTAAAAAATGGTGGTGAGAAGAGCAAATTACTCTCCAGATAGAAAGACATAAAAGGAATTCTATGGCTGCATTTCCACTTCAGCGAGCAGCATTAAATTGCAAATAGCAGCTCATAAAGCAGATGCCACATCTGTCAAAGTGCTTTGTAACAGCATCACCCTGCTCCTCAAATAACTAAAACACACCGTGTGGAAGAAGGAAAGCAACGTTGTTCTTCATTTTATTGAGCTACTCGAGATGGAGGCGTTTGGGTGCTAAAGTGCCTTGCAGCATTGGGCATGAAAACTCATCTGATCATGTTAACACAGTTTTATTTGAACTCAGGTTAATCCCTCAGGTGTTACCTGATGAAATCAGCAACTTTAATTCAAATTGCCCTTTTTGTTTTCACCCGTAAGGAATAATTTGGCGTTTATGTTATGTGAATATGTCACGTCGGTAATTTCATTTTAAAAGGAGCTTAAGGGAAGCAAAAGGAAGAGGAAGATGAAGAAAACACAGCAAGGTGCAGATATAAGGAAAAGGATTCGCATTTTATGACAAATAAAGTTTAGCAATCACCACGTCAATGATCTTAAAAGATAAAAGGCCTCCACACCTGTGCTTCAATCCCCGCTTTCTTGGCAGAAAATCTCGGCCTTGGTGCCTGAATCCCCAGCCGATGAGATGGCACATGGGCTGGAGAAAAAGCAGCTGATGTCTTTCCGCAAGACGGATTTTCTGGATACTCTACTCTTGTGATGGAGCCGACCGGAAGCTGGGGAGATTGAGACTGGGTGCGAAAGAGAGTGGCAGGGTTGTTAGGTAAGGAAGTCTGTCGAGTAAAAGTCATTTCGTTCTTGGACTGAGGTGCTCCTTTCGGAAGGGTACTCAGCGGGTCTTTGACTGGCTTAAGGATGAAGAGGGATGAATTTAGCTGGTAGGGTCGGTGTCTTGAGAGGTCCATCTCTATCTTGGAGCAACCATTCTCAAGAGGAGGTGGCTCTTGAACTTGTCTCGCTGGTGCCGTTTGTCTTGGTTTTGGCTTTGCACTTTGTTGGGCTATCATGTTTTGTGCAAGTTGGGCGCACATGTCCGAGTTTTTCGCAATAGCTTTGACCCTACCCGGCATATTGGATGGGTAAACCCAAGATGGTGGCAAAGACATTGTTGGAGAAGGAGATCTAATATGATGACCTGCCTTCTGATTCTCAATGACGTAGTTCTCCATTCTGGACCTGCGCTTGGCAAAAAGCTCTGCGCCTTTTCCCGATGTATCATTCAGGCTCTGTTCTGGTTTGTGTTCCACTCGTGTATAGGTTCTGGAGCTCTTAAGACAAGAGGTCCACTCTGGGGCTTTGACTTCTTCAGCCCTGTCATCCTCTTTGGCAAGGAAATTGGACGCTTCTGCACCCAGAGCTAATAACTCCTCCTCAGATGCGGGATCAGGCACAGATCTATGCCGATGCTTCTTCTTTTCATCCACCCCTTGCACCATAGAAAGAAGCTCAGGGTTTGGCGATACAACCTTCTTCTCTTTAAAAGTGAACATTGGCTTTTTCGTTGGACGCTTGGCAGCACTATCCTCAAGTAATCCCGTTTTGATTGGTGGCGCTGACGTCCTCCCTGAACAAAACTGAGGAACGAAGGTAGAGGGCTTTGGCGCTGTTGGGGGTCCGTAATGAGGAAGGGGTGAAGTGGCACTCTGAGATGCAGTAAAGGCAGCGTGTGGTGGACAGTTAGTGTTAGACGCAACAGGTGAACTGATGTAATGGCTTTTTGGAGGCTTGTCGGTGAAGGCCGGTAGAGGAGGTGTGGGATATGCCGGGGGAGGCGGAGGTGAAACCACCTCTGGCTGGGGAGCGCTGAAAGCGGAACGAGAAGGGAGGTTGTCCGTGATAGGACTCGCCGCCTCTTGAGACTGCACTGTCAGCGGTGAGAAAAACGGCCTGGCGGTTCGATTGATGATGGTGGTCTGCTTCGAGATAGACACAGCAGTCGTCGGAGGCCCATGGCAGCCATTCGAAAGCTTTTTAAGAGGAGCTGATGCCGGATGATCTCCATTCATGGCCGCCTCTCTCTCCATGAGACTCATTGCGATCGGATTTGTATTCTCTCTCTCGGGTGGAAGCTCATCCACGACTTTGCCTTCAAGTTCTTTGTAGATGGGATCTTGTTCTTCCTCCTCCTGCTCATCTATTTCCTTTACGGGGAGGAAATGTCTTTCTTGGATATCACTGGGCTCAGTGACCTCGTCTTTGACATGGCGGTTGCCTTGTTCCTCCATGTTATCACTTGTTGCCGGTATACTCCCGATAGGCACAAATAGAGGGCCGCTAGTGCAATTCTCGTAGTTCAAGTCTTTGTCCTTTTCCTCACGACTTCTCTCTGCCCATGTTGGTTTGCTACATGACGGGTTGGCTTTCACGTTGCCACTTTTGTCCTCCTTTGAGCACACGCCACCGCTTTCCAGTGTAAAGGCGCTGACCCTCTGCTTGCGCCGGTTGAAGAGTTGCACGCCTCTGGAACTGGAGCTGGAAGGGACGGTGAGTTGAGCTGCAATGATGTGGCTTCTCTGGCGGGCCTCTTTTAGCTCCTTCTCAGATAAGCTGACACTCCTGGATAGATCTGTCAGAGGGAAAGAAAAAGTAAAGGGCCGCTTTGGTTAGTTGAAGAAAAATGTAGGTCATCTTGTTTGGATTTATGGTAAATCACGACGACTTGCTTGAACTCAGTGTTCCTTCTCGAAAATTGAAACAAAGACACACGGACTCCCTAACCACCGAATTGAATCTCATTGGAGTGCTTTGAAGAACAGAACGGAAGAAAGTAACGATCAACTGATTTCAAACAAACCACAAGTTTAACTTTATTGACCGGAATTTAAAAGCTAGTGGTGTCCATCTGCTTTGTGCTGCTTAAAAAAATTATAGTATTCAGCATGCCTCTGCTTAAAATTATGGTTTGTTTTCTGAGCTTAAGAGTTCCATTCCAAGCAGCAGAGTTATTTCCTCTGCAATCTGGTCAAGTCCCTCCCTGAGCATTCTTCCACTGTGGAGAAAACCCCCTGCTTAAACTTCCAACATGACTGCTTTCTTAGTGCAACACATTCAAAAACCTCAGTTGTTAAACACTAGAAATGAATGTAGTCTTATTTTAAAACAAAAAGGAAAAGTACAGGAAAGTATCATTTGAGTTGCACATTATTAACCGACCTCCCAAACGGCATAATAACGTGAAGTCGAAGGATAATTACTGGTTCCGGCCACACGTTACACATCATTCATTTCATTCATGTAATTCTGTCCGGCGGAAGAAATATCATGTCTCTTCAGGAGGTTCCCATGGCAACTGGAGGAAGCGTGACTCATTCTTTGTTCCGTACATTGATTTATTCAGACAGCTACATTATTTAAAGTAATTATGTGTCGTTCCAAAATAATTACAGATTGCTATAATGCATGTCATTTATAGCTTTTATTGTCACTGACTAAAACTGAGTGCACTATATGCATTTGTAATTGATTCGTCCAAGTTAAATGCCCTTGAGTGATCAAGAATATAAAATGTGAAATCCGTTTATGATTGAATTTGAAATAGTATAAATGTCTTCATACGGTTGATTAAGATTTGAACTCTCTTTTAAAGGCTGTCTGTTGCGTGTCCCCAAAATGACTTTTATTAGACTCTATCTTTGAATAATTTTGGCCCAGGGACTGTACCAGAGCAGTGAAGCTTGAAATGAAATGTCTTGACTGTAAACATTTGCCTCTAGTGGGAGCCAGATTAGTTATCAGGTAACATACAGGTGCAAATCCAGGCATATGATATTCACATCATCGACAGCGTCTCAAAATAAACGCAAGTCTCCCTGGTCGCTCGTGACAAAAAATTTTTTTTGGTTTGTTTGTTATCCAAATCAATCTAAGTTAATTCATCTACCATGATGACAGTGATTAAAAAGTTGACAACAATGAAACAGAGCGTTTCATTTCAAATACTTTTTACATTTAAACAATTGAGTTCCAGTACTTACATCAAAAACTGGTTACGGAAGATACATGTCATCAAAAGTAGCAAAAGTTAACAAAACGTGACAAGTCAAAGTTTCAAATCAACAAAAGACTTTCCTGCAAGTTTGTACCGACTATCCTACTGTGGCGTATTGACTGTCTTACCTTCCCCTGTCACATTGAGAGCTCTGCCGCTTTGTACGTCCCAAGGAGTTTTCCACAGTACTGCGTCTGCTGGCCTCACACACCCCTTTCCCTTTCTGTAGTGTGGCACAAGCTCCAATTTCCTTTTCTTAGCAAGTCCAGCAGCACACAGAGTGGGAGGGTGTCTGCAGCTGGAGCCTGCGCCGCCTGTCTTCCTGCCTGCCTGCCTGCCTGCCTGCCTGCCTGCCTGCCTGCCTGCCTGCCTGCCTGCCTGCCTGCCTGCCTGCCTGCCTGCCTGCCTGCCTGCCTGCCTGCCTGCCTGCCTGCCTGCCTGCCTGCCTGCCTGCCTGCCTGCCTGCCTGCCTGCCTGCCTGCCTGCCTGCCTGCGGCTCTGTCGCTCTACTTTTAATACGGCTTCGTTTCTTAAAAATAAATACAGAAAGAAAAAAAACCTCAGCAGAGCTTATGGCTTCTGTGGACAAACTCTGGATGTCAGCTCTGCCTTTTGTTCTGACAATTCAAGAGAAGCCACCAGTCTGTGAGCGGCTTATCTTCGTCTAATGTCGAATGACAGCCGAAAAGTGTTTGACCCTCGTTGGAAAGGGAGATACTCCGGTTTATGTGCATACGGATTAGTCCAGAGAGAGCGCCGAGCCCCAGTGGCTGACCCCCGCTACCCTCCCTGTCCGTCTGTGTGTTGATTACGCACTCTCCCTGAGTGCCTGGCCTCTTTGAACCCTCTGGGCATAAACTCCAACCTGCCGTGGCTGGGATAGGAATTTCCTGTCCTGCAGCGAAGACAAAACTCAAAGCCCTGAGCCATGATATCAAATGGTCCACGCCCACTTTCTCTCACCACGTCCAATTTCACGACCTCATCCCTCTGCTATCGGCCCCCTTCCCCCCTCCATGGGATCGAAAACTCCCATACAACGGGGGGGTTCAAGTCAGAGGGCTAACCCTGCATTTTGCGTATCAAAGGTCAGATTACCCTGTCGGATGTTATCTTTCGTCAAGCACTGGCTGCGGGCTGAGCGGGATGACAGCCACTGGTCCCAGTGGTTCTTGTGAGAAGCGATTTGGAAAGGCCAGGATTAAAAAAGGTCCTGGGATCTCCTGGACTGAATGTGATCTAAACTCCAGGTGAATCCCGTGGGAGGATAAGAGAAGAGCCCAGAGGTTAAAACCAAACCCGATAGTGTTTCTGTGTCAAAGGTCTTTGCAGAGGTGTAAGCCAACATCAAGCTGTTTCTTAAGCCGTGATGTATTTGGTGATCTCTATAGCAGACCACAATATTAGGTAGCGCACAAAGAAAGAAAGTCATTATTCCCAAAATTGTTGCAAGATCTTGAATTGGATCCCGAGTGTACCTAATCCAATGTCTTCCCACTGAATTGTTCTTGACTCAAATTATGATTCAATGTTTTCCACTAATAATGATTTTTGACAACGCAATGTTTATTTAATAGGGGCTTAGTCGGACATGGCTGTCACTCGCTGCGCTGTACATTTTATTGATTACATTTCCATTGCTGACGGGCTTGTGTGAATTTTAGTTGTATGGAAACAGATGTTTCGTAGAGCGTTTTGCCTTCTCCAGTTACACAGAAGGTGGAACCTTTTTGGTTTGGACGTTTTGCCTTCCAGACCTTTTTCCTTTAAGCCCCCCCCCCCAACACACACACACACCATAACCATATTCAAAGACACTTCTCGTCAAGTGAGGAGAGAAAGCACACAAACACTCACTTGTTTTGCTGCTCATCTGTTCCGTGTTGAGTCTAGTCATTTCATGTGTCGCCTTGCACTCCTCCACAGTGGTGCTTTGCGCCGCCTGGATAGATTTAGTCAATCCTCCTGGACTCCAGCTCACTCCTCGACGCAAAGATATGTGTCCTTTCTCCATCTCCATTGTAACTCCAAGTTAAAATCACAGTCTTTTATGGAAGTGTTGTGTCCCAGTTGGATTGAAACTTCCTGTTGAAGCTTTACTCCTTACTGGAGAAAAGCAAGAAAAACAAAAAACGTGTGAAGGAAAGTAGCTCAGTTTTCCAATTGGCTACTATTGGCCACGGTCCTGCTTTCAGCACAAATGCTTCCAAGTGTTTTCTTGTAGTGGAATGAAAAATGTCAAAAAGAAGTGTGCTCTGGCTTTTGTCTTCATCAAGTATAATTCTCTATCTAAGTGGACCTCCCTCTCGGGCCTTGGCAACGTTCCCCAAATGAGTCCCGCTGGACGACTGCCACACAAAAATTGCACAATTCTGGCATGGAGAGCCGAGGAAACAGCCCAGTTTTCTCTAATACTCCTTTTTCTTTTCTTTTCCCAGACGTTGCTCTTCCTCCACATCTATTTCAGTCACCAAAGCATTCTCTCTGTCTTCATCCAAATCTCCGGCCCCCAGATTATTTTTCTTTCAGCGAAAAGATCTGCTCTTTATCTTGGCGATCATAACTCCAGTGTGACATGAAAAGGGAGCTGCTCTTATGGCAGTTTCCTGCTGTTTGGTGCATGTGAGAAATAACATGTCACACAGCAAAGGTCATTCCAAAGACGGCTCTGCACTGAAGCTTTTCAATAGTCTCATACTTTTTTTCATATATGAGAGCCAAACAAAGTGTTTATAGAAGACTGCTATTTTTTTTTTCCACTGGATGACAGGGCTTGCGTGTCGTAACTGACATTAACACTAAAAAGCAATAAAGGAAGCCATCATCATGATTTGGGTTACACTGTGGTCGGCAACTGTTTGGGTCTGTCTTTACTTTGTTTGTATTTTTTTCCCGGCAAATGTTTTAGTTTTCGTGACCTCGTTTTGGCTCCGACTCAAAGTCTTTCTGAAGGGAATCTGGTACTTAAGTGCAAAAAGGCAGCGTTATGTCCTCTCCAAGGTAACCTGCAAAACAAGAAAGGAATGGTTTATAGATCTGATGGAGCCCTTGGCCGAGCATCAACGAGATAAAATCGATCGCCTTCTGCCAATCTACTTTTAAGGTGTTGAGCTAGAGAAAATAAACTGAGATTTCATGGAATTTTCAAGCTAAAGAAATGTCGAAAAAGCAGTCACGCTGTTTCAAAATTAGGTTTATTTGTACAGGCCATAGTCACAAAAGAGTCTCATTCAATGTATAGACTTACCTTGACCAAATTTTCAACCAATGTGCTCTTAATCTGACTCTCCTTGAAGATCCTTGTTTTTGCACATGAATGAATCACCATAGTAACACATTTTCACAGAATCATTATCATGACTAAATGCCTTTCCGATGTTGTTGTTTTTTTTGCAAGTGCATCACAACCCTTGATGATGGCGGTGTATTCATAAGGAAAAGCAGTCGGACATATGCGAGCAGAGTCATAACCTTGAAGACAGTCAAAACAAAACGATACCCGGCAACAAAAAGCCTCCACAATTTGGCTTGGTGACGTGATGGGGATGAGTGAGAGCAGATGAAGGCCGGCACTGTTTAGCCTTTCTGACAACAGCTCTTTGAGTCTCGCCCGTCTCACAGATCTGGATATCATTGGAAGACTGACATTATCTTTTTTCTTTTTCGTCATTCCCCAACATTCTCATGTCCATCTATGTTCTCTAATAGCCCCCGCTATGGCATTGCTTCAAAGCTCTGGTGAGAAATGCACACCCAACTAATTGTACTGTTTGCGCTTTTCATATTTGACATCTGATGTCATCTCCCCTCCTTTCCCGTTATCTAGCCACCCATTACTTTGGACTTCAAAAGCTACACCACCGTGCCCACCTGCGCTGCTCAAGCGCAACTCCTTCGCTTCTCTGCACCACTCAGTGACCTCCGTGATTACAGGTAGGGATATCATTTACAGTCTGGGCCCCCCGAGGCCACTTTAGGGTATAATCACAGCGCTCCTGTTCATTGTCAGTGAATGATGCATCCTAATGTAGACAGCCATATAAACTGTAATCAGTCTTCTAATGTGCACGCATGCGGGATACGTGATCTGCGTCGTCGGAACTACTCTAAGCCTTGAAGGTGTATCACTCAATAAGTTCATGAGAAGGCCTCGATTTCCACACAATTGACACCCTCAGGGGGGCTACTGTGTGTCTGCTATATTTCACTGTATTTACCTGCACACTGAACATGTGCAGCCCTCTAAAAGGTTTGAGTTAAAAATGCTGAAAGATTTTGTTTGACCTCACACAAACAGTAAGCAATTCAATGCCTTCTTGGCAAACTGAGGAATGAGTTTTGGTTGGACTCCAAAACTGGCATTCCTGGTTCATAACTCCTGTGGGGGGGGGGGGGGGGGGGGGCGTGATGGTCAACATGCCTCAGCTTGTGCTAGGTGATGACTGACATCTAAAAATTGGCAGTGTTCCAATGAATATCATGTATCTTGCCAAAAGTATTTGATTTTATTTTCAGGAAATAATGGGGAGGAGGGGGTGCAGCATAGGTGTTGTTTCCCGCACATTTCGCTCCCCTCTTCCACAAGTGGGAGAGTTCAAGCAACATAGATTGACACTTGAGGGGTAATGTCTATGTTCCAGTGCCAAGAGGGAGGCACCATGACCTGAAAACTGTTAGACATCAAAGGAGTAAAACACATTTCGAAAATAAGTCTTATCAGTACTATAGCGATGCTTTGTAACGTGTCATGAAACTATAATATTGAAAAAGAAATACTTTGAAGCAGTCAAGTCCTGTGATTGCTCACTGACCGTCAGCAAAGAAAGAGAATGAAAATGACAATACTATATTTTAAATATACTAATTAGGGTGTATGAAATTAATATATATTGCAATATCATTTGTAATCTATCTTAGTTCGAAAATGATATAAGATTTCTCAGGGTAAAAATGTAAGTAAGTAAGTAAGTAAGTAAGTAAGTAAGTAAGTAAGTAAGTAAGTAAGTAAGCAAGCAAGCAAGCAAGCAAGCAAGTAAGCAAGTAAGTAAGTGAGCAAGTAAGTAAATAAATAAATAAATAAATAAATAAAAAATTCCCCTAATGTAACATACTTTATCATCCCAGACCGTTCTGGATTGCAGAGCCACAGTACAAGACAAAGAACCCTGCAAGTCCCCAATGAGGGTATAACCGGCCCCCCAGATGTTTGCCGTCTCCTCCAAACTTTCTCTCCTTTGTTTCAATTAGCCGCTTGTCGGCACTCTCTAAACAAAGATTGCAACTTACCCCCTGAAGATAAATGGAATAGTCTGCAGGTGATTTGATCTGCAGCAGCAGTATTCCTTGCTGCGGGAGTGTGCTGTTCCCACTCACTGCAGCTCACCTGTACTGTGCCGGGGTCAGTCTGTGTGAGGCAGCAGCAGAGGAGACTGCCCCCTTTTTCAGTTCCTATATGACTCTGCAAACACCCCCCCCCCCCCCCCCCTCCCGCCTCACTCATGAAACAGACGATGGATGGGGCGGGGTGGAGGGTCAGCTGGAACACAGAAGGCTCTTTGTCTGGGATCTTTTTCATATGGTTTCTTCAAGCTTGCATACTGAACACATTATGCTATTATATATTTTCATATTCAACATGAAGATGCTGAGCAGTATATAGGCCCCAACTCTTTTCTACCCTCCCTCCTTCCCTGTTTTTAGTTTTTGACCCACTTTTCAGCCAAGAGCCAAACAAGCAGAATAAATGTAAACAAAGTTTCTGGGGAGGAAAAAAAGAACACATCAATTGTGTGATCCTTTCTTGCCACAATATACATGCACAGTGAGTAAAAGCCAGATCATATATTCCAGCAGCAAACACAAAATCCACCAAGTAGGAAACTCCATTCCTAGGTATGGTATTTCGGAAGATTATGTTGGAAACCGGCAGTGACCTTGACTTTATTTGGGAAAATAGAACTGTTGCAATCCTCATGACTCCCACACTTTGATGCTTATCTGTTCTCCCACAGTGAGGGATTGTCATAATCATTTTGTCCAAAAGCACTCAACGCATACTGACATATACATTGCTAAGTACGTTAATGACCATTTCAAAGAGTGTACTGTATATGGCTGGAGGCAATACTTCAAGCGGCATATGATAGAACTGTAGTCAGTAACTGGTGCGTGAAATTCCGAGTCGGATTACTTTATTTATGTTAACATTAACCCAAAAACAGGGCAGCCGTAGGGATAATTCCAAACAGATGCGTCGTTGTCATGAAAAACAAATGCCCGGTGAGCCACACGATTTTTTAGTTTGCATTCTCAGTAATCTGAACAATAACTGACAGATGTTTGCAGTCCATTTTAACCTTAATCCACCGAATGAAAATTTCAGTTTTTATAGAGGGAGGGGCAACCCAAGTAGGCCCAGATTTAGCCACGCCCCCTTAAAAATCTGGGAATACTTGAACAGTTTAACGTTGAAGCGCTCGCATAGTTCACAGTCTTTGTGCAGTTTCAACAATTACCTTCAAAAAGTAAGATTTGAATTCACTGAATAGGATCTTTCAGTGTGTTGGTAAAAATGTAAAAAAAATACAACTCCACAACAACAGATACTTTGACATCTCTGTCCAAGAACATCAATTTATGCATGTTGATCCCGATTGAGCACTTCTATTATTTATGGAACCCGTAACTCAAACTGCACCATCTGCTGATGTGATACACTTTTACAGTTATGCTTTCAATCGATACATAGACGAATGGTACAATAAACCAGGAGCTCCGCGGTGGAATTTAACGGATGGATGGATGGTGAATCTGGAAATGTACGTTGGTGTTGAAGCCACAATGTGGAAATAATTCTTAAAGGCTTGAGCAGTAACATCTTAATTGCCCTCCAGATGTTGGATAAGCCAACTTTCAAGTTGATTTCTTCTTGCTGTGGTTCTGGAAGGATTTGAGACAGGCTTCAATAGATATAGCAGGAATATTGGATCAGTTGCTTCATCGTGCAAATGGACATATGGATGATATTTTTACTCGCCCACATTGCCACCTTGTAAAAACCGAAATGAGAAAAATGTTTCCACCACTTTGTCTAATCAGCCCTATGGCCTTATGGTCCTATACGCCAAGTTCGTATATGAGGAAAAGCTATCAGGACAGATGTGCGCTGTACAAAAGCCAATTGTTTTATCATGTTAATTTGGTGATCGGGTGGTCTGCCGAGATGCCGTGGTTTATAATACCATCCACAGGCATGACATCAAATGTGCATATATATGCAACCTTGCTTAACACAATAATATATGCAGGAATAAATTGAGTTCAATAAAAAGCAAGATTTTCATGAGCTTAATTGACTCAATTGTGCCTTTTTATTTGCCATTGCTTGACTTTTGAGTATATCGTACTGTAGTATACACAGTCATCATGTAGCTGTGCCCATGGTTTGCCCATGGGCATCAAAATGTACTCAGAAACTATTTTTTCTGGTATGTCTGCTTCAATGATTGGCGCCAAACTCCCATTGGCTGGCTGTCACATGAGGATTTTTAACACAGAAATATGTAGTCTTATCAGTTTTGATTGAAAGGGTCTTACCGGTGATTTTTACGTCTGAACTTTTTCCCCTTCCACTATTGCTTACCTGATGGATGGTCTCAGCAAGGTGCTCACACAATCCATCACCTCAAGGCTTCTCAAGTAACATCTCTGCCGCTTCTTCTCCTTCTGCCAACACATCTTTCCTCCTGCTTCCTCACATGAGGAATTTTAACACAGAAATATGAAGTCTTATCAGTTTTGATTGAAAGGGTCTTACCGGTGATTTTTACGTCTGAACTTTTTCCCCTTCCACTATTGCTTACCTGATGGATAGTCTCAGCAAGGTGCTCACACAATCCATCACCTCAAGGCTTCTCAAGTAACATCTCTGCCGCTTCTTCTCCTTCTGCCAACACATCTTTCCTCCTGCTTCCACTCATCCTCACTGTATTTTTCTCAACTTATCTTTTCCATCCCTTCGCCTTACTCACACGTGTCTTTGCAGATCGGTTTTCGCTCTACTTTATCATTTTTCCTCTTCTGATCCTACTCGAGGGCGACACGGGGATGTAGCTGTTAACATGTTTCTCAAGGCTCCGAGGTTTGGAATTCCAAATGTTGTACCATGCGTCTCTTCAAGATCAAAAAATGAATGGACGGTTCCTCTTTAGACTGTTTTCCTAATTTCCCCCTCAATTGCTGTCTCTTCATGACCTTTTCAGTGTGTGTTTCCCCATTTTGACCCAACCTGACATGTTTTTCGATCCCTATGCATCCCGGAGCAGCCATTAGTGGTGGCATCTGCTTTTCCTTCTTCTGCTTCTCCCTCGGTGTTTGACTTTTCTGGTGTGGTGGCGTGACTCTGTGAAGGGCAGATGTGCTTTGGTGTGGGAGCTGAGGGGGAAATGTTTGCACACATTTTTTCAGAAGGTCGCTTCACGGACAAACAGGAACGGCATGAAATATCCGAAGTGATCTGGTTTGCATTGCCTCTCAAGTGTGATCCTTCTACACCGCCCTGACAGAGGTTATTCGACAGTTCGCCCAGTCCCGGACTGATTGGAATCATACGGAGGCCCTGCTCCGTCGACCCCGGTTACGTCCCTGAGGATGGAATGGGATACAGTGACGGGGCTGTTCAAAGGTTTATGCGGACAGAAAGGAAGAGAATTCTGCAAATTTGTCAATATTTTGGTGGGTGTTGATGGTATGGGATCCCTATGGCTATTTGATATGCATGTAAAAGACTAATTCAGTTAAGGCACGGTCATGTTTCACTGTTTCCTGTGTTTATTTTCTGTAGTAGAGGCATCTGCATTTCACATGCAAACTGCCTCAAACTAGTCTGAATGAGAAAATTCTAAAAATGTTTTGTGCGTCTACATAACAGAAGTACACAGATAAAGTGAAGTGTTTATTAAACACAGCCTCACCTTACAGTCAACACTAATCTGATGTATATGAAATTCATTCGACTTTTGCATTTTCACTTTACAGTACTGCCAGTTCAGGCACTAATCCGCTAAGTGCTGATTTCGGTGACAGACTAAAACCCACTTGCTCTGTCTTTTTAAAGGTTCCCGTCCTTCCCTCTCATGACTGATCGAATGCCAAACCGATGCATATATGCAAAAGTGTACGTAGATATACACGCTACTGAATTCTTTCATTTACAATGAATGATGCCAGCCTGGCGCCTGCTATTACCTTATTGCCCCAACAAACCTTCTGAATCCAATATACTCTGCCAAATATATTCCAGAGTCAGGCTATGACACAGTTTTGTGGTCTAAATTGCTTCCACAGACTGGGCAGGGCATCCAAGAGTGTTTTTAAAATGGTTTGTGAGACTTGAAGCAACAGCCCCATTAGTGTAATGTGACAGGACCAGCATACAAATATTCATGTTTATATAATGAGATTGAGTCCAATCGGCAATCAGTTGGCACTATTATGGGGATTGTTAGAGTCACACAGGGTTCCTTTTTACTCGTTTGGAAAACTTTATAATAATAATAATAAGGTGTATGCAACATTGTCTCCCTTCTGGCAGGGAGGGAATACAGGCCATGGCCAAAGAGTCTTCTGAGGTTTTAGAACACAAACCTTAGGAAATAGACAGAGTTTGAACCACTTGCATGATGTCATGAGTCACCGTAGTAGAAAGTTGTAAGATAGAAACTTATTGGATTTCTTTTTAGAATAGGATTTTTTGTTCTATTTACTTTTACAGGAGCTACAAATGTAAAACGAAATTGTGAAAGACGTGTGAGACATGCACCAATGTCGTCATCTTTGTCATTATATTAAGATGAAGTGAGATAATAGTGAAGTTTTTCTTTAATTTCTTTTGGCTGAAAAATTAATCCAATTCAAATTAGAGATCAACCTGCATCCCACAATAGGGTTTCGATGACACAGCAAATCTCAGGATTGAGTCGTTGAGACAGCCGCTGTTTTCTTCACTGCAATTTTGCCTGGTTCTCATCACATATAAATCCAATCCATAAAAAAAGATGTTATCTAGTTGAAATCCACACTCATCAGTGTTCACATGTAACCGACAGCCAATTCAAACAAACGCCGGATGTTGCTTTTCAACTCATTGTTTCCATGTAAGAACAGTCCAGCAGCACCTAGTACATGAGCGTGGCTTCAATAATGTCTCCCGTGGGATGTTCAATTGTTATTACGTGACAACGGAGCATTGAACGCAGAACTAGGAAACATACTTCTCATTTAGCGTTTGTACTCTCATCCATCAAGCCAACACATTATACATTCAACATTAAAAAGAACCAAACGAATCCAACTGCAATCCATCAAAAATGGTGTATATGCATAAACATATGGAGAACAGCAAGCCACATCCCTTCTGCTTCTGTTTGGTACAGACCATTCCCATGGAAATGCCTTTTTACTTCATACTGGGCCTCCCAGCAGATGGGGTGGAAAGGAGTCCCAAATAGCCTCTTGTAAAGAAAACACATTCACCAGAAGGCAACCCAAATTTACCAGGAGATGAAAATGAAATGACATATGCTGCCAAGCCAGCTAACTTTATTTAAGATGGCCAGGCAAGGACTTTATTAATCCAGCAAATGACATCAGTACACCATGAAAGATCTGCTCCAGTCACTTTCAGTGTTAAATGCGGTGTGATGCCGGGAAAACAGCAGCCCTTGCTGTGTGTGTGTGTGTGTGTGTGTGTGTGTGTGTGTGTGTGTGTGTGTGTGTGTGTGTGTGTGTGTGTGTGTGTGTGTGTGTGTGTGTGTGTGTGTGTGTGTGTGTGTGTGTGTGTGTGTGCGTGTGCGTGTGTGTATATAAAGAGAATTTATTTGGATGTTTATCACAGTGTTCTCCAGCAGGCTGACCTGGTTTTTAAACAATTAACACTTTGATTCCAGATTAGTCTAACATAGTGATTAAGTAACTCTGTGGACTGAAAACACTACCCACTTCCTCATCTTAAAATCCCCCCCCTCACACACACACACACACACACACACACACACACACACACACACACACACACACACACACACACACATTACCCCCCTCACATGCATTGCATCTGCAAGCAATTAAATTGATTCGTTCATACCTCCAGCCATCTGGCCTCTTTGCTCTGAATTAAGAAACTACATTGGATATTTTCCATTCCGAGGGCTTGTATTTTTTCCTAGGACACAAGAAGCTTTGTTACACACGCACCCGCCCTGCCGTTCTACATTTCTCAGGGCAAATAAGCCACTGGAGATCTGTTCTGTCTCAAAAGGGAATATTTGACTGTAACAAGATTTGCTGAGAAAAGTCTAAAATGGAATGGAACATTCTTGTGAGTTGAAGCGGAAAAAAAAGTCAAATATACTACTGGAATAAAATATTTGAAGCGATATGGAGACTTTTTTTTTTTTTTTTTACCTGTTACTGGCTAGTATGAAGTTGTTGCAATTTCTCTATTGATTGCTTTCCTAGGTCTCGTTGAATGTTTTGCCAAAGTGACGGTAATGGTTGTTTCTGCTGTTTGCATTAAAATTCCTCACGGTGTGCTGCTCTTGTAACTACCACGGGACAGGTGTAATGAGCTTACATTGACCCGCAGAGGA
Organism: Syngnathus leptorhynchus; assembly: GCF_054491065.1. Taxonomy (NCBI): domain Eukaryota; kingdom Metazoa; phylum Chordata; class Actinopteri; order Syngnathiformes; family Syngnathidae; genus Syngnathus; species Syngnathus leptorhynchus. Next base: position 11,333,598 of record NC_141196.1, on the reverse strand, counting down.
TCCCATTACTTGGGAGATGAGTCTAGATACAGCAAAGGACACATTGTGGCCATTAAAGAGAATCAATGGAGGCCAACAGATGGGTCATGGACAAGCTACGTCACTGGATGTTTTTTGGACGGTTATTTATGGTCTTTGGTTAGGAGATGAGGAGAGAAAGGCCATTTTTAAAAGCAGCACTCTGAGCCATCCACCAGCTGCATGACAGAGGATCAGTTAGACGTGTTTTTCACTGCATCCTGGGAAAGTCATTCTCGAAAAATGAGCAGTCACATCCATGGTCAGCCTTGGTTTTTTTTTATATACATAATGATGAATACATTTAGCAATTTTCCACATGCCGGGATAGTACAAATGGAGTACAATGGGTTGACATGTTTTAAAGCAAATCTACTTACTGTAATGGACCAAGGTGGTTGGTAGACACAAAGAGCAGGACTAATGAGAATAGGTAGATACCAAAGCTTCAAAAGGAGATACAATGAAATCTTATTTTGGAGCTTAAATGTACTCACTACTTATGGTTGGTGTTTGAGTTGTCGAGTTTTGAAAATAGGATCCTACTTATTCACATAGGCCTTTATTTGCTGGAGGCCATTATTTGCATTAAATAGATGACAAGTTAACAAGCTAGCATCTATTGGGGAAAAAAATATGCTAGTTTTGCTATATTAGCAAGACTTTTCACAACCTGTCCAACAATACTAACCAGAATGTTAATAACAGTTTCACTAAAATGCTCCAATTTAGTATAATGACTTGTACAACAGTGGTTTGGTGCCAGTAAGAGAGATTCCCAAACACCCCAATTCAAACCTCAAGCAAGAATTTGCTCTTTTAAAACTACTTGGATGTAAAGGAAAGTTTTGACTCATCCCCAAGAGTTCTCGTGCAAACTTAATCTCTTTGCTTCTATTTAGGATATAAAGAAAGGGAGATTCCCAAGTGTGACAGCATTACAGTCTCTGGCTGTGGAACTAGTAGACTAGACACACACAATGGCTTGACGTTGACAGTCACAGAAATGTTGATGAATGGGAGACAGATGCTCTTGGGTTACTTTCACTTCTCCCTTTGATTCTGTTCCTTCGTGGGGACGCTCGGCATCAACCGCACGATCGTTTGTATTGGATGTGTTTCTAGTAGATCTGAGGTAGGGAAAAAAAATAATAATTTGGTGATGAATGAGACGGATTTGACCACAGTTACCTCAGCTGGATGGGTCAGTGTCATTGCTTGGCCATCTATTCATGAGCCGCCTTCCCGACAACCTTGGCAGAATAGCGTCGACTAAATACAGTGGCATAGCGTCAAAGCACAAAGATAAATCTTTTCAAAACATTTTTTGACTCAGATGAACATATAGGAGTGTTTTTGAGATTGAAAATAGAGATAAAAGGCGGATGTTTTCTGGTTACAAAGTGTGCACAACCTCTTGTAATCCTAAATTATGCAGAGACAAATATGAAAGCATCTGGGAAAATTTGTTATGGCCCGATGAAACCCATGTTGGACCTTTCGGGCAGATTTCTAAAATGGATGTTTGGTACAAAATCAATTCATGCTTTGGGGCTGTTTTTTTTTTTTTTCAGCTGGGACCGAGGCCTTAGTCAAGGTGGAGGGAATTATGAACAATTCCAAAAAGCAGTCAGTGTTGATAAACACAACCTCAAGGCTTCAGCAAAAACTTTAAAAAAAATAATGCCAGGAAGAGTCTCCAAGAGCAGTTGCACATTATTTGGGGTTTATTGGGGGCACTACGGCAGGTATGGTTGGTCGTTGGTTTATTGATTGACTAGTAAAGGTCATAGGTCACATGAGTGAAACAAGTTTCACAATAATTTACACTGAACACTTTTTATAGCCATTGTAGCATATGCTTCCTCGATGTTTTCATGATGACAAAGTGGCAACTAATTTCTCTTTTTTTTTTTTTTACTTGTAAAACTAATGAGTATAGTTTTATGTCTGTTTAAAGACACTAAAACTTTTAATTGCTCACCGGGGGAAAGACATTACAAGAGAAGAAAGCACATCTTTTTAGTCTCGTCTTTAAACATAATGGTGCACCCCTGAGTAAGTTTTCCATGACTCGCTGCCTCAGCCTCACCTCACACTCACCTGAAAATGCAAATAAAGTTTTACGTGACATTATCCCTCCAAAGTAGAGCTTGTAACCATAATCCCGTAACATAAGAGCAACGTGTGCGGTTGTTCAATGAGCCTCAGGTGTATTAAGTCAATGACAGCAGCCATATGTCCTCGGCGGGATATGTGAAGGATACGCTTCACTTTCGACACGGCCGTCCTAGCCCTCAGCTTTGTCGTCATGTCTGCATAAGAGCAGACAGGAACTTAGTAAGGCAACACAATGTGGAATGATTATCCACACGGTGTGCAGAGGAAGCGTCCTTTCTAATTTAAAGTGAACTTGTTTGTTATTACAAAGAGGTTACACTGGAGGCCATGCGAGTTGGCTTGAATCGCATCTGCTTAGCATATGGAGCTTGGATAAAAAGAGCTTTCCGCTGTGTGAAATGACTAATTAAGAAAGCGGGGTTGTTTTGGGGGGGTTTTTTCCACCTGATACAATTTGTTATGGAAAACCTATGTACCCTCAGTAGTAAAGCCATCATCCACTAGCATGGATGCCACCCACCTTGATGGACACCATGGAACAAGCGTGGCCAATCAAAACCAGACAACAGAGACTCTTTTGAGGCCACCGACAAGCTTCCTCGCAGTCTTTTGTCAGTGCGATGGCATGACGGAGTAAACAAGGGCAGAGTACAGTTCATGCAAAATGCTGAGTATCCATTGCCTCGCTTATGTGGATGTGGTCGCCTGCAGCTGGCGTCCTTATCGCTCTTCCAGTCAAATGGAACTATTCTAGACACAAGTGAGTGTTTTGTAAACACATGCAACACGCATCAACAGGCTTTGAAAATGCTCATTTATTTTTGTGAATGTTTTATTCCCAATAGTCTTTGGATAAAAACATTGCACCTACGGGAAGTGAAAATGGAAGTATATATGGTTGTTTTATTGGAGCCACTCTTCTGGGAAGATTCAAAAAGATGTCGGTAGTCCATTTGTGACTTTTTTTTTGAGGGGGGGGGGGCTAATCTCATTTCCTCGTTCATCCCAAAGGTACGTAATGGAAAATGTTACCTTCACAGTAGTACGCAGTCATTACTTCACTAGTGTCAACCTTTTCTGTGTAACAAACCCGTCGTGTGGGCGAAAATTTCGGCCTGTTGCATCTTCCACTTTCTGCTTTGGATCCTTTCCCCCCACCAACCCTCAAAAGCTTTACTGTACGGCACCAGAAGAAGTTATTTCAGAAAATGTACTGGAATTAAAATGTCAGAAACTAATCCATGCAGAAGATTAGAATATTCTTGAGTCCTTTCCCAGAGCTTTTTTCAGCATGAACCATGAGGTGAGGACTTCTTTTTAGGGGAAGTAAAATCACAGCTGGCGGAGATGTGTGGTTTGTATGTCTGTGACTGTCACCACATGCAATCCACAGAGGATTAACTCAGTGTAAAAAGCATTTACTATTTATGCCTGCATATGTTCTCTGTGTATATACGCGACTGTATATATACAGTAAAAATGGTTCAAGTCGTTGTGTGTAGTGGTTTTGCGATAGGCGCTTGCTGGTCCGGTGTGTTTAGTCTACAAGGTGAAGAAAGCTGGCTCGGCAAAGATAAATAGATGACTTTGTGACCACCTATCAGAAGATGACATCACTACTTCCACCTTGACTGTCTCGGCTAGCTAGCGGTCAGCTCGGTGTTAGCATTCGTGTCCGATAGGCAACAGTGGCATGGGAATATATTGCATATGTTTTCGTTAGTTTATCTGAAAATAACACTTGGTGATTAGTTGCTTGGCTAACAACAAGCTGCACTAGTCATACAAATAAAGTAATTCTAGAAATGCTAATAGTTTTGTCACTGTTTATGTGCGCAACATGTTCCCAGATGAGGCTCAAGACTGTGAAGTCCATCTCCTTTATTTGTTTGTTTGCCTGTCTAATTTATTTTTCTTTAACAATGGCAGACAGAGGCAAAAGAGTAGACGATTGAATGCCGGCATACGGCTTCATTTCTGCATGAAAGGCAATTGGGTGAATAATGTCTGATATTACAAATCCTTTGGGTAGTTTGATAAAAAAAAAAAAAAAAAAGCAGGTGGCAGATGGTATTGAGACTCAACTGCTTAAAATAGTGGAAAAATGACAGAACGTATCCTTTAAACATAAAACTGACCTGGCATCTATTCCTTTCCTAATGATGTAAAGGGTTCCAATTAGGAGTGTTTCATTTTAAAAAGCTCCCATATGGGACTGTTAGTGGCATCCTGTCTTTTTTTTTTCCAACACCAAAGAGATGCATTAGTCCTCTACAAACAGGTTTCTTTATTTTATTTCAGTATTATGCCTGTTCTTCCTTAATGAATAGCCTTTTAAGGGACTTTGTCACAACATAAAACTCAGAAAACTGGGTTTAATGGGGGAGTTGTGGAAATTGATGTATTTTGAGGGTCCTGGATATGACCCTGCAAAATAGATTTGCTTGCACCCCCCTGGAAAGTTTATTCAAAATAAAAAAATCCGAGCGCCATTTTTAAAAAGGCTTTCATTTGATTTGTATCACTGACAAATATTTTAACAAAAGTTGGCTTACAAAGACTGCATTTGTTACAACCTCATAAATTTAACAGCAGTCCGTGACTAAGTTCTCAGCAGGGGTAGAATCAACGTGAAGTCAACAGTGTATTTGTTAGTTGACTGACTTTCTGAAGAACTATAATTTGTTACTGTTATCACATTTCCTGCATTTCTTCTTTTTGCTCAGCCTCCTTAATGTTTCCCACCATTTTCCTTTGATTAGATGCACATCTGACTCCCATTAAAACTTCCACAAGTATGTCCAGGGGCTGCCTCTGAGCTGGTTGGAAGGCTTTTTTTTCGGCTATTTTTTTTATGTGGCCAAGGCCGAGTTAAGCCCTCCAAAATATCTGACCCATGGAAAACTTATTGTCGTCCGAGAAGCCATGGATTGTTTTCTCATCATCGCAATCCAGTTAAAGACACTCTTTTCAATCTATTCACTCTCGGCTGAAGTTTACAGTATGAGAAAGTGTTTCATTCCAAGTAGAAATACTCTTTTTCCTTATAGTCTGTCTCTGGCTACTCAAGACAATCCTAACCCACCCCCGAAAAACACTGCTCACTGTCTAGGAATGACGTTATAATGACAGTTCCATTGCTCTTGGCTTTTATGTCTCAAATTCCCAAGCAGAGTTGTAGCCAGGGATACATTATTAACCCAAGTCCAGAGGCAAAAGGTTGTTTTTTTTTATCCCTTGTTCCCATATTAAGGATGCAAATTTGGTAACCAAAGTCACGATGTGAGAAGAACCATGAAGGTCATAATAACAAAGTCACCATTGATTATATTGGGATTAATGTATGAGTATTGGAGCCACTTTCATTGGCTGGGATCAAATAAGGCTGTGCTCACTTCCACAACGGCGCAAACGCCCCCTTTTAACTGTGTCACATCATGTATGATGCATGTCTGTCTTTTCACATATGCTCATCATGTCAACCTCACATAATGACACCATTTCAGTCAGAGGGGAAAAAAAGGCACATCATTGCGAGTTATCGAGTGTCCAAGTGTTTCGAGTTTAAACACAAAGGGAAAAGAAAAGCAAACATTTTCACACTGCAGTGGGCAGGGCTCACCATAAGGCCACAGAAATAGTCATGGACAAAGAAAGGCCGAGTGGGCGGCTGCTTGGCAAGGACAATAGGAAGTGATTTGCCTGATCTATGGATTCCAGAGAGGAAATGACACAGTGTGGAAAGCCTCAGAAGCCTTGAATCCCACAGACCGTCGGGGTGTGTGGGTTCAGTCCTGGAGGAAAGAATAATCTGCCCAGTTTGCTATGCTGTTTTTTTTTTGTAGGCCGATGATACAAAAATCAATAATGCACATGTTGTCCGCCTTTCCCACAGCGTCACATGGGGTGTTATTACCGTAAAGTGCGGGGCGAGCAGGAATGTCCGGGTGAGGTCAGCAGGGAAAATATGCATGTGCCACGCACTGAGCAAGCAAACCTTCTATCTCAAATATTTCCTGAGCTGAAACGCTCAAGAGGGCAGGTCTCACTTACAGAACCATTTACGGAAATCAGTACATCTTCTTTTCTTTTTGGTTGTTCTACAATTGACAACAGTTCCTCGGTCTGTTATGAGCAGGTTTCTCACATTTTTGGGGTCAAAATGTGACCATCTTGTAACGCTCAAACCACAGACAGACGTTTTAGCGTTTATTCGATATCCATCTTAAGGTTTATGCACTAGCACACTTTGTCCTTTAACACTGCTTTCCATTACTGTATGTCATCACTGCATACTAGTAGGACCATTAGTGGATTTTATAGTCACAGTCTACGAGATGTTATCTTAGAATTGCAAACCTTGCATGTTGCTATTGTCTTTTTCATCCCAGATTGAATCCTTCAATACACGAGCCTAGCTTGACATCCACTGAACAAGCATCTACTGAAAGTCTTGAAACTTCCTTTGATGGTGGATTAAAGCAAAGAAGACCACATGGAATAAATTACTTTTCACACTCAGTTCCAAATTGGCAAACTACCACATTTTATCCTTGCAGATTCATGGCACTGACACATCAGCTATTTCAGATCATGCACCCCTGCCACAGCAGAACACGCATGTTGTAATTTGAGCCTGTCACTGAATCGTAATTGTCTGCTTTTTTGCCAGTAAGCATAAATCACATGTCTGCATCGCTTACGTGCCTTTTCTTAAACTCAATGAAACAAGCTGTCAGGCCATATGATAATTATCCAACTGTAATCAACCATAAAAATAATGCTAGTATACATCATTAAGTATTTAGTATCGTGGTGCCTTGCTATGCAAGTGACGCATCTCCCAAGTTTTTCGAAATACTGTCTATTGTTTGGCTGCTGTTTTTGCTGATTTGGCCCGCGGGCCGGACTTTGCACATGCCTGCCATAGACCGTCAAACTAACTGGTCGCTGTGTCACTCTTCATGATTGATATTTCAATACATATACAATGCAATACAAAGTTATTCATATAGCACATTTTACAACAGCTGTAACTGTAACAAAGCACTTCAAATACATACAAACGGTGACGCAACACATGCAGACAGATATAGCAATCCTCACCGCAATAGATTCTTTATCCTCTATTTCTGCAATTTACTGAGAAATTGCTACCGTCTCCTTTCGCTGTATGTCTGTTTTAATATATTTCCATTCAGTTAAATGAGCGAGATCATTTATTTTTAGGGTATAAGCATAGCTAGGAAACAATATGAATTTATATCAGAATGTACCACTGAACCTGTTCAATTGTTTTTTAACAAACATTCCTTCATTTTGACCAATGTATTGACACTGACCGAGAGGTATTGATTTGACAGTATGTGGTAGTATTTTCTTTATACTGAGTTTCTAATGCATTGTAATTATGTTAAATAAGTGATATTGCATAAGTGTACTTATAATGAATCGTTAATGGTAATGTCATCATCATCATGATGAATGGTACTGTGCACAGGGTGGACAAATTATATTCTCTAGACACTACTACACTGTCTAGTTAGTGTTCATGTGACAATGTAATAAGTTCAAATCACAATACAAATATATTTTGAACGCTATGAATAAACTCAAACGATATGAAGATTTCATTCAAATCAGTGGTGCAAGATACTGAGAAATCCTTCTAACTAACAACAAAACAATACGGCCCGCTTCTGGGCTCGGAGGTAGTGAGCATGAAAAATGAAAAATCACCACTGTGAAATGAGGAAACAGTCAAAACACGTCAAATGATTAGATGGCTTATTGTTATATAAGTGCTTATATTTCACGTCAGTACACTCCAAATGAAATGATAACATACACATACACAATCAATAGTACCATTTATAATGAATGGGGCCAACTTGCCTCGTGCTTGTTTTCCTAAGTTCCTATTTCCTGAATGTCTGGCACCTTTCTGAGGTTTGCTAAGTGTTTGCAAGGTCCAAGTAAAACAAAGAGGACCACGGACCACTGCTTCAGCCCACCATCCCAGCTATCTGCTGATCTCAGCCCAGATCCTGTCCAGACAATACACCGCTTTCCTCTGCTACACCAATCCAAACATGCACCCATTATATGGCGGCTGGGTGCAAGGCTGAGGCACCAAAAACAAAACAAGATTAAAAAAAAGACGAAAGAGTCATCAAAATAAAGAGGGTTGTGTCACAATAAATATTGCAACGTTGTTTATTGAGTTTGTGTCATTTGCGTGGCATTTGAAACATAATTAAGGGATGCATTATAATTCAACTCAAATTTAATCTTGTAATGAGAACCTGCACATATCACATCAAGTATTATGTGCTGAGGATCCGAGGTGACAAAGCAAGTGTGGTATTATATCTAGTAGGGCTGGGAATCACAAAGAAATTTACGTTTTTATGCTGAAAATACAGTTGTTGCTTTGAGTTTATGCCAAAGATCAAAATATAAAGGTTCATTCTACATGCCATGTTCAAGTTTACAGAGAGTCCTGCCAGATTTTGTGAGATAGAAGTGTGTGTGTGTGTGTGTGTGTGTGTGTGTGTGTGTGTGTGTGTGTGTGTGTGTGTGTGTGTGTGTGTGTGTGCGTGCGTCAGATGAATGTCAGAAAAGTGTGTGGATTAATAGAGAATAGGAATGACGTGCAGAATGCCTCAAAATTCACACCATTATGAAAAACAACGTATATCCAGAATCTCTTTAGTACTTGTAATCTTTCATCGTCACCTAACAGCCATCACACTGATGACATCATCATCTCCTCTCCACTGAGCTCAAATAAGAAAAAAAAAAAAATACTCTCAGAGGGACGAAGAACAGCTTCCAGTCTATGTGGACCAGTGCTCTGCTGATGGCAACCAGTCGGGGGCAGTGAACTCCATCCTGCTCTGCCGCTCCCTGACGGACTCTGAAAAACCATTGAGGTCAAATCCCAGCTGAGAATCGGAGCTCTGACAAAGCCAAGCTCTTGATACACACCACTGCATTTTATCAGGCTTTTACAGATGTGAAGTGAAAGTGGGCATGGAGCAGGATTCTAGTAACTTAATGCGCCTTTTAACAACAGCCTGATGGATCCTTTGTGTCTGCTTCCCGTCTCTGTGCGGCACAAACCAGTAACTGCCTGGTGGGTATTTCTCCAAACTGCTATGGTGCTATTTGGACGTGGGCACAGTTGAGCCTAATACTTCCTTGTTGTTTACAGGGCAGGCGGCCAAGCATCTTATCAGTCCTGATGTTGTCTCTTTTGGTTTCTGTCCACATGCTTCCCCTGAGTATAGATGGATCAGTTAAACAATTCGAAGTTTTTTTTTGTTTATTTATTTTGCCAGAAATATTCCCAAGAGTGATTAGCATAATTTTGAAGTTAACCACCGGAAAACATAAAAGAATGTGGAATAGGCAGTGTGACCAAAAAAGGGACAAAACTGAAAGCCAAAGGTGACTTTGATGATGGGTAGTATACACGGTGGCAAAGAATTTCTTGAATAGGACATCAATAAGTGTCGTCAGAAGTACTTTCCACACATCCTTGCTTAAATGAATCATTTCAGAACGCCAGCAGTCACAGTAAATACAAGTGAGCCAGTTCCATATATGCCAACTGGGCACTACCATCAACAAAAGCTTCACTGATAAGGTGGTTCGGGCAGGTCTCACTGCAAATAGCAGCCATTTTAACACGGGTGTGTAGACTTTTTATATCCTCTGTTTCTATTTCTGTGTCGCTTTTGTTTCCTTCTGGTTGCCATTGAATTGACTCATCTTTTTTTGGGCCTGATCAAGGTGTGATGTGGGAGAGTCTCATCTCATCATAAATTCATAAGAAGGTAAAATGTGCGTCCTCCACTGAATTAATATGAAATGTCTTCAATGAGCCAAAATACACATTTAATACAATGGAGCGATTCGTTATGGGAGGTGGCGGATGCATGTCACGAGTTGATTTGGAGTGGACAGACGCTGGGCGTGTGGGTTCAAACACGGATTATGAAGCAAGGTGATGAATGACGGGGTCGTGTTTGGCACAGGAGAATAGGACACTTTCCCCGTGTCACATCCTGCCCACTTGAGGGCCGACATCAGCAAGAGGATGCTTCTCTGTTAACCTCAACAACACCCTTTCCTACTCCTCCTCCTCTTCCTCCCAATCGCCGAGTGGCATCAACTGCAGACTCTTATGGTGACTTCACTCAGGGGGGAAAAAAAAAAAAAAAGAAAGATGTAGCCATGTGTCGTTCCTCTCATATAATTCCAGAGAAATGAAGTAAGATTACATAACATGTGGGCTGCAGTTCTACTCTCAGAGCACAAATATTCCAAGCAGACATTGTTCCGAAAAGTCTTCCCAACGTCTGAAAGATGTTAAAGGTTCACTCGATGATAAAAGGCCATATATGATGTGAAGATTCAAAGGCGCATGTTTTAAAATGTGAGGCGTGCCTCCCGTCGGGGGCATCAGAAGAATTTCAAAGGAGCTGTTGCATCTTGAGGGAAATTAAAGGATTTTTATGTTTAAATTAAAACAAAAATACTAAATTAAGAAAGTCCAGAGACACACAGTTTAAAGTAACAAAGTAACACAGGGAATTAACTCACCACAGAAGAAAACATAACGTGGCTGGATTAACAATCCATATTATAGCAACGTTAAACAAGAACAGGTAAAAACAAAATCCTAATGAGCAAGACAACATGAAAAAAGGGTCAAAGGGCAAATATCACAATCAATGAAAACATATATCATGATGTTCTTTTACTGTCTCTTACCATCTCACACTTTGAAACGACCCAGTTTAAAGAAATGAACCCTTTCATTTCCCTCAAATGTGAAATACTTTGGATTTCAACTCGGCTGTCATCAAGAGCCATTTCGATTCTTCCCACTTATGTCCCCCCCCCATGTTTTAATGGCATCTTGGTCTTTATTGATGTAGCAGAAACACAATGTATCTCAATTAAAGACATTGTGCTACATATTACATCCATATTTTGATAGGAGGAAAACCCGGTTTTCTTTTGGGGTTCCTCCATCGCATACCATTTTGGAAATATCTTTTTTTAAAAAGACATTGCAATGAGAAGACGCTCATTCAATGGTGTTAACCACATTTAAAGCACTATTCAATGATGAAGGTCTTTTTTTAGTGAGTAATAGGTTACCATGGGACTAAATTTAGACTTCTGGTGTTGGAATGCATATAGCTGCAATAAAAAATAAAGTATTGTTTGGCCTTTCATATTAGATTTGGTCTTTTCGTCTACATTGTTTGCCTTCTCTGGCGTAGACAAAAGGTCAAGATGTGTACAATAGGCTTTGTTACAACTGAAAATAATGGGCTTTTGGTTTTCCGGTTTCGCAATTCCGTTTTATTGTTGGCGTACAGAAAATCAATAATAGTACATGCTGGGTTGTGATCCTACACTATTTCAAAAGATTATTTCTGAAGACATTTCGTGTTTAGATTACACAAAGAATAGTTTGAGTTTCAACAAAGTTTAACCACAGTAAGGAGAGTTTTCAAATTCCCTCGATAACATATATTTTCCATTAATAAAGGTTTTATGGTCAGCAGGTATCACAGTTAATAAATTGGGATCCAAAGGTTGAAAAATGTATTCGACAACAAAATAAAAAATGTTGTTGTTTTTTTGTTAGTGGAAAAAAGTTTGACAAATAGCATGCTGAGAGTTTCTGCTGTTCTGTATTTGCCAACTGCTGTCAGTGGGGGGGACAGATTATTTGCATGTGGGAATAAATCGAGACAATTTCAAAATCATTGAAAAAAAAAAAAACATGCCTTTCAGGTTTTGATTTTTTAGCAATGCAGAACCTTGAAGGGAAATGTCATGAGGTGTTGGGAGTAAGTGTTTTGAGACATAACATCCTAATCCTAATCAATCGTCCTAATCCATTCGAATGTAAAAGGTACCAAAATTGATAACAAGTATTGGAATATTATTTTACAGATCAGAATACAGTAAAACAAACATCCATCCGTCTATTCTCGCCACTGCTTATCCTTTCCTGGGTCATTATATAAGCAGGAACAAGCATAAGTAAAAAAAGCAACATTTAGAATTGTGAAGAATTCCGATTTGTGCCGCGGTGCTTTTTAGATTTGATTTGAATGAAGGAAGCCATTTGAGCCTGCGAGATGATCTGGCAAACATGAACATGGGCTAATCCATTCTCGAAAGTATCTGGGATGTGGACGGGCCACCTGACGAAGGGGACGTTTGACCTTCTACATCCCCTTGCCTCCAGAGTAGTGCTTAAAGCGATAAAGATGTCATGTCCCGGGTTTCAGTTGCCTGACCCATTTAAATGTGCTGTGTGGCAAACATGCCCGCAGCAGTCAGCAACTCATCTGGCAGGAGAAGGTGAATTTTGATGCGGCACGTCCGATCGCCAAAGTTTAGCGAGCTATATGTCGGCGAAAGCTACGAAGGAGAGTACGTTAAGCGCAAATGTGAGACGCAGAAGGAGGAGGTGGTGTGAGGAGCACCCTCAGCATGAAAATATTGATGAATTCAGTAGAAGGGGGAGGAAAACAGAGCCCTGATAACAGATCACGTTGTTCCTTTTGGCAGCCAAATCCCTCCGAAAATGTTGAGCAAGCTCGACATCAGAGACAGGAGTTAGTGCTATGAGGGTTTCACCCACGTCCCACGTGTTGACGCCTCATACGCTGACCTTCATAGCGACGAGAAGAACGCAGTGGAACCTCAGAGAAACAACACATCTCATTTTCAGGATACTAGTTGATCTCTCATTTGTTTGGATTTTCCATTAGGGTTTTCCCTAGCAAATGTAGGAATAGAAAACAGGATTTACATTTCACGTTTAAATTGACGGCAGACCGTTAGCTGCGGTGTTGTCTTTAAGAGGCGGGGCCTAGTGGGATGGCATGTGACCAACGTAGGCAAAACTTTGTATTACCATAAATTGGGCATTTAGACCAGCATTGTTAATATCATTAGCAATATAGCACGAGGGAGATTCCAGTTTGTGTTCCAAACTGAGTGTTAGAATATAAATACAGGTTGATATCTCAAAAAGTGTATAAAGGACACAAGATAAACCCATACCAAGCAAAGCATAACCTTCTTGACAAGGGCTAATAAAACAGAGTGGATCAGAAAATGATGAATACGACACCACAAAGGTAGCCGTGGCCCCTCTTTCATCATTAACATAACACTTTGTGTTAGGAATGCGTGTCTCTTGCTGCAGGTCAAAAAATGTCAAGTACTCAGAGGTCAAAGTCATCCATTCTTGGAGGAGTGCACTCCGATGACAGCGCCAGTGGTGCTGCATGCGCTTCGGGTGCTCGTGCACGCCGACAAGCCCTTGAGTCTAATTAGGCCTGCTATATTGGATACAAATGCTTGTTCACAGGCATGGCCAGAGGACTTTTGTTTCATGGTGGACTTTTGATATTTGTCCATTTTCAGAAGAGCAAGTTGCACAGGAAAGTACTAATAATAATAATAATAAATATATATATATCGCATTATTTTTAAATTAAGCTAATGGACCTACGACAAAGCATTTAAAAAACAAAAACTAACAAATCTGCTTTAAAAATGAGTTAAAAGTAAATGAATGTATCAGACAAAAGTCAAAAATGAAATCAAACTTAACGATCATGAAAAAAAAAAATATATATTATAACCTACCACCATGTTGAAAGTAGTAAGCTACGAGAAAGCGCCGATCAAATGGAATGAAGGGAGTGGCTTTAATCGATCATGTTCGAAGTCAGCTGTGACCACTCCCACAGTGGCGCAGCCCTACCTCTCTCAGTTCTGCCAGTCGTGCCAACTTACCAACATTGAACGTAACCCGCCTCTGCTGCACAGGATTTATGCCAGTCACAAAAATAGAGCCCTTGTCGTTTCAAAGTGTTGGTTACAATATGTAAAACATTTTGATCAAATCGATTGCACTTTTTTTCTCCTTGATGCCCTCGTTCTATCAAATATTATAAAACCCAATATAAAAAACAAGACCGTGAAAGCAAAACTCTTCAAATGTAGCTGGTATGGGGAAATTCTCACTTAGTGGATTGGCACCAAGATTATGTTTCAAACATAAGCAGGAAACCAAATCTATGAGCCACATCAACAGGAAATTAAAAGGGATGTCAGTGTATACAAACTTGAAGGAAACTGCAGGCAATCCAAGTCCTTTGGGCAGCAAACATCAACAGTGACACAACATGTGTGATATTTGAGGACATCCTGACAGACAAACAGCATGTCCAGTGTGTGGCTAAATAAGCACTCACATAACAGTGGCGGTCGCTCGCTGGGTAAATAAGCGCTTTTGGGATAGCTTTTTTTTTTTTTTTATACACTTTATGTATCATACGCTCTTGTTGAATTGTTTCTATAAAACTTGCCGATGACCTTTAGTCATCAATATTGCTGTGATGGTGCAGCCTCTTTTTTTTTACCCCTTTTTTTTACATTCTTTGAAGGTAACTGAACTTTGTAACCTATGTCAGTGCCAATTCCTGCCAGATACTTCTAGTCAGGGAGCTATAATATACTTTTACACACAACGTGCTCATTAATTCCGCTGATACATTTTAAAATCATTGCATCACTCCATCTGCGGCTGCTGTGGGTGCAAGATGAATCATTATGCAAATAAAAGCAATGAAACCTCAGATTCCGGGATGAGACGGCCGACGCATATTGAATCTCTTAGTCTGGCTGACATGTGTACTACAAAGAGAATAGAACAGAAAGGGATGACATAAGATGACCATTTCTGATTCTGGGGCTGAGAAAATCACTTCAAATGGCAGAAAAAAATGTTGAAGTTAAATCAAAATTGGCCCCTGTAATAAGCGGTTCTTCGTCTAGTCGAGGATTCTGATTAATATTGTGTTGGTGGAAAAAAAAAAAAATCACTGTGCAGATGAATCCACCCTTTTTCATCAATCAAAGGGGGCAGCCATTTCGACATTATACCGCCCTCTGCTGTTACTGAAAAATGACGTCAAAGTTCCCATTGCGAATGACAGCTTCCCCTGCTGATGTCATTTTCAGTCGAATTGAAATATGATCATATTGATTCATAAAATAGTCCTATTTGAGTCAAGAAACGTATTGTAAGCAATACCCTGTATTGTACCCCGACAAAAAATATTTTCCCGTAGCAATGCTGCTCCAACTGCCATCTAATCTTGTCATTGAGAGGTGTAGCACGTATCAAATGAATGCATACTGTTGTATTGTAAACAAACCAACATTGATGCATTGATTTAACTTTGCTCTCTTGGATGGGCGCACAGCGCTGCTTGTTCATGCAACCGGGGGTGACTCGCCGCTTTTTTTTTACGAGGGGTTGGTGGGTCATGTGGGGCCTCTCAGTCTCTGTTGTTGCTTTGGCTGCTCGCCCTTGCTTGGCTCGCTCCTGTGTCTTCACTTTCACGAGGGTGGGGGGGGGGCAGCTTGGCCACCTCCAATGAAATAATTGGACCGAGAACAATTTGAGCCCTAATTGAAATCCTCTCCTATTGAACTTGTTTTATTGTTGGCTTGTGGTCGAATATTGTGTGCGGCATGTAATTCAGTTATTTCTGGTAATCACACAGGACTGTCCATTGCTCGGTTTGGATAGATTAACCTCTTCCTGTGCTAGCTGCATGCATGACTCTTTGCTGGAAATGTCAACGCAACTCTCATTTCACTCTGCATGTTGATACAAATAAATACGTGTCAAATTATATGTCAGCGCACAGACGGCCAAAGCCTTCTGGGAACTTCAAGCTGAGGTGTGAGTGACTCAATACATACAGCACATAGTGAAAATGAGAAGCTGAAATCGCTGACAAAGCAGGAATACAACTGTCGTTGAACTGACATGTTGTTTTGGTTGGGACAACCGTACATAATGTCCTTTAACTGACATGTTGTTTTGCTTGGGACAATCGTACATAATGAATAAATAAACAACTCGTTCGATAGTACAGGCTGCACTCAGAGGTCTCCCCCCCAGTAACAGACAGTACAATAATAAATTTAGTTGGACCAATATTGGTAATGAAACTGCGTATTTAATCTCTTGTCGAGCTCAACCTCCATAGAAAAAAAAAAAAGGATGGATGGACATTATTTTCTCTCTGGGACACTGAAAAGAACCAAAGGGAACATCTTGTGATCCAAATCATACCACATCACTTCAAACATGGTGAAGGCGGTGTTACGTATATGGCGTGGGCGTGTAAGCTCGGTTTTGACATACTGGGCAGTGACTTCTGTAAACATCAAGCATTTAAAAGCTTTTGGGCGCCCGTAAATTTAGGTGACGGAAATGGGAGAAAATATGATTCATTTTCACCAAAAGGCTCAAGTAACTACTGCAGCGCTGGGGTATGAAACTACCCAAATCTAAAATTTGACTAACTCCCTCATCTGTGATTTCATTCTGAGTTTACATTTCTTCAGAGTGAAGAGAAAGGCTCTGGTGACTCCAATTGGCTCCAATTTGAGGCAGTACCTTCGTCTCGGGGGCATTGACATATAATTCGCCCGGTGATCAATTGAGCAAAAAAACAAAACAAATGAAAGCCCTCAGCAAGTGTGCAGTCGGTGTTTCTTTAGTCAGTGGTGGCGGGCCAGCACTCGGCGGGTTGTGATCTTTTTACGACAGGGAGTCCAAAGTCAACATTCCAAACAACCTCCAGCCTCGGGAATGCTTTGCCAGGGTGAAAGTTAGAGGAAATGGAGAAAATGAGCACACGAGAGTCAGGCTTTGAAGGCCTTGCCCACATGCAATCGTTCCTCTAGGTGCGTATCGTTGTTAATAATGAACTCTAATGACGCAAATGATGGTCTGCTGAGCAGAAATGGAAGTGGTGATTCATCACAGCTCCGAGCTCTCGTTTATTTTCTTCTTCTAGTCCTCGTGTGGAAAATGTCTCGAACAATGTAGTGCACACACTTTTTTCGTTCCACTTGACACGTTGAGTGTATGAGGAATGGGATTGAAATTCAGGCTTAAAGATCAAGTCTTTTAATTACGTAGATGGAGAGGATTTTAAGGCCTCACTTGAGCTGTGGATTTTTTTTTTCCCCCCTTCTTTTTCCAACCGGTGTCACTCTTCTCCTGTGGTTGACTTCCTGGCAGTGTGGACCATGATGTAATTGTGGAAACGTCCCACTTGTGATTCAGTGAGGAATTTTACATCTGGCCGAGGTTGGCTTGTTCCCCGTTACTAAATAAAGCTGAAGGAGTGGAGAAGGAAAATGAGAAGACAAATAAAATAAACATATTGCCCATTAATATCGCAGCTGCGATGTTTATTACTAATCCCTATCAAATGTACGCAGACCATTTTAAAGTGCTCTTTACCATACAGTAAGTGCCAATATGAAGAAAACAGGTTGATGTGAAGTGCATTCCTGCGTTAATGCAAGGAGTATTATGCAGATTTGAGGATTACAGAATTCTTCTCTCCAGAGTGGTTTTTAGAGATCACATTAGGCAGCAGTTTTCAAAGTGTGCCAGAGAGCGATACATGAACAGAGACAGAGAGGTAGAATGACTGACATCTTGTCGTGCAATGCTCTACATTTTCAGTCAAACCTCAAAAACAACTTTGCCCCCCCCCCCCCAACCACAAACTAATGTTATTATCTCACAATATACAGTACATCATCAATGCTGCACAGTGATACACTGGTTAGCACATTTGCTTCACCATTCGGAGGTTTGATTCTATTCTGGCCCTGTGGAGTTTGCATGTTCTCCCCCTGTCTGCGTGGCTTTTATCCGGCTTGCCCCCCCACACACATCCCAAAAACTGCATGGTAGGCTGATTGAGCACTCCAAATTGCCCATATATGTGCGAGTGTCGCACGCATGGATGCAAATCACTCCCACATATGTCAAAATAATAAATTTGGTGAAAAACACAGCACAACTGCGGCAGTTCCAATCAAGACCCGGCAAAACTCCTGCTACCTGTCTACTACTTCCGGGTACAGAGGACCCGTTGTAAACATCACATTGTCCACGTTACACGCAAAATTATACATTGTACAACAATAACCGTATTCTCAGACAATAATCCGTTCCGACTACCTGCAGTATTGCGAGTTCTGATCATCAGCACTTCATTAGCGGGACTCACCTGAAACACAGCACCTCTCGCTCACCGTCCACTACTTCCGGGTACAGAGAACCACCGTAGCTGTCCAAGGTGCTTAATTGAAATCCCCAAATACTAGCTGCTGATTCAATATAGTATTATTTGCATATTACGTGCTCAAAACATATTGACAAAAGTAATTCAAAAGAATAATTGACATGGCGGGTGAGTATGAATGTCCATTCAAATGTCCTAAAAAAAAACACACAATGGGCCCCACACGAGTCTGAATAATAATAATAATAATCCATTTTATTTGTAAAGCGCTTTTCATAAAAGAATCTCAAAGTGCTACAGAAATAAGACTAGTAATAAAAACACAACAACAACAAAACAGAATAAAGGCATAAAAGCATGGATGTTCGTCTCTTGACTGTAATGTAATTAATTTTGTTGAATACTGTCTCGAGCAATTTATGTGCCACCGTCATGAGTGGATTTACAACCCCAAATAAACACGCATTGGACCAAAATCGAATAATCTATTTTAAGAGTACATCAGTGTACATTCCCAACAATAATGATTATAATGCAACACTGAAGTGTGTACTTAACTGTGGGACCTCACTCTCCCACTTTTGCAGAGCTTCATTTATTTATGAGTCTGTAATGTAATCTTGTGATTATAGTCATGAGTGGGTCATTTCAACAAAAAAAGAATTGATTTCAAACTTAGCATTCCTAAGTGTGTCCATCTGTTCTCAATGTAATATAGGATTTGCATCCCGATCAAGACGACTCAACCAGTGCAGGCTGATTTAGAAGAGCACTGGAATTCAGTTAGTGACTTTTAATGGTTTCTGTGGCACGGATTCACTCTGTGACGATTTTATTACCTCATTTTCAAGGGCGCTGTATAGTCGCTCCTCTAAGCTGTTTATGTCTGCTGAAGATAAAAGAAAATCATTGCTTTATTACCCAGATGGAGAGGATCTGTTTACAAAGCAGACCTGCGTCGAATAACTGAACCTGCCTTATTCCTTCTAAGCTGTCCTTAGTGTAAAATAGCATTTTAGATTAAAACCCAATGGCGACGATAGTTCATCTCCAGATAACGTTTCGTCTTGCTTGGCTTCTTGTTAACATTGCAGCGCAGATGTGTGCTGTCATCTAACTGCATCGGACGGACATCATGAACTCGATAGTATATGATGTCCTCTGATGACTACCTAACCCACCTTGCATTGAAATAAAAGACGGCCTGCAGTGACATCTAGTGTTAAGACAAGGTATAAACACCCATAAGAATCACATCAGTACACCGAGCTCGGATACTTAACGAGAAAAAAAAGAAATGGGAACAATTCTAATTCAAGATTTAGTCATCTGTGGAATATGTTATAAAAATTATTATATGTCTTGCTCATGCAGTTTGGCTACTCAACACTAAGTTGTTGTGGATAACAATACACATGATTTATACAGACTAGTGAGTTAACCCTGAAAACTACCTTGAAATATAGATTTTTTAAAAAGTATTGTGCGGCAGAACTTCGGATATTTTGCTTTTCAAGCAACAGGATTTGTAGCCCCAAAAAGTTCAATTTGTACTTGTTAGTACTTTGTATCACAAATCATGACTCAATACACAAAAACACTGGTCTGTTGCAGGATAACCTTTATTAGGTAATACATGAGATTACTTGCTTGTTTTTTTTTTTTTCCTCTTCATTTTACCAAGGCTACAAATTGGAACCGAAAGTGACAGCAGCTTACAACACTACGACGGCTAATCAAACGGTACAGTTCAAAAAGAGGAGTCGTTACAGTCAAGTACAGAGCTTCTTGTAGTGTCAACAGTTAATTCTTGATTTGCCAAAACACAAAGTGGAGTGCAGCAGCATGTAAGCAATGACAATTGCTTGTATGACAGATGATCCATGCGGGTTAGTGCAACGCTATTATGTGAGGAAGCTACAGGCGTGTGTGTGTGTGTGTGTGTGTGTGTGTGTGTGTGTGTGTGTGTGTGTGTGTGTGTGTGTGTGTGTGTGTGTGTGTGTGTGTGTGTGTGTGTGTGTGTGTGTGTGTGTGTGTGTGTGTGTGTGTGTGTGTGTGTGTGTGTGTGTGTGTGTGTGTGTGTGTGTGTGTGTGCGAGAGAGCAGTGATATGGATTGTTCTGATTGGTTCTCTTCTTCTGCTCATCTTTTATGTGGCCAACTTTCAAGTAAATTCCTTACTGCTGCTGTTTTATGCATTTCATCATAACTGCAAAGAGCTTCAGGACAAACGGTTGCTTTGAACTAGAATACAAAATAAGCTTGAAGGGAGAGGATGAGAGGGAAAATATTGCAGCAGCCAAAGACGGTGCAGTCAACTACGAGACCCCATGATACTGACATTTTATAGTACGGGACTACTGAATTCTAATTGGACATGATGCTCTTATCTGTTTGTACTCGTCTAGTAATATAGGCTGAACTGCATCTTGGAATTCATCAAAGGTCAAAACTGCAGAATAAAGAAATGGGTCAAAAGAGGGGTTACAAACGCCTGAAATAAGAAACGTTAGGTTTAGAAGCCACCACTGTTTGCGGGTGTTCAGGGGACGAGGGGGCCGAGACTCAGCTCGACGTGGTGCGTTAGCCAAATCGCCTTGGCGGCGGCGTCGGTGCCCCCCTCCTCGCTCGGCCTGACGGGAGCGGCGAGGTCCCGAAAGTCGTGCCGGATCTTAAATGAAACGGTCACATCTGCGTCATCCTCTTTGCGTGGGATCACTTTGATGAAGAAACCAATCTTGTTGGATTTTCGGAAGGCAACAATGCTGGAAGAGGAGAGCAGATGCAGAGTTGGCCGGGAGTTGGAATTCTCAAAGCGTCCGTTTGCGTAAGTGTGAGATACTTACTCCGGGTCATCCTGGAAGTCCTGCGGTTCGGCCAATTCATCATACTCAGCGGCGGCATCCTTTCCTGCCAACACCAGCTCCTTGCGAGGCACGATGACCTTCAAGACAAACAGCAGCCGAATGCTCTTACCTCGCCTCTTCAAGTTCTAACCGTCATCCTAGGTGACGTCAGCATATCACAAAAGTATTAGCTGTGTGGATTCTACTCATGTCTGCCGCACCTATTGTTGTCTTCCACCAAGGAGCAAAAAAAAAAAAAAAAAAAAAACCACTTCCATCGACCTATCTTCAGCCAGCAGCGCTACGTGATTAAGTCTGCACGCGTCTCGCCCTTTCCTTTGACTTTTTGCTACACTTGGTTTTTGAAAGGACACAGGTAAGGAAAAACAAGAAGAAAAATATCTTTGGGAAGTTACTGTGAAGTGAAGTTGACTTCCAAACATAGAAAAGTACCAATGTGCGGCATTAGGGAATATTTGGACTGAAGTTGCTGCGGCATAAATGTGCCAAATGAACATTTCGCCCAGTGAGTCACTAGCAAACGAGTAAAGCGCACAGGTCAACATCATGTCACACCGAGAGGTGAGCCAATTTCCCTTCCCTCCACCTTTATTTTTTGGAAGGCCCGGTCAATGGAAGTCGAGCATGAGTCCCTCCAGGTGTTTGAATAGCAAATGAAGCAGAAAGATGAGCGCACATTCACTTTGGCCGCAATGTGCCTGGAAATGGGTCAAGCTCTTGTTTTGGCCAGGAGCTCAGACTTATCTAGTCAGCGCCCGTGACTTCATCATTAAAAGAGGCCAAGACAAACAGGCTGTCGTGTGGGCTGGGCCGGGTACGGCCGCTGGCAACATGCGGCTCAGCCGACCGTCGCCGGATGGAATCACAACTCTGGTCATTGTGCCTGTGACAGCTGACAAATGGAGCTCAAACTGGATCAGACTTCCCTGTGAGACCAATACTGCCAGGTCCAGATAGCCAACGTGACATGGCAGCACTGGCTCATATTCAAAGCAGTTTTTAAACAATGTTTTATTGGTTTTAATATGTAGTGACTATACTACCAACTTCTCAATGCCACCTAACTGTAGACGTTTAGCAATGTTTCCGCTTTTATTTATTTATTTATTTATTTTTACACGACTTCACCTTAAAGTGATCACTGCGACTACTTCACAAAATCGTAACACGTTTGTATAAACATAAATTAGCAAATTAAAATCAGAATACAACCAACAAATCTGCGGCTTTAACACTTCAACTTTTCATGTTTCATGCATGCAAAACAGTGGGCTGCATTTTGGAGTTGCAGCAATCAAAACACGATATTAAAGGAAAAATAAAACATCCATATTTTAAAAAAAAAAAAAAAAGAAAAGCCTAGAGCCTGACAGAAACTCTGAAATTGCTGCTATTGCAATTTGAAAATTACCTTCTGCTACACTGCGATTTAAATTGGAATGTGATGAATTGTTCATCCCCGATTTGTAACCACACTGTCTGTTTTTGTTTCTCGACAGTTAAAACATCATGACTACTTTCCACCATGCTAAATTTCCTTAAGGGACAAATATCTGCCATTTTCCTGGCCTCCACAAACAGCCATTGCACCACTATTACAGAATGTGTCAATTTTGTGCCAGAGAGACCCGGAACTGCAGTTATACTTAATTTCAATGGCACCCCTGCTCCGTTAGCAGGAGACAACGCGCACACGCGCAAGCTGCTGAGATGAGAAAGCCCTGAATACAAACGACCAGCCAATGTTGGGATTAGCCCGGCAAATGTGATCCCAAAGCGGCAATGAAAGACAAATAGCAATTTTTCTTCCCCACAGTTGCTCACTTGGCCAGGTAGCCCTCGACTGCGGCATTTTCCAAAAGCGCTGCTGACTGCTAATGTTCTTACACTTGAGGCCAATTAACCAAAACATGCCTGCGAAGAAATATCGGTTTATCACTGCTGGCTGCTGTATTTTTTTTTTTTTTTTCCGTGTCTTCATTTGGATCTTACCCTAAATAATGTATACTTAAAAGGTGGTACACAATAAAAGGGATTCTTTTTTTTAGCGGGAACTCAAATACACTGCAGCCATTTCATGTCACTTAAGTACAGGTCATACCTCTGCAGTACTGTTGATGTCATCGGGATCGTCCTCGTCACAAGAAACCAGTGTGACGTGGGTGACGTTCTCCACTGGGTTGGTCAGAGTCAGCAGCACTTGACTCTCCTACAGAAATAAGAAAGCAAAATGTTCGGCTCACATCAATAAAACCAGCTGTACTTTTCCTGGAGATCTGATGAACATCTGCTCCTTTGAGACATTTTGTAAACCTTCAAGTATACGACCAAATCACACCTCCGCAGTGCTATGACGAAAATACGAACAGAATAAACGATGAATGCAAGTGCAACATATTTGATGATTATCCCTTTTCTAGCATCAAACTCGACAGACTCACCTTCAAGTGGCGCAGATTTGGAATGGACATAATTCTCACTTCAGGGATGTAGCTCCTACAGAAGAGAAAGGAAGGACTAAATTCACAGTTTAATACAAACAATAATAAAAAAAAAGCATCCAGAGATGTTTCATTTTAAGTGCAAAATGAAAAACAAGAAACACTATAAACGCTAATTGAAAGCAATCTATCAAAATAAGTAATAATAATATTACATCCCCCGGGGTAAAACTGCAAATGAGAGCATTTCTTGAATACATAAAAATCTGCATAACAAAGACAAAAAAGCAACAAAGAAAAACACTGGTCATTTCTCACTACATGTACATCTGATTACTAAAAATGTTTCGATATTTGTAACATTTTCCCCAAATCATTCCAGAACTAATGTGCTGCATGTACCAGGCACATTAGGCACACCTGCACACTAACAAAAACAAAATCCTGCAGCCTTCGAATGTTGAAAGTGAATGTGCGATGATCGACACTCACACAGCAACCAGTTGAATCTTAAACTTGATTGAAGTTGGATTGAATTCGGGTTTGCTCAGGTTGTGCTCGCATTTCTGAAAGGAAAAAAAAAATGAACAAGTCAAATCCATCTAAATATGGGATATAAATGATTGAACGAGTGTGTCGCTGGACTGACCCTGCAGCGCAGCGAGCGCTTCATTAGCAAATGTTTGTGCCGCGGGTGAAGCTGCGAGGCTCCTGCGGGCTGGAAGTCCGGCTGGAGGAGGCGCTGGCGCAACCGGGTCACTGCAAAGAAATCACTTGAATGATGAATACATTTTTGTGTAGCGTACTAGCAGTGGGTGAGTACATGTACCAGATTGTGTCGATATCAGTTTTAATTCAAGGAACTTTAACTCATGAAGGATGATTTGCACAGTACATAATTAATAAAACGAAATGACAGATTAAACAGTCAAAATTGTTGGACAAGAATATCCTTGGCCATTTTTTACTATTTTGCAGCTGACTATTTAGCAAGGCGGACTGCCTCCAAACGTTCGTGATAGCAAACCTTAAGCTTCTTGCAGTAGATCCAAATAACATTAATTGACAATACCTTTGATTAAAGCAATCAGAAAAGTGTCCAAACATTATTGAGTAGATGGTTTACCCTCTGGCAAGCAGATGGGCCTTGTGTAGCAATCTTCAGGCAGAGGCTCCACCTCATCAACAGCCTGGGCAGGCTCGATGGTGATCTCTCGCTGGTCCTCCCCCTCTTTAAGGCTGCAAAGAAACATGGCCAGCCATCAATATTGCAAAACCTCCATCCATCCCTGTGCTAATGAATTTCCCTTTTACCACTAAGACAATTATTCATTATCATACAAAATATGGGAAAGAAGTGTCACTCTGTAAGTATGATATCATGAAACGGAGGGTGCCAAACTGCTGTCAATATGCAAATCAGAAAGTGGCCCTTTCAAGTCACAACATTTCATCAAGTCGATAGTGAAAAATGTAACTCACGAAAGACCGGCCAGTGTGGAAATGGGCGCTCCTGACCTCTGCCGCTGCAGTCGTGTTCCAAGGCCATACTTTTCCTACATGACGGAGAAAGAACGGGGTCATACAGCCGATCTATTCAACACGAGTGGTGCTTAATCGACAGTGATGTTTTTTTTCCCCCCCTTCTACAGATTGGTTTTAACGGAAGGTGACGTGTACAGTAACCAAAAAGATGGAGAACAACTGTCAAGCCAGACAAACAAAAATGTCAGAGGCAATTCGTTTATATCGTGAAAGACCGACACCTTTCTACTGAGGATAGCAGGAGAGAATTCAAGCTGAAATTGTTGTATGATGTCCGTATTGTATGTTTTCATATTAAGTTGTACAGGGTTGTAACAGAGAAATCATTTCATCTCACTCAAACTATCTACAATTTTAAATAGATTTGTAAAAAAGCTGATGTTTAACATTTACATTTTTCTTCAGGGTTAAGAATGACATGACAAGCATTGAAACTATACTTGGAAAAAGTCAAACTACAATGTACGCTTGAGCGTCGTCCATTTTCAAGGAAATTCAATGAAAACACATTAATATTACAGATTTCAAAAACGAAGAGGGAAGATAATACACAATGCACCTGTCGAATAACTGATGCTTTAAGGAAGAGATTAGAAAATCTCTTGTCTGGATTTTTTTTTTTTTTTTTTTTTATAAATATTTAGTTTTTCACCATTACATGTCACTTTATTTGTCTACGAGCTATAATTGCACAGTTATTCAATATTTCATCATATGTTGTCAATTGTTTTGGGAAGCAGCAACCTATACTCTTCTTTTTAATAAAATGTGCAAGACTAATATACTAATGCGTTTCTTCTCCCCTGCTAACCTCACACAAAAAAAGGCTCCGCTGTGCGTTTCACTGCAGGGGCATTCATGTGATCTGTGAGGTCCGACACTAACAATTAAAAGAGATCAAGACTACAGTACATACTAAACTACAAATATCCAAATAGAACTCACCACCACATGAATAGTGTGTTGCTGGTAGGGGATCAAAAATAAAATACCGGGGTGCGTTAGCAAAGGAAAGGGGAGAGAATAAAGATGCATGAGCAAACAACAGTTGGCGTGCGACAGCAATACACAGCGCAGATTCTCAATTGGATAAACAAAAAAAGACATGTAGGACATCTCAATTTAAGCATCAAGGCAAACTGATGTTTGTGCAATTTAGTGCCACTTTGTGTCTAGTCGATACAACAGTCAATTTGGTCCTGTGACATACTGATATACTGTGTGCCGAACAAATTTCCAAAACTTGAAATTCATTCAAGTGAGTCTCCGTTTGTCACAGAGGGAAGAGCGTACCGAGAAAGCGAGAGGCATGCACTGTCTTCTCCTGGCCAGCTTCTTCCTGTCTCGCTCCTGCTTCTCTCTTTGAGCCAATTGCTGGTAATACTCAATCAGCTTGTTGATCTGCGATAAAGACAAATTCACATCAGGGTCTTTTTGTTTTTAGGTGTTTTTCACACACTTTATTCAAGTATGTGTTACCCCCACCTACACTAGATGGTGGTCACACTTCATCAACATGGATAGTGATTTTTTTTTTTTTTTTATAATTCTTCAATATGTGTATGGCAGCTAAGAATGGTTATGTTGAAATCAATCATTGCCTTTGCAGTAAATAAAGGCATTACACTGCAACAATTACATTCTAGATTCGATGAATTCCATTTCTATTATGTCCCATGGACAAAACGGCATCTATATCTGAAGCAATCCATCGATCAGCGCCCGCAGCAGATTGTGCTCAACCACAGAGGTTTGCACTGTACAAAGATACACTCTGAGCTATTCCGAGAATTCTGTCAGAGACAGTTATTCAGCACATCAAAACATGTGATCATCTCAAGGCAATGTAAATGACTGCAAAGAAGGAATGGGACAACATACTCGCTGATTATGGCAGTTCTCAGGCTCTTGCCAGCCACCGCTGGCTGCAAATAACAAACACAGAATTACAGGACATAGTCATTAAACATGGCCAACAGTCTCACATATCATATACATCCTATAGCAGCACCCACCCACTGACTTGTCAGCCATCCCTACATCCCTGGAGGTCCAGCGGCAGAAGCCACAGGCCAGGTAGTACGCTTTTTTCATTGTCGTCTTGGTGGGGTCATCAGGCAGAGGAGCCGGGATGTTGGTAGCCCGAGTCGACAGGGTGTGCATGCAACATGGGCAGTCGAAGCAGTTGGCACACCTGAGTCAACAATAGTAGAGGTATGAAGTATTGTAAAAACACCACCTGTAATATCAACTTTGGAGATTATGTAGAAGTCAAGTTCAAGTTAACCTCACCTGTTCTTTTTCAGCTTGGCTTCTGCAGATGGCATGTTTTCCAAGCAGCTTGGACAATAATGGGAGTCCACCTGATCAGTGAGCGGTTATGGGGTAGAAATGAAAATATAGTTATTTGTGCGGTATGTCGAAAAGTTAAGAGTAAAAAACAATCGGGTTATTTACTCTGGAATAGTAGTCACGGAATTCCACAATGTTGTTGCACAAGCTTGCTTAGGGCAGCAACATCAGTGCACATTGTGGAATGGAACATACACTATAGTTTGAATTTTATCATAAATTTGATATGAAGCCGGTGAAAGGAAACGTCGGTGATGAAATTTAAAATAATGTTTGGTTTCGGAAGCAGAATTTGGCCTTTCTGGGTGTGGTGTTTGTATTGGTGTCTAAATTAAAGTGCATTGACAAATCATATAGCAGCTGGCTATGGGATGAAATACTATAAATGATTGCAGCAAGTTTTTGTTCACATTTTTGAAGTCGTCAATGATTAACAGTTAGCGAACGCTAGGCTAGGTAGCTTCTACGCCCATCGACGCTAGCGCTAGGACTATATACGGAAGTTAAACACACACAAAGCCAATCAAATGACAGGATTGTTTTACAACCAGTGACTGGCAGGTCGCACAGCCAATCTAAACATTTGACCCCGCCTATCTGTCAGATCGACGGGTAGCAAACCGGCTAATATCACAGAACCACTGACTTTAAAGAAAAGAAGCTAAAACGCTAGCGTGTCCAAATTAAAGGGGAAAACCACATAACGTACCTCGTGCGACACACATTCTAGGGATCGCAGCTCACTGCAATAACGACAGTAATACAGCTGGGATAGAGGAGCCCGGATCTTTTTCTCTCCGCGAACCAGATAGACGACTCTATCCGGCTGGAGAAGAGACGCCATCTCTGCCCGACTTCCACGACGACTGTGCTTGTCTCGTCACCTCTGATCGGCTGTTCTGGAAGCGAATCTCGAGCTAAATGTTGACCTCTTGTGGTGATCGTCGGAACTGAATCCACGTTCACAAATAGCTGCAAGGCAAAAGGGATGGCCTGGAAAAATATTTCTCCACCCATCCATCTTCCATACTCCTTTTCCCCACGGAGGTCACGGGCGTGCTGGAGCCTATCCCAGCAGACATGGACAGTAAAAGGGGGACACCCTGAACCGGTTGCCAGCCAATCGCAGGGCACACAGAGGCGAACAACCAACCGCACATGCGCTCACACCTATCCGGACTATTTAGAGTCCTCAATCAGTCGACTATGCTTGTTTTTGGGATGTGGGAGGAAACTGGAGTACCCGGAGAAAACCCACGCAGGCACAGGGAGAACATGCAAACTCCACACAGGCAGATAGACATTCTGCATAACATTACTAAACACTGATGTCACGTGTCATTAATGCAATATGGAGATAGTGGTTCTCGCACACCTGAAACCACAACCAAAGGCGAGGGTTACGCAGTTGTAAACTTTAGGTAGACCAGTCCTATCTCTCTATTTACTTCTATAACAACTCTCCATTGAATGTGTGAGAAAAAATACCATCAACAGTGTATGTAAACTCAAACTCAAATGTTACATGTTGTATGTACGAACACTACGATGCATATTCCCACATTTACAGATTTGTTGCAAATCATTTGTACTTATTGTATATGACTTTCAATGTGCAACATTACAGATACAAATCATGTACAATAAATCAACAGTTTTGTAGACAGAATTTGAGATATTATATTTCACTGTATATTTCTTGTGATGTATATAGCAGCACTCTGAAAAATATTTTTCTTCCCACTTTACTACAAGCATAAACTTTACTTAGTATATACCAAAATGCAGCATCCAAGATATTCAAAGGGGTATTTATGTTTAAAAAGTTACTTATTTGCAGTTCGGAGACTGTTCTTTTAAGAGTTGAAACAGAACTTCTTTTTTTTGTTTTTTAACACTATCTGATATTAGATCTCAAGTCTAGTTCCTTGACTGTTTTCAGTGTGGTTAAGCCTGTCCAAGTACAAATACCATTACGTCTTGTTCACATGACTGACAGAAAAACAAGAGAAAGATACAGTTTGTTAATCCAGTGAGGGAAATGACACTATCACAGCATCACACATATTCTACAAATATTCTTAAATCAATAACACAATGTACACATAGTCTGGAAAATTTTGCTTTTTACTTGATCTTCTCGAACAAGCAGCGGAACTGTGACATTCACAGAGGTTTATGCACGAATGGATAAAATAAACAATAAATGATACTATGAATAGCAGTAATTATAATAATAAACCCCTCGAGTGACGTTTCAGCTTCTTATTAGAGGTTCAAAGGTTCAGCAGGTTGTTCAAAAAGTACTCAAACACTGCAAAGTTTGACAGGTGGATTCAAAAGTTCTGAAAACACCTACGTTATGTTTCAGTTTAATAGCTAACATCATTATTTACTTTTACAGTACTTAGTTTGTTGGTGCACCATTGCGAAGGAGATTTAAATATAATCTTAAAAATGTGTATGTCTAATCAAATAACTGATAGATTCAGTGTCCTTGTTGTCGATGACGTCATGACTGGGTGTCCCCATGCCAACCAGCTCATACGCTCATACTCTCCTCCTCTCTCTCTCGCCTTCATAACTGACACTGCAGAGGGAAAGCAGACATTTCCCCGAGCTCAGAGTGCAGGTGGACGTCATGTGGAATCTGTTGTCTCCGTCATTGCTTTTCCTGCTGCTTGGCCTGCTGCGGCCTTGCAACGCCGAAGGAACCCCCCTCACTCAGGTAGTAGCTGCCAAAATGTGAAAACATGAACTTGTAATGTGTGTGTTGAATATTCTCTACTAATTAAAATGTGTGTGTTGTGATAATAAGCAGTGCCAAGAAAACTATACCACTCTACTGGTAATATAGAATAAAGTATTACTGTAATAGGATTGTGAACTTTTAACCCCAAGTACCTGAGTTTTTTTGTTGCACTGTACTAGCTAAAGATTAGTATTATTAAGATTATCACCAATACCAACAATAAAATAAGGTACAAAGGCTTAAAGGTACAGTGTATGAGTTTTAGCAAAACCTTTTACAAATGCATATTTCAATCCACAAATATGTAAAAAGAATCCGTAGGCAGAGTCATAAATATGTGATTGAAGTCACAAATGTGTCATGTTAAAATAAAGGCTGAAGGAAACATGGATTCATATGAATTTATGTACATCAGTTGGAGTTGATAAATTACGAAAGACTTTGACTTGTACTCTTTTAAGTACGATATGCAATAGCCTTTTTTCAGTCGATACCAGTAGGAGTATCGATATAGTTTCTGATACCGATACCAAGTCCCGAATACCACTAGTACTTTGAAGATAAAGAATGAATGTGTGCTCCCCCTCCAGTGGTGCAGCCCACTCGCAGATGGTACCATCTACAAATACCAGGCCAAGCCCTTGAATGGCAGTCGTGCCGTTAACTTCAGTAGCTTTGCGGGAAGGACTGTCCTCTTCGTTAACGTGGCCACATACTGAGGTTATACCTCTCAGTATTGGGGTAAGGTGACCACACACACACACACAAATGAAATAGAAGATTGTAAGGAAGATATTTGAAGTGTGCCAAATGTACTTCTTGCCTTAAGCAGAGCTGAATGCACTTCAGGAGGAGATGAATGTTCACAGATTTACTATTCTCGGATTCCCATGCAATCAGTTTGGGAAACAGGAACCAGGGAATAACGCTGAAATCCTGGCAACCTTGAAGTAAGACATTTTTCATTTAAACAGTTGGGGCAAGGTAAGCTGTTAGAATTTCAGCTGTAACTCGCGCTAGCAATCCTGTCAGTCATCAAGGCTTCATTTAATCTGCTTTCTTACAATCAGTGAGTCTTTCAGTGGACGATTCCTGTTTCACATTCCATCGGTTATCTCATAATTAGCACACTGGACTGTAACTAGGAGCTTTCAAGTGTTGAAAGACTAACCACTGATAAAACTTCTGTGCCTGAATTCCAGGCATGTCCGACCCGGTAACAACTTTGTTCCAAACTTCCTGTTGTTTGAGAAAGGTGATGTGAATGGGAAAGGCGAGCAAGGGGTTTATACCTTCCTCAAGGTAGGTTTTTGCGGCTTGCTCCAAATGTGTCTCAAGCTTTTCGATGACATACTCTATGCTCACTTATCGCTTTCCTTTCTCACCTACTTGTGTATATTTTGGTTTCTCATCAGAGTTCCTGTCCTCCAGTGTCAGACAACTTCGGTAACCCCACCAACAGACTATTCTGGGATCCGTTGAAAGTCAACGACATCAAGTGGAACTTTGAAAAGTTCCTGGTGGGCCCGGACGGAAAACCCGTCATGAGATGGTATCCGTCCGTCAGTGTTTCCGAAGTACGAGCTGATATACGCAAATACCTGTTCCAGCGTTACACAGAGGAGGTTTTCAATTAAGATTGTCCTGCCAAAACATTTTCACAAGTTGTAAAGTTGATTGTAAATCTAGCAGTTTCCTCTCATTTCTGAAGGTAGCATGTTGAATGAAGAAGAGGTTTGAAAACAGAAAGTCTGCGGAGCCTCTTTGGAGTCTGAGATTCAAGGCTAGCTTTTTGGTGCATTCAAGCTGTCTTGCTATCCCACAGTATCATGATATTTTCGCAAATGGGAACCTGCTGGGATTTACAGCCTCCATGTCAAGAACTTGTAATAAACTAATGACAACTGCACACTTGTTTGCTATCTTTTACTGGAATGCAGATCATGTGGGGATAAAGTCCTGTTCCCATCTTAATATTAAAAGTGTACGTAAGTAAAAAGGCTGCGAGAACTCAGAGTTAGTTGTGTTTTTTGGAATAGGTCTTAGTTTTTGAAAAAGCTTTCCTTTTTTTGATTAGTTTTTCAAAATGGAAGATTTGAGTGCTAGATTTTTAAACAAGTCAATAATTATGGTGTTATACTGTAAGCTACATTTCTAATACGACTTTCACATTCCTTATCGATGATGTACAGGAATACAGAACAAAAAATGTATTATTAACCTCGAAAGCTCACATTATACTGACAAAAACAAAATATTTTTTGTTCTAATTCATTCATTCATTTAACATTGGTACATACCAAACGATTGAACAAATGTTTATTATAAGCATTCATGGACTTTTTTGAGACTCTTTATAGCAGTTTTTCATTTCCCATGGGATGCATGTTGCAAATTTCTGGGGGAATTCAAGAAGCTAAAAAAAAAAAAAAGAAAACTTATTAAAAAAAAAAAAAAAACTTGATGCTTACCTTACTCCCAAAAGTAAACCTGAATCCGGGATTTGGACAAAATTATTTTAGGATCATACCAAACCTCAAGCCACCCATGTAAATTTGTACTACATTATTTTCAGGATCGTGCCACACCCATAACTACCCATGTATTGATTTGTAAATCAATTGCATCAACCTGTCAAAATGCCACTGCCAATATGCATCGATTCAAAGACTTTGTGGCAGCCAAAGAAAGAAAATAAATTGCAGTCGGCATCATACATTATAAACATTTAGAATATATTTATTAAGCCAGTTAAATACAAAAAGGTCTCACATGTGCTTTTGCCTACAGCAAAACAGAAAAAGGGCTACAAACCAAGACATACGACCGCCAGTAAGTAAAGAATACCATTTCAAAAGTGCACATCTCCCTTCACTTCTCACCAGTCTGATTTGGTTCTTGGCAACCTAATAACTTGGTTAAAAATGAAGCCAAATTACAGATTCTGCACGATTTTTGAAGCCCTTCATCTCACTACCTCCTAACACCCAATGCGCAATCCTATTGAATGTTCGGTTCGGATGTTGGTGAATTTAAGACTGAATTAAATATTAAAAAAAAAAAAAAAAAAACGTTCTCAACTGTTTCACAGCAAGGCAAGAGCTAAAGATTAAACCAGAATTCTTCTGCTGTTTCAGCTGCCTTCACTTATTAATAGCTATTCGACGACCGCATAACTATTAAGTACTTATGTGCACGAGATAGTGATGATAGTGACATAGGTGGCCAAATAAAAGAATACAAGTGTCGTTTAATGAGATTAGGTCCATTTTCATGGTGAAAAGAAAGGCTTGTGTATATGTTGTCTGACACAAATGTCAATAGCTACAATATATCAGGAATACACTAACAACATTGAGCAGCATTACTAAAAGACAATGGTTCACACTTAGTCAATGCAACTATCAAAACAGCAGGTTATAAATAAATTATCAATCACAAATATGTTTTTGGTATGATACGTCAAAATCCCCCCCGCCCAAAAAAAAACAAAACATTTTGTATGCAATAACCACATTTTCACCAGTTACACATGGGACGTTCCTATCACATCAATGTACTGCGAAAGTCTTCACGTCAATAGAGATTTGCTTTGCTTTGCTTTGCATTGGTTGAATTCACTTACGTTGTCACCCATTGTTGGAATGAGAATAGTTTTGCTCTTACGGGGAACGGCTTGCTCTATCCCTACAAGTTGCAAAATCAAGTTGTTGCAGATTATGGCATAAAAAGTGATATTTTCTGGAAAAACAGTAGAGTGTTAAGTATCCAACATATTTAACAAAAGACTTTTCAGTTCATGATTTAAAAAAAAAAACCCAACAACAACGAAATAGTTCATGTTTATATTCAGAATAGCCAAGTATTCCACAAATAGCCTTATAAAACGCAAGTATAAACAACATTACAATAGAATATCTACAGTTCAGTAGGAAAATTATAGATCAAATCACACCTTTTCAAATCAAAACAAACTGATTTCATGCTACGACCCAATTTCCATTAGGTGGTGACACTTTAGTGCTTTCCGGGATCTATATTCTGTCGCTCCCTTTTTCCAAATCCACCTCCTCCTGCCGCTCCGCCTCCTGCCGTCGCTGCTGCCGCCGCTGCTGCCGCCGCTGCTGCTGCTGCTGCTGCCGTGGATTGGTCTGCAGGCAGACACGGGGACACTCAGACAATCTGTGCGTTTCTCCACTTTGCTACCTTTGTATAGTGCGACTTTAGGATTGGGTGGTAACATAGGAAGAAAACGACAATGGGCGACTGCTAATGGGCAAATGACTCATGCTAAACGACAAAGTATTATAAAGTGGTTTAACGGTGGTGAAGGAAGGCCCATAATGCACAAGGAGTAGACCCACCTCGAGACAGATGCCAGCAACAAAGGAACATCAATGTGATCACTCAGCGTCATCAGACTTTGATATGACCACAGAAGCGAATGCATTTTCATTTGTTTAACTATTGTTTTTTTTCAGCTACTGACGTAAAAATAAAAAATAAAAATTCCCGCACTCCAGATTTGATGCTTTCATTAACCATTCCACTTTAAAGCGAGGTCAAACTTGCGTTGATTTTAGATACTGATGCATCTTCATGGGCGAAGGACATCAAAAACATTTTTTTGGTGTCTACCTGCATTATCTGGTGCTGGTCTTGAACTTTCTCCCACCGCTCTCCCTCCTCTGGGCTGTAGAAATGATGACGACTGCCACGGAAAACCCTGAAAAGAGACAACGGTGTCGTCATTCAAACTACTAGATGTTTCAAACACTGTTTTCCACTACCAGAAAGCTCAAAGTCTCTGCCATAATCCAAGTATAAAGATGTCTCCGGAGCCTTGTCACTCAGTATTAATTAGGCGGAAGACCTAAATCCCGTCATTCAGGGGTGCCTCCCAACATTAAAAAGGGCACGGAGGCTAAAGAGAGCCTGGGTCTGTCAGTGGGACAGACATAGGGACCTTTGAGGACCCTTACCGGGGTAACAGGCTGGAAGTCTCGCACGGGGGGCGGAGCTGCGGCGCCTGCTGCATTGGGCATCCGGGGATGGAAGTGTACGGGCCAGCCCTCTAGGCCCTGCGGTCCCACCTGCACAAAGGGACCACAGTAGGGGGGGCTCAGCAGGCCGTTCACTGAGCCTGACGTGGGGTCTGAGGTACGTCTTTCCTGCCGCTGCCCCTACGAGGGATCACAAGTACATATGTGATCCCCAATCGCTGCGTGAATGCTAAACTGAGCGAGCACAGACGTGGCCCAGTTATGGCGTGGCCCGCCACTGAGCCCCGGATGCACTGACAAAACATGACAAGTGGAGGGAGTCAGGTTCTTGTCTCAACCCGCTATCCTTTAGATCAGTGACTTCTGCTAGGCACAAGGGGGCGCTAGTTTGTAAGCAGAAATTCATGCAGTGACCGCTTGGGGCTTTGGAATTGTCCTAACATACAGTGTCAGCTATAAAATGCTAACTTTTTCACACACTGACACCTTCTCACTCTGTATTTCTCGTACACACACACACACACACACACACACACTTTCACACACTACCTGCTTGTGATGCTGCATCTGCAGTCTTTCGAGCTTGCATCGCTCTGTGTGTTCTCTCTGACACTCGTTCTGTGCCTGATGAAGCTGTAGGACAACACGGGGAGCACAAATTCAGGCGTTCGGCGCACCGGGATACGTGTGATCGTAATCCTCAATTTCCTCATCAGGCGGTCGCTCACCTGATTGGTCAAATTCGTAATCTGAATCTGCAGACGCTCCACCTGCCGCCTCAGGTCTTCTTTTTCCTCATTCATTCGTTCCCTGTCGCTGCGTTCTTTTCTGAAGTCTTCTTCAAAGATTTTCACCTGGTTTGCATAGAGATTATGAATAGCAGATGAAGAGATGAACATATGAATGGAGCAAAATATTTTTTTCTTTCTGTCTGACCTGTTCTTTTAGAACAGCTATTTGGGTGAGGAGTTCCTGCCTCTTCAAGTTATTGGCAGCGTCCTGGCCAGGTTGTTGTTGGGACGATGAAGGGGCATGCAAATTTAAGGCGTCTTCTAAAGCCTGGAAAAAGAGAAAACATTGACTTTTCCTTTTGGGAAGGTGGCAATACTCTTTGGAGTTAATATTATAGTGTTTATGATTGTTTCGAGAAACATAAACAGTTGAAGCAAAGCCGCAGCTTGGTTTGCATTATTTTTGTACTTTTTATTATGTTTACGCCGCACTTTGATTTTATGCTTGTTTTTGTCGTGCACACTGAAAAGATGAGTGCAACTCTTTAAGTATTTAATCTTAAGTAGACAAAAAGTATTTCATATTAATTCATGATATATTTGATTTTATTCTAACTGTGACCAAAATGTATTTGTATAATAAATAATGATATTGCTCATTATGATGAAAAGTGAATGTACTGCTTGCGTTTGTTAAAAAATACCTAGATGGGAAAAGGGCCGGGAGAAAAAAAAATGCATAGTAAATTACAATCATAATATTGAAGGATTTAATAGATTTTTCAAAATCGTTCAGCCTGAAATTGACAAACCGACAAAGACCCTAGGGCACCTCTTGGATGTCCGTTTCACTGACCCTGTTGAGGCGTTGGATTTCCTTCTCCTGGTACTCTCGCTGTTTGCTGAGAGGCAACAGTTGGTCTTGCAGGTAGCGAACTTTCTGCTTCAACTCAGTCGTCTCAGTGTTCAGACACTCCTTCTCACCCTGAAACACGGACCCCAGCGCATTCAAAATGCGTGTGTTTGGACTTGTTTATCCGTTTCCAATTCATTTTGTTCACCTGCACATTTTCAATCTTATTCTTTGCCAACAGCAGCTTCTTGTCGTAGTCGCGCTGCCTCTGCTCTCGCTCCGCCTCCAGTTCGACCACAGTCTTCTGAGAATCAGCAAGCCTCTGCCTGAGGTCAGTGATCTGCATTGTGAGGGGAAAAGTATTTACTGTGAGGGGATCAAGTATTAAGAAAATATCCATCAGACACTATTCTCAAAAGTAAATGGGGAAATGGTTTTGTAATGGAATAATTAATGGAATCATCAATTCTGAAATGATTCACTCGACTTTGAAGTCATGCAAATTTGTTATTATTCAAATGAAACCACAGTAACAAACATCTGCAATGTCATTTCTATTTGTGTGAAATAGGAGCAAGCCTAATGACGCAAATGGATATAGATGGGCTTTTGTGGTTTAACCGAGGCAACACGGTGCATTCCTCATCAAGAAGTGGCGTGTTTTTTGTGATGGAGGGCCTGATTACAGTAGAGTACAGTGTGTGCGTCTAGCGGTCTCTGCACGTGTGTGTGTGTGTGTGTGTGTGTCTGCTCCCCCTGTCTGCTGATTGCACCACAGAAGCGGGTCAGCAGATACAACGGCGGTTAAGGGGAAT
Organism: Syngnathus leptorhynchus; assembly: GCF_054491065.1. Classification (NCBI taxonomy): domain Eukaryota; kingdom Metazoa; phylum Chordata; class Actinopteri; order Syngnathiformes; family Syngnathidae; genus Syngnathus; species Syngnathus leptorhynchus. Next base: position 11,295,923 of record NC_141196.1, on the reverse strand, counting down.
TCTCACTGACAGCGCGTGTGGCAAGTATGGTAAGATAGCTCAGCTATTGCAAGAGTGCATCTTTTCCACTCTACAAGGACACAGCTGCTCCGCTGCAATGCATCACTTAAAAGCTAGGTGCCATTTACACTTCAAATTAAAAGTCATGAACAATGTCAATTGATACCACAGCAAGGGTCTAAAATGTAATTGCGCACAAGCTGATGTTATTTTATAACTCAGCTTGCACTTCTGAGACATTTGATAAGACAACTGTCAAGGCAATCAACAAAATTATTATCATTCGCGTCATAACACACATTTTATCAAAAATAATTTTGACATGTGTTTGAGACCTGCTGTGTAAGGTTGCAAAAGCCTTTGGACTGAATGACCTTAAGGAAGGAAAAATGGGAGGGGGGGGGGGAAAAAGCGGGAAAAAATATCGAGAATAGATCATAAATACATCGTAAATGTGAATTTTGCTTTAAAACTGAAATATGTTGTAACAGACACAGCAATGTTTCCTTTCACCCTCATGGCAGCCTTAGTCATTACTGTACCTTCTGTTCAAACTGTGACTTCATTGAATTCCACTGAATGTCCCACTGCTTATTCACCTCCAGTACCTGTAGCAGGCAGCACATGTCACAAAGCAAACAGAAATATCATCAATTCTATCCAAAATGCTAAGAACTAGAAGGAACTATTGTATCGCAAAAGAGATAGAGACTCACGTCTTTCCGTTGCTTCTCGAGGAGCTTGATTTTCTTTTCATAAGCATCCACGTCACAAGGTTTGTTTGGGCTTTTCTCAGCAGCTTTTCCACTCTGGGGGCATACAGAACATTCCTACATGACATAAACCCCACGGTGGGATGCTTCATACAAGGGGAACAACTGAATCACTGAGAATTGTGATAGCGTGGAAAGGTCTCCGCGCTGACTTGCCACCACAAGCTTCCTGGTTTTAACTTTGTCATTTGGGTTTAGTTGGTTACCACAACGCTGCGTTGCTTTTAGCTTTTTGGTTGAATTGATATTTTCTAATATGTATTTAGGAACTGTTTTAAGGATTCTCTTTAGGCATATATTATCATTTTCAAAGTGTATCGACGACTTAAGACATTTAGTAACATTTTGTCTCAATATGTGTGACACTTTTAATAGCAAGAACTACAGCTCGAGCATTTCATTTTAACTACCTTCTGAGGGGTGGAGGCTTCTCTCTTGGGTTTGACCGTGGCACATTCATCTTTAACTGTCTCATCTTTGGTGTCGGGACCTTCCGTGTCAGACGCTGCCGCAGATGATGATGACGATGATGATGCTGCTGCAGCTGCTACTGCTGCTGCTGCTGATGCCACTCCTCCTGTCACAAGCTCCTTCAGTTTCTGATTCTCCTGCCTGAAAACAACAGTAGAATCTAGTGAAACTGGGTTTGGTCAAGAATCAGGAAGCATTTTGGTAACACCCAACACAATGCCCCAAAGGGTAACAACATTTGCAAACGGTGCTGCAACATTCCCCGACAAAAGTGAAAGCATGCACGATAGGCACGTAACACTAAGTAAGCAACTGATCAAACAAAACATTACCTTAGCTGTTCCAAATCTCGATTCCTGATATGATGATCCTCTTCCATTTTTTTCCGCAGCTCATTGTTCTCCTCTCGGAGCTGTTCACACAGAGTCTGCACAAAACAAGATGTACAACTCATTGCAAATGTTTTACATCTAGCTGCACACACTGAGAGATTGTTCGTTATGACCAGAATTAAAAAATGCCACGCAGCCTTATGAGGCAAGTAGGCGCACACACAGACACAAGGTTTTCTGTATGACTGTTTTTTTTTTTCTTTTTCTAATTTGCATTCACAAATGGCAAAATGCATTGTGCAATATAAACAAAAACAACTCCATGTGGTATGAGCCTCCAAATTGTACATACACTACTTATTATTTCTCACGTCACTATTATTAACCACTTGGCTACTCGGTTTAGTAATGAAATGTGAACTACAAGGGGAGGAAAAAAATGACAGTATGAATATGACACAATGGATACAAATATGAAATCAGCCAACCAAAAAGTTTTAATATCTGTCGGACAAAGTGATCCACACAAAATGACAGCCCGCATACAACTAATGCCAAAAAATAACCCCCAAAGACTGCAAGGCTGGCTAAAACATCACAGAATATCAGACTACCACTCCAATAAATGCGAAAATGCTCTCTTGGACTATGCATGAAGGGAGCGATTTGTTTGAATGTCGGGTGTTTAACTCTACAATAGAGCCTTTACAAACAGGGGACATCCTCTCTTTTGTTCCTGCTCCGAAACTACTTCGGAATGCAGAAAACTGTCCCATCAACTCCGTCACCCTTTGTTGGTACGATTCAAATCAGAACAATATTTCCGAAACAATTGCATTCGCACTGAGAATCGTAAAAAGCCGGGAGCCGCATATTGCGTTAAGCTTAAATGTGTTGTTCAGTGAAAGTGCAAACTCTCATCTCACACACAAAACACGTGTTGTTAATATGTATTACTAAGATCGGCAATGCTGGCATTTATTTATTTCTCCCAATCCAAGCCTGTCACATACCTGTAGTAGAGACGTCCTTAGTTCATTCTTTTGAACCTTCGAGGAAAGATGGTGAAACTCCACAGCCATTCGACCCAGGTGAGCTAAGAGCTGGTTTGGATTGGACTCCTCTGCAAATATGCTGAAGGAACTCTCTAATTTCTTCAGCTGGCTTGCCAGCTCAACGTTCTCCTGAGGCAGGAGGGGAATGACGCCTACGGCAGACCGGGCCTGAAATTACAACACACCCACAAGTCAATCAATTTTTCCTTTCAAGTTGAAGTTAAACGCATTTCAAAAGGAATCAGGATGGAGGACTTATAGTGCTACTACTTTTGACAAACGACATGAGCTCGTTGGGAAAAAACTATATCAAATGATGACAGCCGACCACAGAGAGTGACTAACAATGTAACCACAAAAACACAGGGTCACATGTAGTCGTTATTTTCGAATATTAGCACGTTGAAATTTTACACCATACATGTTAGTAGTATTCCGGCGGAGTATCGAATGACCACATTCCTAAAGATGCAGCATGTGACTGAATCATGTGTGATTCCAGTCAGTGAAGATGCTGGACTTTCCCCTGCTTGACTCAGGCTAGAACTGCCAGTATTGTTACAGGATTACTTCATCGGGATGGGTTTCGATTGTTGGGAAAAGACTTATTTAGAAAAGTGTCGGTACACAGACACACGAGTAAATGACTCATTTATCGGAGAGATAAAAACCGACACGAGTTTACATTGCACTTCTAAAACGGAACCAAAGGTTATAAATGTCGGTGTCAAAATAAGGTCGTACATACAGTCAAGGCATCTGACGTCCTCCTGTCCATATTGACCACTTCGAACTCTGATAAGGCGTCCTGTAAAAGCCACGGCGTCAGGTAACACCCTTGTCAAGAAAAGTTAGACCAGTGGAAATGTTGTAAAAGTTCACACTCACGCTCATTCTGTTGGCCTGCATGGCCCTGGCTAAACAGCTTGCATCCGCTTCTCTGGGCTCGGTGGTGGGTTGCAAACAAGGTTTACCTTAACATAGGGTGGGGCGAGAAGGTCAACACCATCCTTGAGCAATAAAAGCCGTTGTAATGTGAAAATGAACGAGACCTACTTTGCGTTTCCGTCTGAGCGTGTGCCCCGGCGCACAGACTGGCGGCAAAGCTGGATGATTTGAGGGCCTCGTTGTCTCTCACGAGCTCTTCCACACGCTGGCGAAGCCTCGACGCTTCTAACTGAGATTCTTCGAGCAAGTCGCCTGCATAAAGATGGCTGCTTAGCTTCACAAACTTCAGTTTCAGCAATTAAACTCGGACGCATGTCTGCTGCCCTCTGGGAAGAGGTACAGAAACCTTCGCTCTCGCACCAACAGACTCACCAACAGCTTCCTACTCCAGGCTGTCAGGATCCTGAACTCTCTCCCCCCTCGTCTGCATAACGTCCTGGCCTGCCTTTTGGGCCACGTTGGCTGCCTTGCACTACTCTCCCGCTATATTCTGACTGTCTGCTCTATGCACGCTTGCGCCATTTTTGCTCCTCTTATTTATTTATTTATTTATTTATTTATTTATTTATTTATTTATTTATTTATTTAGCGCTCTTACTTATTCATTGTATGTGCCTTCTTGTTTTTATTTTGTAATGTGTCTTGTCACCGTAGGATAGTGGGAAACGAAATTTCGATCTCTTTGTGTGTCTTGGCATGTGAAGAAATTGACAATAAAGCACACTTTGACTTTGATGTCACGACAATAATTAAATAGGATGTTTTGAAGAACACTCCTTACATGAGTCACAGGTAGTGAGACAGCCAAAAAAGTACCCATGTTCAGGTTTTACTACATTTCTGTTTTTACTTGATGAATGGGAATTGCATCATTTGACTGAGAGAATCTGTTCTGAGAGTAATCGTCGAGCGTGTGGATGTCCAATTTCATGCATTTTGACATTTGATTCCATACCAGGGTAAAAATTGTTTTGGATTTTTCAATATACCATTTTTATTTTATTTTGATGGTACATGTCAGTTCTAGTTCATCCCTGCTGATAACCAGGAGGCGGTGCTTAAACCACTGAATCATTCAGTGCTTTAAGCACCGCCTCTTGGCAGTCATTCAGGATTTAGAGAATCATGGTTACAGTTGCAACTTTTGTTTAAATTTATTTTTAGAGTGGGTTTGCTAGTTAGATATTTTTCCGAAAATTATTTGATTTTATTCAGCTCTTATTAGCTTTAGTAATAGTCTTAGTTATATTTGAAGTATTCATTGAGTGTAAGCTAACTCTAACCGCCTTTGTTCTGTATGGCCATACATTTAAAATAACCCGTATAACTCAGGTATGATATTAATTGACAAAGACAAAATTGGAGGACATTCTAAATACAAGTACTGACTTTTAGTCAGTTTCATGGACACTATTTGTTTCACTTCATCATTTTATGTAAAGGGACTTTCATTATTTTTTTTTTATCAATTTCGGTTTTAGTTGTTGACTATAACAATGTTCCACATGGAATTTTATAAATTAAATAGTCATTTAATTCCAATATTGCTCTTATAGTTGCTTCAATAAGGTTCTATTTTGCTACCACGTGAAACAAAAATAGCACTATAGATGTACAATAGATGTACTACTCTGCAGTCAACTTCAGAGAGCATAAATAATTCAGGCCTGACTCCAGTTTGTTGTCAAAACAGACTGCAAAGTAAAGCAAAACCAGTAACGCTAAATTACAAGTCCACAGTCTTGTTTTAAACTAGAAAAGCCATACCTTTCATCTTTTATTAGGAATGCACTAAGTGTATGCCTAACGCCACTCACTGATGACTGATAAGTCAAATTAATTTGAACGCCCCTTCCTTGTACAACAGACATCAATGAGCAGCAGGCATTCATCGTGGACACTCGTACGAGCTTACCAAGGCTCTTAAGGCCTTTCATCCTCTCTCTCAGCATGCTGTTCTCCTCCAGGAGCTGTCGATAGCTGCTTCCTCCAGCAGCCTCATCCCTGGATTTGGCATCACTCCCACCCGGATCGTAAATGCGGTACGGGCCTTTACCTTCCATCGTCCTCTTATGTTCTAAGCATGGTCCTTGGAACTGAGGAGAGCAGATTGAAATATATACTTTTTATATCATGAATCGTCTTTTGGCTCATCGTGATATCGGACCAAACGGTGCAGAATAAAATCATTAAAAACAAAAACAAAAAGTTTCCCCATACCTATGGGTTAAAAAACCACCAGTGGATTAATTCACTTATCTGTGACAGTCATGTTTGATAACTACGACAAAGAATGAACTTACTGTGCGCACACATTTTTCTCACTAAAACAAGGGGGTGGCGGCTTTAAAAACAGTACTCTGTTCTCTTACTTTTGACAAGAAATCTACTGCAGGCACAGCGTGTATGATGATAAACACATTTGAGAGTGGCTGCACTATTTACAATATGCAATGGAACGTATGCGAATCGTTTCTTTTCTTTCTTAACACAAAGCATTGTTAGCACAGCATTCATGTCAAAAAGGAGCTCAACCACCAAAAGACCCACATAGATCCTACGCGTGCCCCAAAAGGACATGCACCCAAGAGTCCCGACACAAACTAGCTAACTAATAGCTACCTTTATGACTGAAACAGGCTAATATTAGTTTTTGCTGTTGACATATAAATGATTAGCACCATTTAGCTATCGGCTAGCTAACACAGGATAACAATGGGAGACAGGAAGCGCGGCTCGCTTTTCCTTTTGTTTTTAAACCCCTCCACAGACACTTTTGCTCAAGCGCTCCGTTCGTCAGAAATCATATAGATACCTGACATAGCAACAAACAAAGCGTTCTCCTTAGAGAAATACCTTTCCGCTCGCAGCGGCCTCTCGTCTCTGTGCCAAGACATCTACTGCGGAAGTGGTCTACTGCTCGATGCCGTAACATGGGAAATTCCACCTTGCAACGTTTGATGTAAACAGCGGTGACTGACAGTGGAAGCGGCCAATCGACATCCAGCAAGGAGGAGCCACCGAGCCAAACCTTTTCTTTTGATTCTCATATGCGTGTGCCATTAGTTTATGGTAAATATCTATCTATCCATCCATCCATCCATCCATCCATCCATCCATCCATCCATCCATCCATCCATCCATCCATCCATCACGGGTGTGCTGGAGCCTATCCCAGCCGTCATCGGGCAATAGGCGGGGGACACCCTGAACCGGTTGCCAGCCAATCGCAGGACACACAGAGATAAACAACCATTTGCACTCACACTCACACTTAGGGGCAATTTGGGGTGCTCAATCGGCGAAAACCGGAGTGCCCGGAGAAAACCCACGCAGGCCCGGGGAGAACATGCAAACTCCACACAGGTGGAATCGAACCCGCACCCTCCTCACTGTGAGGCGGACGTGCTACCTAGTGCACCACCGAGCCGCCCTTATGGTAGATATATTTCACAAAAAAAATTTATGTATAAAAACAAAATGGGTATATTTTGCTACGAGTGTGTGGCTGTACACAAGAATGGAGGTCAACCCCCCCCCTCAAAATATTACTACAATTAATAAAAATCAAACCAAATGAAAGCATTTTTGAAAAGTAAGAAACCGACTCCAACCACAAATTCAAAATGACAGAATAATAATCTTGAAAAACTATGAGAAAAAATGTGTTATAGCCCTGATGCCAAGTTTGATCAATTTCTTACAATAATTAAAACAAATAATATTTTCACTGATGAGCACATTCCATCAACCACAGTTTCTTCCCTCACTCAAAATACATTTGACTTCCACTGGACTAGAAAAAAATCTCAGTCTCAATCAAGGCCAGGTCAGCAGTACAATATTTGTCATCGGGAAGTAAAGATATCAATACGCTAACGAAATCATGATTCAATACTCTGGGGCGAACTCCCTCACTGTCCATTTTCAAAAGTCGATTGGGCCTTTTTTTCTTTTCTTTGTGTGATGGCCACATAGGACCATGCACTTCCTAACCAGATGAATAAGATTTTAAACCTGGACAAAATACATACATACTGTGTGTGCAAAATACATGTTTTTAATTCAATTTATGAGGCAAAATAAAACAAAATATCTGCATATTGTTTTTTTCCTAGCACAAAGCTCTCTTGCAAAATAATTCTATTGAAGGATGACACAAAACTGCTAAACCAACATTAGTAGCAAGAACTCATTATGTGCATTTCCCCCTCAAAAATCAACACGCTTGAAACTAATATATTTATGTCTGTCCTGCATGTCACTCCAAATCCACCCCAAAAAATATTTGGCCTACTCAGGTTTTAGTGTAAAACCTAATGCAAGTCCAATTAAAACATGTCTGCTATTTAGTGGTGAATGGTGATATGACAACCTAAAACGTTTCGACCTTTAACAACCTTAAGACATTTCATTCATTTAACGTCTTTGCTATTTTTGGTTCAGCTCAGTCCCTGTCCATTGCGATTAGCGGGTGTCGACTGTATCCAATGGAACCTTGTTGTTCGAAGGGCATGCCTCCTTCCCCCCCACAACGCTCCCGAACAAAAAAAACTTTTTTTAATTATGAGAAAAACAATGTGGGAATAGTGGTGAGTCACAAATATTCAGGGGTCAATTGTAGTATAAGAAACATGGTTTAAATGTCAACCATTTCCTCTTTATGCTTGTCATACATTATGAAAATAATTTTCTGGTGTGAAAAGTCTATCAATGTCATTCCCAAATATGGTATTTTTGTGTACTACGATCACACCAGAGCCAATTCATTTGATTTCATTTTTTTTGTGACTTCATATTTTTAACGCATCAACATTTTTTTTTGTAACATTACAACAGTATATTGTAAAAGAATACATATTAGCATAATAAATAGTGTATTGATTATGTTTGCTTTTATTCCTGTATTTAACCTTAATAAATTATTTGTCTTTTAACATAGATATTTTGACGAACCCTATTACAGTAAGTAAGTTAGTGTGTGATTTTTATTTTTTTAAATTGACCTCTACAGAACTTCAGAGTCTGTAGTTGCCAACGTTGCAGGGCAAAATACAATAACGTCCCTGAAATATTGTGAAGCAGTCAATCAAATGAAGATCTACCTGATGTGCCAAACTGGTAAATAGTGGTTAAGCAAGGCAGTAAATTATATACATTTTAAAAGAGACCAAGGGTCATAAACTCATATGGACCAGTTTTTTTTTTGCATTTCCTAACAGCAGAAAGGAGCAGCATCAAACATCATTTGCTTGTCTTTTGTTGACTGCATCTTCTTGAGCAGAATGTCCAATTTCAACCCTTCTGTGTTCTAATTTCTTTTTAACTGTCAACCTGGACATGTTAGAGTATGTAAAAATTATTGGATAAATGATCAGTTTCAATTTATGAATAAAAAAATAATCTGGAGCTTTCCAGCGCAGCACAAAAGTAAAAGTAGCATTTCTTGAAAAGACCATGTATGTTGTGTCAAAGAACAGAGCGATTTCTTGCCGTTTCTGAACGACAGATAAAACAAACCAACCTAAAATGGATAAATCATTTCGCAAAAACATGCAAGATTATGTAAAAGTATTAAAGTGGTATAAACAACAACTCACCCACTCATTTGGCTTGTGTCTGAGCGGCATTCACTTTTTAAGGAAACTGCTGGGGTAGGGTGGGGGTGGGGGGCAATTTCACTGTGAGACTTGGGGAATTCCCATAACCGAGCAAAATGGCCTTAACACTGTTGGCTCAGTATGAACAGAACCTGATGTGTGTTCAACTTTGTGTTCTTCCTACAGGGTGTGACTCGTCATATATTGATATTTATATTTGGGGTTAATCAGCGTGCAGTAGGCCTGAGGCCTCCAGTTTGGGGCCTTAAATGCATCAACAGAAATGACCACAATGAAATCTGGGCTTAAAGATGTGCAGATTACCAAACATTTTTATAAACGTTTTTGCACTCGTGTCACGATAAAAAAAAAAAAAAAAAAAAAGAGCAAGCAGGGAGTTAAAAAATCCAACAAGGCAATTCAAGAAATTCTGCACATTTAGGGATAAGAATGCATTTTGTGATCGCTGAATGGCGTTTATGGACTGGGACTACAACTAGCTGCGGCAGTTTTGTTTCCTTGGATTTTGGCTTTCTTCTGGGGATTTCCTCACTACCCGTCTTTTTTTTTTCCTCCTCTTTTTATCACAAAGAAAGGCTGGAGCAGCTGCACCCACACATGCAGTGTTTATGTAATGAACTCCAACATAGAATGTATTTATACTAATTATGTTTTTAATGGCCTTTTCTTAACCTTCTTGAAGTACCGCATACCCACCATATTCATACTTTCACAAACATTTGGCCGCACGTATGAGAACTTTAAAGAGGTATTAACTTGAAGGGAGTTTCCTCATAATTAATTAGTTCCTGTTCTGCTTATTACATTGTCATTGTGCCAGTACCATCATAATAAATGATTGAACTGTCTTCCAAAATGCAAATAGGAACACTTCTTCTTTGTTCAAACAGGATGTGGTGAAAACGGAATACACCATAGAGCACAGGTGTCAAACGCAAGGCCCGGGGGCCCGATACGGCCCGCCACATCATTTTATGTGGCCCGCGAAGACAAATTGTGCATCAAATTATCATTACTAGAATCGCAAATTGTCTTCACTTTTAATAATATATATATTTTTAAATATTTGACCTGTTTGTTTTGTAGTTTTTACTGTACATGAGGTGCTGATACATTTATTTGGGTTGACAGTCATAATGGCCCTCCGAAAGAAGCTATGACTACAATGCGGCCCGCGGGAAAAAAAAAAAAGAGTTGGACACCCCTGCCGTAGGGTGATTTGAAATTATTCAATTTTATATGGTACAAGAATAATGTTAGATACCAGGTGATAGTCATTTTATTTCATTCGATTCATTGGCCGTGTCCTGGGAAGCTCTGTTGTGCCTTCAGATATCTTCAAATTAAAAAAAAAATGTATGGCATTTATCACATACACATTGGCAGACCACTACATTTTCACTGTGATGTGATGCGGCCAGTATAGTTTGACACGAAGATGTGCCATCATTCATCCTCCCCTCCGCACAGCACCAGCAGGGTTTTGCGATAATCTCCTGAAGTGTCGCCCTGAATACACAAAGAAAAACGTTAAAATATACATCAGATATATTCAGGTTTTTATGACTAATCTCACAGACACAAAACTCACTGCATGCAAAACGAAGGACATACAGTATACATGCCAAGGCAACAGGCAAGAAATTGAATTTTAAAATTAAAAAGGGACTGTGTGTTGTTTACGCTACAAACGTAATTGATGATAAACATATGAAAACAATATGAATGCTAATAAAAACTGCCAACTCTCTTAAGCCAAATATGTTTGTAATATACCGCGCTGCAAATAGACAACATTTCTTTTATCTTTTAAAGAATTTATTATGGCCTTCTAAGGACTTTAAAATGCTCCCCACCCGTAATATGTATGTCTACACACCCCTGTTCAAATGCCAGGTAATATAAAAAAGAGAGCGAGACTAGAACAAATCATTTCAATGTGCGCATAACCGATAAAAACAAAACAAAACCATCTTTTAGAGGGAGCAAAGGTAAAGATAAACAATCGCGATAATGCGGTTGCACACGTATTCACACCCCTCTCACCTGGGAAAATGGTCATTTCAAACCATTGTGAAATACTAGTAGTACCTCTGACTAACCCATATTGCTGTTCTATGAGGTGGACTTTCTAGATCCACTTTACGAATGAGAAGCCTGCTCCCAACTTAATTTGCCAAAAAGTAACCCAGTTACTCCTCTATTAAACCAAACTACTCATTTTAATGGGCTTGTGTTTGCAAGACGTCAATAAGGCAAAAAAAGAGTTGCCCCAACGTCTCTTCACGCATAGCAGAATCTCAAAGTGGTTTCATTATTGGAAAATATTTCTGCAAAGCCAACATGGGGTAATGTGCTGCGTATTTCTTGAGGAAGTTATTATAGATGTATGTTCCTGGCTACTTCCTGTCTGCAGAGCCGTCAGCCAATCATGCAACAGATACCGAAAGGAAGTTGAGCATACAAGGGAAATTCCTGAACAGCTGAGCAAAAGCCACAGAGCCACAGTCCACCACAAGGAAGCTATAGGTTACCGCAGCTCCATTGCCTTAGCAAGAAGACGACCGTGCCACATATGCTCTCAGGATGCAACAGAACAAACGGACACAGAAAAAAAAAAAAAACAAGCAAGCAGGTGTTAGTGGACATCGACGCCGACTTACGATCATCGTCTCTACCTTGATGAATTCATGCAAAGAGGTGTCTTGTGTTTCTTTGAATTCTTTGCGAATGTTGAAAAGGTCAATCTCACTACGGGACACCATGATGCGGATCAACGCTCTGTCATCTGTGCCCAGACCCTGCGCACAAACAGTTTCAAAAAAACAGATATCACCTTTGTTTGATAGTAATGTAGGCAAGCCAAGGCAAAGTTGCTTTATTTCTTTTCTCTCTATTGCTGTGGATCAAACCCTGAATTCCTTTCGATTGCAAGAACGACTGACTCATTTTATACCCAACAAAGACACCTACCTCTTTCTATTTAACCTGTAAAGTGTTCCCAATAGCTGTTTCTTTTTTTGGGGAGTCTACTTCAAATGTCCCAGTCTTTTGTTGTACAATGAAAAGCCAATAAAGGCATGCAAAACAATTTTGCACGCTGTCCAGGTGTTCTAATATTTACGACTTTAAAGAATAACGAAGATGATGCAATAATATTTTTTCATAGAATCTTTTGCCTTGAGACGTCTTGTCCTAGTGAATGCATTGTGCATACCTTCATGGCTTTGTACAATCGGTCTGCAAAATAAGAAGGCTGGTTCTTCACACTGCGGACTGCAACGGAAAGAGAGAGCAAATTGAGGGGTGTCGCTGGAAAGTCCTGATCAGTTTGTGGCTATTTCTTTGAAAGTCTTACCTATGGCATAAAAGGCATTTTTAACATCTCCCGACATATGCTTCTTGATGATCAGTTCAATGTCCTTATTGGAGAACCGGACAAACTCTTGGAAAACTGAAAAGATGACAAACTGTGAGCCATCTTGCACCGGTTGAGCACTGATCACAGCGACCGCAAAGCAAATGTGAACATCTTCACAAGTGTAGTTTACCTTTCCTTAGATGAGGGAAGCTCCTGGTGCACAAAATACTCATGAACTTTATTACCCTGTCATCAGATTCGGCGTTACTTGCATCAGCAAGTTCCTGTTGATTAGAAGCAGAGCAAGAGGTCGAAATAATCAGCAGTGCAAATTTTTGCCTTTCTAGTTCCTTTTTGTATGAGACCCACCTGAGCATCAGTATTTGCTCTTTCAAAATCTGCAGGGCCATCTTCTCTTGCACCCTGATCGAGGCAGAAAGAAATGATGTCATCACGCAATATTGTTTTACAACACAAAAGACAATTGTCACATTGAGACTTCTCCAGAAAGAGCTAAATGTTCCTGTCAATCAGGATGGGCGACCTATTGTTCCAATTGGTTCTCTTCACATTGGATGGTTAAAAATATATTGGAATGTTAAATGAGAGGATGTCCTAACATGGAAACGTGGAAAGGACGTCATGATACAAATTGGATCGCATTTTGGCTCTGCCGAGGCTTCTCACAGTCCTAATTTGCATATTACCTTGGTGGTGATGGTGGTTTCCTTGGGCTTTTTGACATTGGGAAATATTAACCATAACCAGCACGTTGCAAAAAAGCATGTATCTCTCAATCTCGGCTCTGGCCTTCCTGTGTAGAGTTTGCATGTTCTCCTCAGCTTCCTCCCACGATAAAAAAAAACCCCATGTATTTTAGGTTCTATTGAATCTCTAAATTGTGTGCTAGTGACCATTCCAGGTCATAACTCTCAATAAAAAAATTCAGCTGGGAAAGACTCCAGCTCATACGTAACCCTGATAAGGAAATAGACTCTTACTAATTACTTATGATCAGATTTACTGGAACTAGGGAATGTTGTTGTTTCCATCACACCGTGCTGTGTCTGCGTAATTACGAGCTGAATGAGATGATACAAATGAAAAATTACCTGCACGAGAGAAACCAGGATGCGGCAGAAGTGACCTGATGTGTCCGATTGAATCGCCGCCTCTAAAGATTGCTTGTAGGCTGTGAAGTTTGAGTGAGAATTTAAATGTACACATTTGAAATGATTACAAAATGTCGCCTTTGACGCCAATAAGCTCACCTTCCTGAAAGGCAGCATTCATGGCTTGTATTTCCTCATTGTTCCTGGTGACCAGGATCTCAATCAGCGCGTGTTCATCTGTGCCAGCACCCTGTGAAAAAGGCCAGAAATACTCACAATGGATAATGTGTCTTTGTCAGGTACGACTGGTTGCAACGAGGTGGTTTGAGTGTAACGTCAACACTAATTGCACTTCTATTACTTGCTCTCGAGCAATGTGCTTCTACCTTCTCAATAATTGCCAATTTTGTCAGAACTGAGGATGAGCAGGAATCAAACAAGAATTTCTGACTTTTGGCGCCCTCTAGTGTGTTTGTATGGTACTCTCAATGACCTGAAATTCATTTCTACAGACCTTCTCAGATGTTCTAAACAAAATCAGATGCATCTTTATAATCTAAATTCTAATATTTGTTTCATGAAAGTACAAGAATTTATTTCCAATAACATATTCTGTTGAGTTTGTAGCCAACTTTGACTTTCAAAACCCATCAGTCCTTGGCTTTTCCTAATAAAATGATTTTCAAAATGTTCCTGCATACCCTACAATGGTAAGTGAATGATTATTGATCCATGACATTGAAATGTCAACATCACCTCAATGGCTTTCATCATCATTTTGGCATCAAACTCAGCTGGGGTCAACATGAGACCAATGATCAGTCTCTCCAAGTTCTTTGACAATTCAGACTTGAGGTCCTTCATCAGATCCTGCAACCAGTTCACGCAAAAGTTTTATAGCTTATTATATGATGAAAACAAACCAAAAAAAACATTGTTCAATATTTTTACGGACGATCATCTCTTACCCTTCCCAGTAGTGATTTGAAAGTCTGTCTGATCTCTTGTCTCTGTGCATTGCTTCTACATGCGACAATGTCTATAATTGCATCTTCATCTGTTCCTGGAGCACACAATGGTATTACGGAAATGTTAGTTAGTTATTCAAATGAAATATTTTTAAATGTTTAAACTGTTAAGACAAGATTACGCACCGAATCCTTTCATGGCTTTTCTTAAAGCCTGCGCATCAGCAGCTGGGTCAAAGTTGGAATAGGGTAAAACTGTTGGCCTCAGCTAGTAGTGAAATTGTTGAAATGTGCAAATTAGATTCTGGTTGAACAAAATGCATCATGAGGTTGCAGGACAGGGGTTAATTCTTTATCTCGACAAAGACGCGAGTGGTAAAATAACAACCGTGCATACAAATCTCACGTTGGTCACATGCTATTTGGTTAGTTGACAAGCGTGACATCTTAGTTTCACTGTTAGCAACCATGACACACAGCCACAACAATGAAAAGCCATTTTATGAACGTCAACCCAAATCGTTTTGAAATGTGACTTTCCTAGTAAAGCAAAGAGGATGGCTGCAAACTTGGAACAGCCAGGGCAAAGCATGCAATGACAACTGGAGCTGTGTCACAAAGCGGGGGTCAAACCTTGACTTTGGTCATGGAACTTATTTCCCACATCTTGTAGGCTATCTGAGCTGCTTCAGGGAAGAACTCTCCAGCTAAACTGCAATGATTAGTTTGACACAACACAGCTCACTGAGCACAGCCAGAACTTTGCTTGAACCTTGGTCATCCATCAGTGCTCAATTTTCTAGTTCTGGTCCTCCTCTGCCATTGTGTTTGATAACGGTAGTTTAAAACGATACTCACTCATCATCACCTCCGCATAGATTCAACAGAGTCCTCTTGTAATCGCCTGATGTGTCGTCCTGTGTGCGGCAAGCACATGTCAGTGATGTCCTCTGAACTCAGCGACAGTCTCTTCTGCCGTTTTACTACCTTGATCATGTTGTAAAGCGATTTTTCATATCCGAGCCTGAAACACTCTCGGATGTCCAACATGTCTATTTCAGAACGGCAAATCATGATCCTTATCAGTGTGTTGTCATCTGTACCCAGACCCTGGAAATGCAGTACACATTTATTGTAAAGTTGCAATAGTTGGGACTTTTCAGGTGCTTTACTAATGCAACGTTGACTTTGGGATTCATTGAAAATCACCAGACATTTCTATTTACCTTCATTGACTTGTAAAGGCGTTTGGCAAAGAACATGGGAACACTGCGTATGCATTGGACTGCAAGACAATAGGAGAGGATGTTATTTCCAAAATTAAATATACTGTATGTTACACTTTAGTAGTTACTTTGTTTGGAAAATAATTCCTAGTTAAAGCTGTCAAAATTAATCAATGAATCGATAAGTAATCGAATTAATCAACAACTATTTTAATGATTAATTAATCGCTTAGAGACAATTTTACCTTAGATTTGTTCATGGCCTCTAATGTCAGCTACCTAACAGTAACTAGGTATTCTTTTTTTTTTTAATAATGTAAACAAACAATTGTCTTTTGTGTTTAATCAAATCAAACATCTGCTTTTACTTCAGAAAATAACAATCGCACCAGTAATTGCAACAGTCTGAAAAAGTTGGAAGAGTACAACATAAATTCCTCTTGCCTAATAATGTTCAGATGTTACTTTTTTGTTTTTATCACTTAACAATACAAAATAAAAACAGTCATTGGGGAAAAGTGGTTTTGTAATACCCATTCAAAATTGTGTCAGATTATTCGATGAATTGATGCAAAAATCAATGGAATAATCAATTTTAAAAATAGTTTAAGTTTACCATTTGCATTGTATGATGCTACGTCTGCACAAGTTACATCAAAACAATAACAGAATTTTAAAGATCAGCATCTTACCAACAGCAAGCATCAGTCTCTCAAAGTCCCCGGACAGCTCACTCTTGATGCTTTGCTCGATGGATTTCTCTGCAATCTTCTCATACGCATCGAAAACTGACAAGACAAGAAAGTACAAGATGCTACAGTACATTATGAACATTTGTTAAATTTGGATAAATGCAACAAAAAGGACACAAGTGTTTTTTCATTGATTTGTCATTCGTTCCAGTTACCATTTCACAATTTATGAGGTACGTATATACCATAATGAAATTAATAATACTTTCTTCATCCCATACATTCTTTATTTTACTGTACAAGACTCTTCTTGATATATCTTACAAAGAGTCGTCAGAACAAAGAGTCAGAAATTCACATTTAAGTTGCAGTCACACTACGAGGGGTCGCACGAGAAAAGACTAAACGCAATATGCGCATGTTAATTCCCCTTGGCGTGCACTCACCCATGCGGAGGTGGGTCATGCTGCGGTTTCCCAGTATCATGATGAATTTAGACTCGTCCGTCCCCCACTGCTCTTCGCCAGCGGCATAAAGGTCCTTTTGTTGAGACAAGTGGGCCAAGACATGGCAGAATTACAACGACACGTCACGTAAATAGAAGTACATGTTGCCAAGCTGTAAAGGTCAAATGTAAAAGAATTTCCATTGTCAACAGGACTGAAAAGACATAATTTGCTTGGTTGTGGATATGAGGACTGCAGCACTGTTGGGACATTTGGATTTGAATGTAGAGGTGGCAACTCATTCAGTGCAGTTTCACATTCTCTTACTTGTGCATCTTGCTCCACCAGATCTGCATTCACAACTCCCGACTCATCTCTGGTCCCCTGAAAGCAGGACAAAATGCTCACAAAGTCATTGAAGTGCTCATCGGGTGTTTTTTTGATAACTTGCTGTTGCTGACCACCACAAAGCAGTATTGGTATTGTATCAGATAACCAACCTGAAGTAAAACAACCAGCATCTTCTTAAAGTGACCTGAAGTGTCGCCTATGATGTCTTCCTCCATGTTTGTGCCATAGGCTAAAAAAAAAAACCCATGTAGACAAGACATCAGAGTGAAATTATGAAAATAATACACACACATTTTGCACAGCTAATGCTGTGTATTAATGATGGACAAAAAAAAAAAAAAGGCCTCACCATCCTTGTATGCTTGAATCATGTCATGAATTTGTTTGTTGTTTCTTGATGCCAAAATTTCAATTAAGCTTTTCTCGTTGGTTCCAGCTCCCTACATGACAGGGTCAACAAATTGAATATAATGACTCCACTTCCCTGACATTAAGAGTTGTCTTACTTTGAGTGCATCTTTTATTTCTTTGGCATCGTGGTAGGGTGGTGTTCTCATCAGACTCACAATGAGACGCTCAAATTTACCTGTCAGCTCATATTTCAGATCCTCAATAAGATCCTGCAAAATATTTGTTTTCACTTAGACATGTTTGAATACATTTTGGACATTAGGCTATTCTTTAACAGCCAATGGCAACATTTCTAACAGGTGTTGATGACAATCATTTCCTTAAACCTGGACTTTTAGTCCATAGACCTGAAACAACTAAAATGGATGTCAACACGTTGTTATTGTGAGAGTCATCTCAAGATGTGAGCAGCATGATGAAGAGAACGGTTGAACTAGGAAATCTAATTTCGTATAAATGATGCAATGTGTCGTACCTTTCCATAGGTACACTTGTACGCCGCAATGATTTCCTGTCTCTGAGCGTTGCTGCGAGAGGTGATCAGATCCAAGATGGCTTCTTTATCACTGCCTGGAGTGCGTGTCATACACATGGGAGTCACAAACATTGGAAAGTGCTGAATGTGCAGTTTTCAGACACTTACCCATGCCTTTCATTGCATTGTAGAGCGCCTCGGCATCGGCGCCGGGATTCGAATTGGGAGCATCTGTTATTGTGCCTCTGAACACCTGAAAACAAATAGGCAGTTCTTTTACAGGACTATTATTAGATGACACTATCATGTTGCACATTTAATTATTTATCTATTGTCAATTGAATAGAAAAACTGATACACGGTTGATAAATATTTCAAGTCAGCAAATTCAAATCATCAAATCAATTAATATGATTAAATATTTTAAGGCAAAAAATTCAAATCAAATAAATATAATTTAAAAATTGTATTCTCTAGAATGCGAGAACAGAGTATAATAGGAAGGTTAAAGCGGCAAATATTTCAACTGGCCTCTCCTTATACACTTCATATACTTCACTTGGCCAAAAGTGGATCCATTCCTAAGTCTATGCATGACAAAGGTTATTCATCTATTTATTTTTTCTTCTTGGCACACTCACAAAGTTGTTGCTCATTTCTATCATTTAATGAAGATTCACAAACATGTCTGTTTTCTCTGTACAGTATATTCAGTGTATTATTGACAAAACAGCTATTATCCCGTAAATGCTTACCCACATGCATTATTGGTGAATTTCGACCATGATATTCCAAATGCATTGTCAGCAGCTCTTTTTCACTAAGTTCACATAGATTTAATCACAACAAAGCAAACTTTCTGCTGTTACTGGTTGTTGCTTGATGCAGTTGTTGGTCCTTTATGCTTTGTCCTTTTATTGTATTTATTTTGTCATAGGCCTGATTTCTTGGTCAAACAAGCGCTATGCACTTGCTGTGGTTCTTTTATGCTTTGAACTTTTATTTTATAACACTTTTATTCTGTTTCTTCTTCTGCATCCAGCCCTGCTCTCTGTTGTTACTTTATACTTTTGTTTATTCTTAAACCTTTTACTTTTCAACTTTTGTCTGCTTCTCAATCCAAATCCTGCTCATCACATTAAGTGTTTCACACTGGCAAGTTACTATGTATTTGTAATATTCGTGAGTTGCTTG
Source organism: Syngnathus leptorhynchus (assembly GCF_054491065.1). NCBI lineage: Eukaryota > Metazoa > Chordata > Actinopteri > Syngnathiformes > Syngnathidae > Syngnathus > Syngnathus leptorhynchus. The sequence continues at coordinate 11,276,487 of NC_141196.1, read as the reverse complement.
TTACTGGACACGAGCTGAAGCGTTTTGCCATGAAAGCAGTTGCAGCTAGCTGTCTTGAACGTGTGCATATGTGTGAGCGAGCACACAGTTGTGTGTGTGTGGGGGGGGGCTGGTGCAAGGACGAAGGGGTGGGACAGTGGGTGTGCAGCAAGGAGTCAGATTACACACAAAGCAGTTTCCACTGAGGGTCTTTTTCAAAAGCAATGAATAAACGTCAAGCCAACGTTTAGACTAAACTAAGTTGTCCCTCATGACCATGATTTTAACCCAATGAGGTTGAGAAGATACATGCAAAGTCACCGTGGGCTGCAGGAAAACAGAGTGTTCAATGCAGCAGCCGCTAGATAGATCAATGCTGCTTCAGGGCAGTCGGTCAAAAGGCGCTTTCCACTGCACATTCACACTCTCCTCGACAGCTGGACAGCTTCACTGTCATGGCAACTCGGCCGCCAAACAAGTCCTTGGTAACTTTTCACAAAATCCTCAAAGTGGGCCGGCCTTACAAGGAAAAGTCTCAAGGAGAGTCTGAATGTTCATTGAGTGCATTTGTGTACTCTCATTTTGATTGTCTCATATTCCTTTATGGTCAGTCAATACATAAAATCATACATTTGGTCATATCCAATCCACGATACAGAAGAATGTCCACTCACCATCTCGGAATTTGGTCGTCTGCGTCTGCACGGTGCAGGGGTCAATAGTTTGGGGCCTGAAAAAAAAAAAAAAGCCCAATATGACAGCAATGCCATTAATGGTGTCACTTGACTGCAAGTGTGATGTGAAAAGAGTCACCGTGTGCATTGAGACGACCCCTCCCCTCAGGTGGAATCTAATCTTATTGTCTATTCACTGTTAAAGGGGGTCTCTAAATCTAAAGCAACACAGGACACAGAATATTTCAAATACAATAACAACCGTTCTTTCTCTTTTTTTGTAGCTATCTTACAACTGGAACTTTAAGACAAAAAAGTTAATTCAACACATTAAAATGAATATTTTATCATTTTCATCTGTGAATGCTGAATGTACATGATCAACTCTGGTTGAGGCTGACAAATCATCACTTTTGGGAAAAAAAAAGAAAGATTCTTATAAATAAATGTCCATTTGCTGCACTGTTTCAAACATGAGTGTCTCTTTCCAAAAATAGCAATAGAATGCAGTCTGAGGGTCTGCGTTGGCGTACAAAGCAACGCCCTTACTTATACCCCAAACTCTATGCACAAAAATACTCATTCTAAAACTTCGAAATAACTTTCTTAAGTCCGACAAATGACTTATTTGAAATCTTTTCTTTTTTTTTACACAAACGTCACTCTTATGGTGCAGTATTTGCCTATGTAGATAAAGAATCGGCAGAGACAAATTCGTTACGTGTATTCGCTCGGAAGAAATAGATTTAAAAAAAAAGAGATTACCTTCGCAAATGAACTGAGTTTGGGGTGGAAAGAAAGGGTGCAGACTAGCTCTATCTTTGCGGACCGTTACGTGTCCTCCCTTCTGGTGTGACGCAAAGACTGCGGCGCTCGCGCGCACGGTCTCCCCGGTACGTGCGCGCGGCCGGTGGGAAGCCACAAAGGAAGGAGACATGAATTTGACGCCCGGGTCGCGCGCATTACGCACAACTTTACGCATCTATTTACGCACAGTTGCTGCGCAAAGTTCTCCGCAGAATTCAGAGACATCTGTAGAAAAAAATGGCATTTCGGAAGAACAAGTTTACATTTCATTTAGATGTTGACATTTGAGTCAAAAGAAGTTGAACTGTGAAATCAATGGGGGAAATATGCCTCACCCGGCTTTCTCGTGTGTTATGCTTTTTTTTTTATCCAACCAATTTTACCCCGCATATATATACAATACAATGCCACTAGATGACAGTATTGCTGTACAAACGACTTTCTTTCTAGTTCTCAATGGCGCCCATGGTGCTAAATAGTGAATTATGTAGGTTAAAATGTTTTTATGATGCAGACAATTTGAGCTCGGTAATCAGTGCAAAGTTAAGGGACATCTACATAAAAAAAATCTATTGGATATTTTCTTCCATTGATTTCGAATGTCCTGGTTCAACTGGCAGTATACACAGTTGATTACCTTATTGTAAAGATGTTATGTGTTTTTATAGCCTCCCGAGTGATAGTTTGAATTCCTGTGGCAGTTATACCATAAGGTTAAAAGCCGGTGTTGAAGCCCTATAAATCAATGACCTACTTTTCTTTGCCCTTTCATTTCAAGTTTGAATGTTTGTTGACTTTGTCCATGTTTCATATTTAAAGTAAAATTTCGAAATGGTATTTTTCATCGACCAATTAAAGGAGAGCCAGTGCATAGTACCGATTGTGAATCACAGCAAAACACTGGTTGTAGCTTTCCAATCAATGTAGGAGGTGCTTTATACTGACCCCTTGTGCTTCAATTGCGCATTGCACTTACAGTGATTGTGAAAAATGGTATTTTTGAACGACCAATTAAAAGTGAGCCAGTGTAAAGTGCCAATTGGAAATCACAGTCTCTTGTGATTAAACATGAAAATGACGTTAACCTGGTTGTAGCTTTTCAATCAATGTAGGATATGCTTTATACTGACCTCTTGTGCTTCGATTGCGTATTGCACTTACGGTGATCATCCCTGAATAAAATGCCAAAATAAACTTGGTATATGGCTCATTTTGAACTATTTGTTCAAGCAGAGTTTGAAATCCTTCAGTCTGTAGAACTTGAGAGCATGACCTCGCACCAAATCCCATTTCGAATATACAACATTTCTTAAACAATTCAATTGAACACAAAAGCATTTTTGAGATTCTCACTGGGATATTTGGTTGACATTCACAGCTGTGTCTTTGCAATAATGAACACATTATGAACGATCCAAACAAGGGAGCAAGAAAGACGACTTTGTGAGTAATTCCACCGAGTGGGAGGGTCTCGCAGGCCACTCTTGTATATATCGCAGTAAAAATCGTGTTCCCTTCCAAGTCAGCAGCACTGATACTGGGACTCCAGCAAACAAGGTACAGTACAAGAACATGCATGTCTATAGAATGTGAAGCTCATGTCATCGGATAATCAATTAAGTCTGATTTGATTTGTGAATGTGCTCATGACTTTACAGGCAATCGTATTCTTAATGTGATATAATCGTGGTGACATGTGCAGTTGTTGTTGTTAATAAACTTGTTATCTGTGGTGTGGAAAAGATAGCTCAGCAGATAGCAAGGCCGAGAGTGTTACTTTTGGTCAAAGGTAGATTGAGAGCGACACACCGGCTACCCCTGACTGCTACTAAAGCGGATGCCAGGAGGGATTAGGGGGGGGGGGGGGCTGAAATCCCACCCTGGTAATGAAGGCTACCTCAAGGCAAAAAGTGTGCACTCTGCATCATGACTGCTTTGTCCTCCTGTGTTTTATTAACTCTCATGGCCATTACCTGGCGTGCGTGACACCTTTGAGCAGCAAGGATCGTGCAAATTCCAGTAGTCAGCGTTAATTCTGTTGTTTTTAGTGAAGGTTTTAGAAAGCATGATTGACAATTGCGTTTACAAGATAAAAGGGAATAATGGCAAAATTAAACAACTTTGCATATTCATCATCAATGTCCAAACACATTTTAGCACTAGTCTCTTCATATCATTTATTAATTTATAGTTGTGATTAAACACGTGATTGTGACTTCGGCTGCGATTATCTTCTGACGTGATCATGCTGTGATGAGGTGAGAATATTTTGTATTGTTAGTCGGTATCAAAGTAATTGTTGACTCAATACTGTCATAAAAAGCTCCCGGAAGTTGAAAATCGTTGAGTAAAGTCTATGGCTGGTTTTATATGAGGGGCAATTACATATCCAAACATTGGCATTAGAAAGTCATAACTGGATTAAGATGAATTAAAAATAGCAATATAACACAGGTTTGAGAGTTGTGGGTTTGTGACCGAACTAATTCTTAGAACCGGGAATTAAAACGGATGTAGAGTGCAGTACGGTACAGTACAGTAGTTTTAAATTGCAAATTCAATCTGTATATAATTGTAAATAAATGTCCCATTATTACACTACAATAACGATGCAAAAGCTTATTTCTAAATTTTGATTTTAAGAATCAGTCAAGGAATGAAGTTGCTGTCGTGCAAAGCGTCCATTTCAAATAGCAAATGTTATTTGTAGGGGTCCATAAATGACATTGCGTTGATGTCAAGGAGTCCTACTTGAGGGCTGCCCTGAAAATTATTCATTGACATGTTGAATGCCCGCCCATCCTACTCATCTTCACCGTCTTCTACTTCTTCCCCTCATTCCCTCCTGCGACTTCCTTACCAATTGCACCATCTTCTTTACATCCCAAGCCTAAGCATGACGTACATGGGGCTAAAGTCATTCTTCGGGAGTCTGTCCCGGACGAAGCCTCTGGAGTCCGATGGAGAGAAGTCCACGTTTAACCGATGCCTGACCACCTTGGACCTGGTGGCGCTCGGTGTGGGCAGCACCCTCGGAGCCGGCGTCTACGTCCTCTCCGGAGAGGTGGCCAGAGAGTCGGCCGGGCCCAGCATCATCATCGCTTTCTTCATCGCCGCCCTGGCATCCATATTCGCCGGATTGTGCTACGCAGAGTTTGGCTCCAGAGTTCCTCAAACGGGCTCGGCGTACCTTTACAGCTATGTGACGGTCGGGGAGCTGCTGGCTTTTATCACCGGGTGGAATCTACTTCTCTCTTATGTCATAGGTAACTTCAAAGCAGATTTTATCAACAACAATTTGCTTTTAATTGGAAATGCAATGTGAATGGGGAAATGATTGATTTTTTTTTGGTGGCGGGGTGTCTTATATAACATATTGTGAGAAAGAACATGTATGATCAATAATCCACATGATACATCATGTGACCTTCCACCTGCTGTAGAAGCAGATTCTTCAAAGTGTGATTCACGTATGCATAATCTTGTCTTATTGCCATGTAAATAAGGTCATAAACCACCAAAGTCTAAAGTTTAGCGGATGTCAGGAAATATCAACATGTGTATTTTCTGACTTTATGACTGCAGTTACATGGTGACTCGGTTTATTGCATTTGGTCCTTTCTCAAGGTTGTATTTTTTTCCCCCTGTTTTTTTTTTTTTTTTAGTTGTTCCTTGCCCTCCTGGCGGGGGTCAACTTCGGGAGATGTCCGTTAATATTTGTCAGCTGTGGGACGTGTTTGTGATTAAGCGCCTTATAAATAAATTTGATTTTTCCACTTACTTTTTGCTCAGGGACATCCAGTGTTGCGCTTGCGTGGAGTGGGACGTTTGATGACCTCATCGGGGGCATCATGTCCGAATACTTGGAAAAGAATGCAGCAATGGGCCTTCCAGGGTTGGCACCCTATCCAGATGTCTTTGCTGCTTTTCTCATTATGATTCTATCTGGTAACTTTGCTTTACCTCAAGTGTCAATTTTATAGAAAAAAATAACAAAAAGCTGGCATCTGATTTGTCATAATATGTTTATATTATATATTTAGCCTAAATATGGTCAAATCTAGTCATCTTTGCAGAACACCCTGTTTTACAGTATAAAAAAAAAACGTCAACACAAAAAAGCCCGAAGTAAAATGCACACATATCACCATCATTGCACAACACACTCATGATACTTTTTGTCATTTTATTTCCTGACTCATGCAGTGGTTGGCTAGCTAATCACAGCAATTTTCATTTTAAATCTGGCTCCTTTGGTCAGAAATGCTAAACAATATTTGGGGAAATTAGAATAATTGATTTAAAAAAATCCTGAGTATGGATGAAATGTTACTTTCATAGTGTCATTGAGATATTTACACTAGTTTGTTTTGTTTATTTCATCTAGTACATTGTCACCATTCATCACAATTTCATTCCATGCACCACTATCACATGACTTGCCCAAATGGGCAACGATATGAAGTAATTGTGCATATCTTGGCTCGCCCCGATCTCAACCAGGAATTTACATCACCTGGCTCCATAATTTTACACTTCATTGTGTAGCGGCTAATTGTACTAAGAAATGTTTCTTCAACTTGAAAATCTTCATCTGTGATTGGTTTCATAATTTGTCAAATCTAACTTTCCTCTGAAGGTTTGCTTTCCTTTGGTGTGAAAGAGTCAACCTCCATCAACAAGGTCTTCACAGGGGTCAACATCCTGGTCCTGGTCTTTGTCGCCATCTCAGGCTTCATCACAGGAGACATCGCGAACTGGCAAATCAGCGAAGACCAATTGCTCAACGCCACAGCGCAAGCCAAGTAAATTCAAAGAGTTGCAGTTACAATGCTGTTTGTGTTTGGGTGCCTGCCGTGCAAAATCCTCTCATTGACAGATAAGGCGTTATGGCTCTCCAGATTACAGGACAACGCTGATGACACAATTTGCTCTCTTTTGTGCAGTAACCTGAGCACGGCCGCAAATGTCACAAGCGATTTTGGGGTCGGTGGCTTTTTCCCCTACGGTATAAGCGGAACACTGGCTGGGGCAGCCACCTGCTTCTACGCCTTTGTGGGCTTTGACTGTATTGCAACAACAGGTGAGAAGAAAACACTCGAGGGATATAAAACATGCTGCAGGTATCCAATCACTTTCATACTGATTGCATCAACACAGCATGTATATACATCAGAACTGAACATTATTTTTGTTTGTTCATTGCTTTTAAGCATTATCTCATTTTAGGGGGCAGTTTCCACTTTGATGGACAATAATTTTAGTCTCTACTTTCACTATTTTCAGGCAAGAACGTAAACAAACTCACCGGTTGAGCGCATCTTATACTGATGTTCTATGTTCCAACTTGTTTAATCATTGTCTTTTTATTAATTAATTAATTGATTAAAATAATATTAATGTCATCATCCTTTGTTATATGGGGAAGTCTGGGCGCAAACCAACTTTTGCAAAATTGTTAAAACCAAAAAGGTGGAAAGAAGAAAGAAAAGGGTTAGTCTTTATCTGTCCTGCAATGTGGAAATATTTTCCACCAGTCAAGTTGACAAAAGCAGCAAATAAGTTGTGTTATGTTATGTTATGTTATGTTATGTTATGTTATGTTATGTTATGTTATGCTATGCTATGCTATGCTTTGCTATGCTATGCTATGCTATGCTATGTTATGTTATGTTATGTTATGTTATGTTATGCTATGCTATGCTATGCTATGCTATGCTATGCTATGCTATGCTATGCTATAGAGCAGCCATGAATTTTCGATACTCCAAGAACATCTTTAATATTGTGGTGACTTGTGTGTGTTTTTAGGTGAGGAGGTGAAGAATCCTCAAAAATCTATTCCAGTGGGGATTGTGGCCTCACTCTTGATCTGCTTCCTGGCCTACTTTGCTGTTTCTGCCGCGCTCACCCTGATGATGCCTTACTATCTGCTCAGCAAAAAAAGCCCCCTGCCGGTTGCGTTTGAATACGTTGGCTGGGGGCCCGCCAAATATGTTGTGGCTGTGGGGTCATTGTGTGCCCTGTCCACCAGGTATAAGCTCTAATTTGATATTGATACTAAAAACAACACCACTCTGTTCATGTGAGCAATGAGCTTTTTTTTTTTTCTTCTTGTCTGCACAGCCTATTGGGCTCCATGTTCCCCATGCCCAGGGTGATGTTTGCCATGGCGAGGGACGGCCTTCTTTTTCAACCCCTGACCAAAGTCACCTCCAGGGGGAGTCCTGCTGTGGCTACCTTATCATCTGGAGCTGTGGCAGGTAAAGATGTCTAAGGACGAGTTGGCATTCCGAGACACTTATTGGGCTACATTACTTTCTCTTACTGTCTTAAGTGCTTTCCTATTTTATAAATGACACTGACGAGAAATATCTCTCATGATACATGGACACAGTTCACTTCAGTGGTGGGCTGTGTATTTGTCATTCCGAATCTGCAAGAGCAGATTTTAAATACTGTTTTTCCATCTTCAGCCATCATGGCTCTACTGTTTGACCTGGATGCATTAGTGGAGATGATGTCAATCGGGACCCTGTTTGCCTACACACTTGTGGCGATATGCATCCTACTATTGAGGTCATCGATCGTATCTTCATGAACATCTTGAATGCTTTGAACTCCATCCTTTCATGTTGTAAATGTGTTGTCGTTTAAGGTATCAGGTGACCCCATCTGATGACGGAGGACTACAAATTATTGAATCCAACAACAAATTTGGCTTCCTAAAGCCGCCATCATCTCCAAATTCAGACACCTCCAAGAGAGTCACTATTTTGATTTTAGTCTCTGGTGAGGTGCTTTTTATTTTTCATATTCCCGTCCGTAGCTATCAGCGTCGCTCATTGTTTCTTATCATCTTTGGGTACAGTTGCATGCGTGACTGCTTTGTGCATCACCCTGAGCCTGGCTATTGATGCCTTATCCAACATGGAGGCATGGAGTGTGGTGCTCGTGTGTGTCCTCTCCATTATCCTGCTACTAGCTGTTTTTCTCATCTGGAGGCACCCACAGAATCCCAAGAAGGCATCCTTCATGGTGAGTGCAGGATAAGGATTGAGGAACCAAGCACAAGATCTCAACACAAGGCTATTGATGTGCTCAACAGGTGCCCTTACTGCCCGTGCTGCCCATCGTGAGTGCACTTATAAACGTCTATCTCATGTTCCAGTTAGAAGGTGCCACGTGGTTACGCTATGCCATCTGGATGGCAATAGGTGAGGCAACGCATCTGATAAGAACATTTGGTAGGACAGTGGAACCTCTGAAGTCGAAACAAGGCTCAAAGGTCAAACAAAACTTGAAGTTCAAACATGATCAACAAATCTTTTCAGACTTCAGTTCAGAACAGTTTTGTAGAAAACGTAAATAATGGCGAGAAGAAAAATAACAGCAATAACATTTGTCTTTAAAGGATGATTCCTTTTATTTTTATTATAATTTATTTTACAGTTGGTAACACTGTGAAAGATTTTCAAATGTTACTTCAAACTTGACCTCAACAGTAAGCCTGAAACAAATCAATCCTCCTTAACATTTCAAGTCAATCAGTACCAGAGCACATTGCGTTTGACTTTGAAGGTTCCACTTCATGAACTCGTTCAAGTCAGTGAACTGTAATATTTGACCTGCACAGGCCTCCTCATCTACTTTTGCTACGGGCTGCATCACAGTGTTCAGAGCCAGCGTCACAAAACCAACCTTTCAGCCGTCCAAACCATCAGTGAAAAAACAGACAAAGACATCTTTAAGGAGTGCAAATTTTGAGCGTTAGCGAGATGGCGAGAGACGACTAGAGATGTTACTGTGAGTCCCTGTTTTTTGTTTTTTGTAAACTATGCACACCTCTGGTGTTCCCTCCTACAAGTGTTAAGCATCTGTGGGTCCCAATGACTTTAGCACAGGCAGTTCACACTTCCAACCATTCCGCTCCAGGTTCCACATTGTCCATCCTATGAATCATATTTACATGTATTGCCGATTTATTGCAAAGTCATTCCTGCACCCGTGTGCTTTATAAACTGTAGAAAATGTAACAAGTAAAATCAAATCAGCTGCTAATATGTGTACTTTTGACATTTATGTGTGTGAAAATCTGATTGTGATTTATTGATATTCATTTTTTGTACAATTATTTTTTTATCATACAACGAACATGAGAGCTTTTCTGATTTTTGTTAGTTTAGTTTTATTTCTTGTATCTAAGTGTAAATATCAAGAGTGTACATGTTTTCTAATGATGAAATGTATATGTATATTTTGATTAAAGAGAAACTAATATTTTCAAGATGTTTACCAAAGTGTTTTTTGTTTGTAAAATTAGAGGGATAAAGAATTTAGTTCACCCCCACTCAGATTTACTGCATAACACTGAGACCTTTCAAATCAGATTAGTCACTGTATTGCTCACAACTGTGACTTGGTTACCAGAAAGCACAAATGATTGTTATGGTTTTACACTCTACTCTACTCTACTCTACTCTACTCTACTCTACTCTACTCTACTCTACTCTACTCTACTCTACTCTACTCTACTCTACTCTACTCTACTCTACTCTACTCTACTCTACTCTACTCTACTCTACTCTACTCTACTCTACTCTACTCTACTCTACTCTACTCTACTCTACTCTACTCTACTCTACTCTACTCTACTCTACTCTACTCTACTCTACCCTACTCTACTCTACTCTACTCTACTCTACTCTACTCTACTCTACTATACTATACTATACTATACTATACTACACTACACTACACTACACTACACTACACTACACTACACTACACTACACTATACGAATACTGCTGCATTTGCACTGCCAGTACATGTGCAGATTGATTTGAATTTTAAGTAATTCATTTGGATAAGCAATTCAGAAAATGGATTGGGGAGCGGAGGTGAAGAATTCGTGTATATCGGGTTGTAACAACAAGTTAAGATTCGTAGGCGTGACTTTTACAGCACACCAAATGCCAAAACAAGCTTTCCACAGGTCTCATCTGGACTGTGTTGTAGTCTCATGCTGCTCACAGACTTCCACTCCAGCAGCTAAGCAAACAGCCTGTGCAATTTCACATGGAGAGGCCTCTGCTTTTGCGTCCTCATTGGTCCAGACAAGCTTGAAAGCCTCCATTGAGCCAGTCGGCAGGAATTTGGGGTACTAATGCCACTCTCAGGAGGCGGAAGAAAGCAGCTGACCACTCACTTTGCGAGTTCTGCCCACCTACTCTCGTGACTTCTCACGTTTGTTCTTCCCTTCTTCTCACTTGCTTTGCGTCGAACTGTGTGAGCTAACAACAACCAACCGGCTTTGGTAATCCAGCATCATGACTTGGGTAAACTTGTTTGGGTCGAAGTGGAGACTGGTGCTGAGCGCTCTCTTTATTTGTATCATAATCGCCGAGTTAGGTAAGTGAGTCAGATCCTGAGATTCCTAAGCAGTTCTATGAATGTGCACTACTGTTTGGAAGCCGCAAGCCACCATTAGATGATGTTTTATCAAAGACCGTTTTTCAAAAGAATCTCACTTTTTAGAAAGGAGGCCAAACTGTTGGTCAAAGTGGTGTAAAGAAAAACAGTTAAATTGCCCATTTGTTCGTGGGTGGGCTTCTTCCCTGTTCTCTGTGGTACAATTATGATTCTGGGGGTTGACAGTTTCATGGGTAAACTTCAGCTAGAGTCCTCAGGGTGGAATGTACAAGGGTCACTGGGGCCGAACTCCATAACTTCTGTTTTTTCAGTGAAATTTAGGAAATCCAGTATCATTTGACATTGATTTTGTCTAGACAGGACAGAAAGCGGTCTTAACATCGCTTTTGTTCAGTGTGACATAGATCTGACTGTCATCCACATAACAGTGAGAGGAAATACTATGTTTTTGTAGGGGCAGCAAAGACAATGAAAAAAAGCAAAGGCCCCGAAATAGAACCCTGTGGAGCACCATAAAACAGAGGGGAAAAGTGGGACTCAAAGCAACCTAGTCTAACACAAAAACCTCTGCCAGCCAAATAGAATCTAAGCCACTAGAGAACGGTTTTGAAAGATCTATATCCTCCCAAAAATGTTGCAAAATCTTCTTTGGCCATGGACCAGCCCGTGACCTATAAAATGTTCTTGAACTCGATCTTGTTTTGCGCAATCCTGTTTACTGAATCTTCACTTCGTTTTATATACTGGTACTGCATAACTATGTCATAATGTTCTGGGAAAAGGTTGTTTGAAATGATGATTACCTCAGTCCCTCTTCTTTGATGCCACTTCGGAAACTCTTAAGATAATGGATTAAGATCATAGTTATCACTGAGCAACTGGATGAGATGTTTTATGACATGTTCTGATCTATCTGCTATCTAGCTTGTTGTCATAAAGATGCTCAAGAGGAAAGGAGGAGTTCAGGAAAGAAGGTCAAGCCTGGAAAACCCAAACAGGCCAAAGCAGTAAAGAAAGGGCCTCCGGCTGTAAAAACTAAACCAAAGGTTAAAGCACCAACGCAGACTCAGAACTTACTTACGCAGGTAGAACTCCTTCTTTGGATGTGAGCTACTTTGTATTTCTTTCCCAGTGACTAACTCTGGGTTGTATCTGACCTCCAAAGGTGATAAACAGAAGCAAGTTCATCAAGGTGGAAGAAACAATAAGCGTGCGTGCTGGAGACACTCTGGAGTTAAGGTGCAGGGGTAAACCCGTGCAGTGGGGCCTCCCATCGTACCTGGAAGAGGAGGATGAAGGCAGGCTCAGGTAGGCCTCACTAAGTCAACCTCACTAAGTCAAAAGAGGCCACTTTGTTCATCCTGAAGTTATTATATGGGGTTGTGATAGTTTGGGAATTTGTTTTTTGGATTTTTTTTTATTTTTCCAAAATGTTTTGTTTCACTTTAGTTTTTTTTTTGTCTTCATTTTAGATATGTATAAGAATAGTAATATAACATGGCTTCAGTTTGCCTTTTTTTAAGCTATCATTTTTATTTTATATCAGTTATTATACGCGGTTGTGATAGTTTGGGAATTTGTTTTTAATTTGTTTTTTAGATTTTGTTTTATTTTTCCAAAACGTTTTGTTTCACTTTAGTTTTTTTTGTATTCATTTTAGATATCTATAAGAATAGCAATATAACATGGCTTCAGTTTGCCTTTTTTTAAGCTATCATTTTTATTTTATATCATTTACAAATGAACTATTTTTTTAATTTTAGTTTGTTATTTCCTTAGCATTCATTAACTATAATAACCCTGATGTTAGGATTGGCTCAAAATAAGGAGAGAATATCTTTTCACTGTATATTATTATCTGTTTGGCCATCACAGGATTGTTCAGCATGAGCGCTACAGTGTTCTGACACTTGTCAATAGCACAGGTGCAGACACAGGAGAGTATACATGCTACCCCATGTTCTGTGAGGACACAGATTGCAGGAGGAGCCATGACAACGCTGCTAAAGTCTTTGTTTTCTTCCCTGGTGAAAAACAAAATCTACCTTACTAAATAAAGCCCATCATTTCACTACCACATGTATAATGACCCAACATTTAGGCTACTTGTCTGATCCGAACAGATCCACGGGAGCTTTTCGTCCCATCGTCTGATTACTACGAGGTAATCCAGCTGAGAACCAACTGGCCAACCCGCCTGCCATGCCAGGTGACATCACCCGCGGCCAATGTGACCCTGCACCGCGAGTTCCCACCAGTGGAGGTGACAGTGGATGGAACGGAGATCTCCTTCAACGTGAAGAAAGGTTTCACCATCCATCGACCGCGGCCCTCTCATGCCGGTGCCTTGTACTGCGTGGCCAGTCTGGGGGGCCTGAGGCAGAGCTCTACCAAGTACATGCTCATCTATGTCAACTGTGAGTGCTACTAAAGTCACAACTCATGTGGTATAAGGAGGAGACATGAGGATAGCTACAAATGGCTGGGGTATGGTCAACAGACTTTTGAGACTTATTGATGTTAGACTTGACTACCAAATTTTATTTTACAAAGCAACCGGTTTAGGTGTGATACCAAGACAATATTTGAAGGCCATGTTTCTAACCACGACCAAAATGAACTTTCCAAATGCCGCCGATTGTGGCTCTGACTGGAGCAGGGCGACCAGATGCAGTTTGGACCAGAGTTTATTGAGGGAAAAGGTAGTTGGAATGGAGCATGAAGGGAAACAGACAGCGGACAAACTAACTTAACGACCTAACAAAATCAACGGGACTGACCGACAGACTGGATAACAGAAACTGAACTAACCGACAAAAGACATCAATGATCCGACCGGGAGTGAGGGGCAGACTAGGACTTAAATACACGACAGGTAACAAGAGGCAAGTGAGAATGATCACACTAATCATGGGCACACAGGAGGGGAGGGGGACGGGAACAGAAACCATGGTAACATACACATAATAAAACAACCGGGATCGAGTCGTGACACTATAAATATCATAAATCTTTTTTTTTTAGATACGTACTATGCACTATAGGCAAGGTTTTAAGATACAATGAAATAATTTAAACAAGTGTAAAAGTAAGTCACGCTTTTGCAAATCTCCCAAAATGTGTGTCATGACATTTTCAAGAATTTAATCTATTCTTTAGCGTATGTTTTTCATTTTGCCTGAAATAAAAGCCAAATTGCACACCTACAGAGGAGGTGGATTTATGTTAAAGCAAGATTCCTATATTATAGGTTAGCTATACTTTCTGTCCGTCTTTAGATTTAAGCATTTACTAATTCTTCAATCCTCAATGAATCTCAATTTCTGTAAATCCATTTCTCATCAACACAAAGGTGTTTACAGAACCTATTTAGAATAAGTACACGCATACACTTCTTCTATACTACTCCCCAATAGTAAACCTCTGATTAAGGTTTGAAAGCTTTCCAGAATTCCTTCAACGTGTCTGGAAAAAAATAACATGCATTTAAAATTGCCACCATATCCCTGCCCGATACTGCAATTATGCAATTTTACAGAATCGCAGCTGACGTTTTTCCTGGGCAGTGACTCATTGTGGGCACGCCAGAATCCCAACATGGTTACTACGTCCTTCACATTTAAATGGAACGATAACATGTTGTTGACTTTTAAGCAAGTTTGTTTCTTCAGTACATGTAGTAGAAATATCTCAGTGTATTGGCACATTCTAAAATGCCTTTCTCTAAACTTTTTTTTTAGACCCCATGGCTCCCCCCGCTCCAGTCATCCAGGCCAATTCGACCTCTCTGGCCGCTGGTGACAATCTACGTGTCAGCTGCACTGTGATCGGAGAGAGGAATGTTGCAGTAGAGCTCACATGGGAGTACCCTGGACAGAAGGTCACTCTGCGACATATTATAAACACTATGACACGATTAGTGCCGTAATTTATCCGATTGGCTATTGTTTATATTCATATTCAATTTATAATTTGCCGACTCGGATGAGAGAGTGTGACGTCACCGACAGTTTAATCGGTGAACATCGATTGGGAGTGACACTTAATAGCTTAAAGTAACAGTCTGGCTCATATCCAATATCTCTTTTGTAACTGAACATGATGTTTGTTTCCCGTGCTGGGAGCAGATAGGGAGGCCTCTGTACACGCTCGAGAGCATCAATCCAGTTGGCGGGGGAGCGGCCAGACAACAGATTCAGTCCATTCTGTTGGTGGATGAGGTGAGGGATGTGGACCAAGGAGCATATACTTGCACTGCTGAGAACCTGCAAGGATCCAAATCAGTGTCCACCACAGTCAAAGTGCTTTCCAAAACTAAACCTTCAAAACCATGAAACACTGCCACACAGCAATGTTTCACTTTTGGATCCAACATAGTCTGAAGAGGACATGCCAGCAGAAAAATGGTGGCAATCCATGTCGTATTCAAAATATTGTGCATCACATTTGCTCTATTAAACTGATATTTAGACATATATTGCTGTTTTTGTAATTTTTTTTTAAACTTTTGTGTGATTATTTGATGACTGAAATAATATTGTTGGAACAATAACATTGTTTCATGCAGGATTACACTAATCAGCCACTTCTGACGTAATTACAATTATAACCGCAAGATGACGCCCCCTCCCTCTTTTACCTCACATCGCTTGAAAGCAACTTTCTCCTCCCAGTTCCGCTCGGTCAAAATGTTTGAGAGGGAAACAACGCTTGTTCATGTCACTCTGCGTTCCTGCAAGCGCCGAGCAGGCTGATCCGCACCGACTTTGGGGAACTTTCCTCTTGTTTGACTCTAAATAGAGAGGTCAGAGCCACGCTGAAGAAGACATGTCCTGCGTGCGGGATATGGTCAGTGACAAACTTGCTTTGTTTCTACGTTACGATCGTAATTGAATGCGTGCATGCATGCATTGTGCAGGGAGATGTGACAACGTCCCAAACCTCTTCCAGAGTAATGTGACTACTTGATGTGTGACTTATTGCGGTGTAATAGTGTTTTCCAACCGTTATTAAGATGGCACATATTTTACTTTAAAAAAAAAAAATTAATAAATCCCATAGCACGCCATCCGTCAGAAACCTCCCGGAAAGCATGCGTACAGAAATGATAATGATGATGGATGGCAAATATTATTATTATTTTTTTTTATTATTTTTATTTTCATTATTATTGGATATTGTTTGGTTGCTTCAGCACGCCCTCGTGAGGATAGTGTTTTAGGAAATGGTTAAATATACATGTCACTATAATAGAGAAAGCTGTGTGTGTGGGGGGGGGGGGGCGTAGTCTGTGATTCTCTGACCAAGCAAGTGAAATTGAATACTTTTCCATAGTGGTTGGGAATCATTGGTGTAACTGTTGTTACGTGTTTGCTGTGCACAGCTGTGGTTGTTTGGGTTGAGGTCACACACACACACACACACACACACACACACACACACACACACACACACACACACACACACTTGGGTTTCTTTTCGGGACAAAAGTGGTGCATCCGTGCACATGTGTCGGTGGGACTCAGTGTTGGGGACTGCCAGGCTGTCGTCGTGGAAACCGGAGGCCACAGGTGACCTCTGACCGGGAGTGCTCTTAAGCATAGCAGGGAAGGGTCTTTTGAGCGAGGTGACTATGTGTTCAAGGTCTGACGCAAATGAAGGCTCAGCTCTACAATAGAAGCACAATGGATGTTGTTTTGGAGAGTGTGTGGTATAGTCAAGTGGTATCTTTACTGCACGTTGGGGCGCATTTGCAGTCCTGCTGTGCTTTCACCCAATAAATTCATGCAATTAGAGCAATGTGTAAAATGATTGAAGTGGCTGTCATGTTACATACACTACTTAATGTTTTAGTCTTAGACATCTTAGCCTACTTACTATATTTTTTTATCTCTCGCTGCAACAACTTTGACTATTCGTGCCTCTGTTTTTTCTGATGCCAGATCTTCATTCAACTCGTGTGTGTGTGTGTGTGTGTGGGGGGGGGGGGGGGTCATTTTAAACACCAGCAGCTGATGTAACACTGCCGTGCCAACTGCTGACCATTTGTTTCGCAAATCCAAATCTCATATGAGGGTATTTAAATTTGTTGCCAGACGTGTATAATCACTATCGATCACTCTTTCTTTTCTTTTTTTTTTTTTAGTTGTTGGTCTTTGACGCTTGAGTTATTCGCTGAAGAACACACCTAAGTTAATCATTGTCCCCAAATAGCAGGCAGTTCCTTATAGCTGAAGAAGGATGTTGACACTCTACTCGTGCTAGTTTTTTTTTTTTTGTCAAGAGTGAAGACTGATCAAGAAAATTAATTAAGATTAGAGGGATTTCCCCAATCAGCTAATTACAACCCAGTATAATTTGCATCTTATTGTATGATATACAATTCATGAGTTTAACAAATAAAAATTCCTAGTCATAAATAAATTCAACCTTTTTGTTAATTTTAACTGTCAGCGTCGAGGGTGCAGTATTCACATTTGGGTTTGGCACACTGAGCTGACCCAAATGTTCATTTCCATCAATCCAAAACTGTGAAGCAGATATCAAGACACAGCATGTTATACAATGAAACAAAAGTGTTGTGGGATGGGGGGTGGGGGGTGGACAGACCACTCACTGTGCTTTGTCCCCAAATGTGACCAACTTCAACAAAAACATCTCGCTGCAGTGACATGCCCCTCACGCAGGAACTATTATGTTTGTCTCAATTGTGGTTTTTGCCCAAATAAGCCACAGTTGTTGACATCAATGCAGCCTTATCGTCTTTCTATTGATTTGCTTTATCGCCATTCGAGCTGCACTTGAACACACGTGCTTCAACAGCGGAGATGCTCACACATTGTATGGAGAATAATCCAAACAAGATGGAATGCATTTTGCACCAAATGCAAAGCACATCTGATTTCATTTGGGGGTTTATCTCAAGCTTGCAGTGTGTACTTGCTAACTGAGGTCGGCTTTAGGTCAGGCTTCACCATTTATCTTTGCTTAGTCTTGGCTAATGGCACAGGAACTGTGTCTTATCATTGACACAATGTAGGCATTTCGATAAGTCTTTTTCTGTTTCTGCATTGTCAAGTACTGTGCTTTGGCTGATTTTAAAAGGTATCAGGGGAGCCACTTAACAGGGAAACAAGTTGACTGTGTTCTGCCTTTAACGTCACAAGTCCCCCTTTCTACCTGCACACATCTACCAGCTCCACCCAAGCGCATAGTTAGACTGCGCTTTTCACGAGAAATAAAAATAGAGCTCTATGAGTCATTACATTATATTTTTTAAAGCATCCCAGTGGGCGACACAGCCATGGGGATATGAACGAAGGGGGGTCGGGGCAGACTCAAATTGCCCACTTTACCGCGCAGGTGGGATTCCGATGGGTCGAGACTCGAGAACGCAACTAGTGGGCAACTTTTAATCATTCATTGTCACTGACGGCTATGGACATCAAAAATCCATGTTAACTGGGCTGGCAGTGAATGAATGAATGACTACTCTCACAGCGGCGCAGCCCTCCCTCTCGCTGGTGTTCTGAGCTGCAGGATTTACATGAGTCATAAAATAATTTATTCATTATCAGTTTTTTTTCTCAGTATTGTACAATCACTTGAACCTGAACTCAGACTGACTGTACTAAAGTCAAGCAAGAGTATCAATGCAGCATCAGTGCATTAATTGACAGTCACATCCCCTTTTTATATTACGGTACAACTTTAGGTATATCAATTTGACATTTGCCACTTTTTATCTTACTTTGACTGACAAATGGACTTGGCTCCAGTGAGTTCCTGACCGAGGCTAATTTACTTCTCAAATGCCAGAAGGTGTATGTGCTTCCTGCAATGTTATTGTTCAGAGCAGCTTTGACAGAGGAAATGAGCCTGATCCAAACTGTCCTCTCATTTAGTGACAGGTCCAACAGGTACAGACACTTTAAGTAGGCTCCAACATAGCCTCGTCTTGAGTTTCTCCATCTATGGGTCTCTGTCAACATTCTTGTCTGTAGCTGTAAGTCAGGGCAATAGATGTTAATCTCTGGAAGCAAGACTGTATGAGGCTCAGAGGTAATGATAGGGCTTCAGCCTATCATTGCAGGGGTCTTTTCATGTCGCCTTTGCTTTTTTTTTTTTTTTTTACCTTAAAGCCAATATACAACAACACAGTCAAGCCCAGGAATGTCTTTAATAGCCTGCCAGTCTCGGCTTGTTGCTTTATTAAACAAGATTCCTGCATGCCCACCCATTGGTGCCATCTTTAAGAAGTCATTCGATCAATGAACCTTGCAATACGGTCCCACGCCAACTCAAAGTGAGGAAATAGAAAAGTAGTTTCTCTGCAGATTTAGAGAACAATGTCCTCTCTTTTCTTCCTTCTGGTTAGATTTGTGAAACCAGATATGGCGCCAAACCCGGCCGGTAGCCCATCAAACAATCGGACCATTGTGGGCTCACCACTTCTTTTATTTTCCCCTCATCACTCAGCCCTGTTTAGATCCTTTATTAGAAAGTAAACATGCATGTTGTGTTGGTGTGTTTTTTTTTTTTTTTCCCCAATGAGACCATGTGTGTCAATGTTGGCTCTGGACTGTCCGCCTCCAAAGCGGATCCACATGCAGGCCTTTTGTCTGCGGGAGAACAGGCAGAACTAGTCCGACCACACCGGCCCCTTAAGAGACTGTGCAGTGCACAAAGAGATGAGCAGGTGGAGAGCTGGAAAGTACCAGGCACTCAATAAAAGACAGATTAGGTTAACGTGGTGTTATGGTAGAAAAATGTGTGAATCTATACAGCCTAAAAGTAGCTCAGCTTCTGTTTCCTACCATGGAGTCATCCTGCAGGCGATTGTTGAGGACTGTGCAGCTCGCTCCCTCGCATCAGATTGACAAACAGGAAGTGCTGTGACCTGGTTATCAGTAGGACAAACGGAATCTGGGATAGGTCCCAGATTCAATTGGCCAAAAAGGTAAAGTGAGTTTGAATTTTTTTTTTTTTTAATGCTTTTTGCTGTTTTACGCGGCGCATAGACAAAACGTTGGCTCTACTCAATACTTGCCGGTCAGACGGTTTAACTGAATGTTTGTGTGTGTTTTACTTCAAACAAACAAACTGACTCAACATTGAACAGTTACAAATTCATATAAATGAACAATAAATGTATGTTTACTTAACAAAGGTATAAAGTCCTTGTAATTTTTGCTAAATTAGATTCGGGGAAACCTTAGAAGTGTTCTAATGCATTTTTTTTTTTAATCTGATAAGTTTATATATATACATTTGATTTCTACCAATAAATTTGTCCAAAATCGAGCCATTTTTATGTTTAATCCATAAATGTCAAAACTTGCATTCATTAGCTTTATTTTGTTGAGTGGGCCGGTCATTTCTGCTTACTGTTATTTCATTCTGGGCTTCAACTCTGAATGTGCATGCCTGCTTGTGGAAACACTTATTGACATGCCAGCGAGATGAGCACCGTGAGAATGCACGGTGCGACTCGCCTAATTAGAATGCTTGTTTGTAGTCGAGCTGAATTGGAATGAGTAAACTTTGACTTTTCAAGTCATCCCTTGTGAGCAGATGACGTCACATCGTGCGGCCTCCGCATTGATTTGGCGTGTAATTAACATGCGATGGCTGATTATCTCCAAAGTGGAACCACACCTTGGATTGTCTGTACTTGCCGACCCATGCAGAGATATTATGCCTTTATTGATATTCTTTTGTGTGTGTTTGAACATAATTACTGCTCTGATGGTCCATTTGTGTCCTTGGACCTTTTAGATTTTTTGACTCACGGCGCGTCATTAGAATTGCTTTGGTCGTAACAATGCTCCCATTTGTGTTTCCATAATGGTGCAAGTCTGAAGCTCCCCGTACTGTTGTCATTAGAAACAATCTGAAGAACCTGTTTCTACTTTGCTGTTTCTCAGCACAAACACATGGCCAAACGTACATCAGTTAAAAGAAATGCTGATGATCAGCATGTGTCAGCACCAAAAGAGAACCTGATAATTTAGTGCCTTGGTCAACATAAAACTGGTGAAAACTATCTGAAAAGTGTTGCCTTGCATAATAATGTCTGAGTCACCAACAGTGACTCCTGTCCACTTCGGCCTTCCGTGTATGTGGATGCACATTCATTGCAGCTACAGACTTGAGCGGACCCGGATCTGGTGTAGGACGATGTGGGAACCGAGCACGATTTGTGTTTCCATAATTACAAAAGGGTAACTCTCTCCTACGCAAACCGCTCCAGGAAACAAAGAACCTTTATAAAAGGGAAAGAATAGTCTTCACTCTCTCGCTCTCTCGCTCTCTCTTAAATTTGTTTAATAAGAAGC